>NC_137113.1:50143224-50168224 GCF_949357685.1 Gobio gobio | reverse complement strand
TCCGCTGTCCTGTGTATCTGTCCTGACTCGAGCACACACACACACACACACACACACACACACACACACACACACACACATCATGAGGATCCGCTGTCCTGTGTATCTGTCCTGACTCGAGCACACACACACACACACACACACACACACACGCACGCACGCACACACACACACACACACACACACACACACACACACATATCATGAGGATCCGCTGTCCTGTGTATCTGTCCTGACTCGAGCACACACACATACACACACACACACACACACACATCATGAGGATCCTCTCCTGTGTATAGCTGTCCTGACTCAAGCACACACACTCTCACACACACACACACACACACACATCATGAGGATCCGCTGTCCTGTGTATCTGTCCTGACTCGAGCACATGTTCTGTCCTCATGCTCTCAGCTCTGTGGAGTGTGTGTGTGTGTGTGTGTGTATTGATGTGCTTTCCGCTGAAGGCCACACACTCTGGGTTATAGTCGATCATGCTCGCCGTTATTTCCCGATCAAACCTGTCATTGCTTTCTCTGCAGGAGCCCATCAACATAATTACAACCATCTCGGCCTCGGTAGCCCGACACGAACGCCTAAAAATGGTAAGGACCGGTTCCGCATCTAACAGCCCATCTCTCAGGAATACACTGATCATGTGTGTGTGTGCATGCCTAAAGACCAACTGAGCAGCTCAGTGGCATCGACCATCATCTTCATCATCTTCATCATCTTCATCACGTTAAGAGAAAGCCCCAGACCCTTGAGTTAGCGTTCACAGCTGGTGTGAGTCCTGCGCTGAAGCCGAAGCTTCTCGTTAGCGCTGATTAAATCTCTGCCTCTGGTGAAGAGCTGGAGTCTGACTGGGAGAGCAGGAGTCTGACTGGGAGAGCTGGAGTCTGACTGGGAGAGCTGGAGTCTGACTGGGAGAGCAGGAGTCTGACTGGGAGAGCTGGAGTCTGACTGGGAGAGCTGGAGTCTGACTGGGAGAGCAGGAGTCTGACTGGGAGAGCAGGAGTCTGACTGGGAGAGCTGGAGTCTGACTGGGAGAGCTGGAGTCTGACTGGGAGAGCAGGAGTCTGACTGGGAGAGCAGGAGTCTGACTGGGAGAGCTGGAGTCTGACTGGGAGAGCAGGAGTCTGACTGGGAGAGCAGGAGTCTGACTGGGGCTGGTGGAGTCTGACTGGGGCTGGTGGAGTCTGACTGGGAGAGCAGGAGTCTGACTGGGGCTGGTGGAGTCTGACTGGGAGAGCTGGAGTCTGACTGGGGCTGGTGGAGTCTGACTGGGAGAGCTGGAGTCTGACTGGGAGAGCAGGAGTCTGACTGGGGCTGGTGGAGTCTGACTGGGAGAGCAGGAGTCTGACTGGGGCTGGTGGAGTCTGACTGGGAGAGCAGGAGTCTGACTGGGAGAGCTGGAGTCTGACTGGGAGAGCTGGAGTCTGACTGGGAGAGCTGGAGTCTGACTGGGAGAGCAGGAGTCTGACTGGGAGAGCTGGAGTCTGACTGGGAGAGCTGGAGTCTGACTGGGAGAGCAGGAGTCTGACTGGGAGAGCAGGAGTCTGACTGGGAGAGCAGGAGTCTGACTGGGGCTGGTGGAGTCTGACTGGGGCTGGTGGAGTCTGACTGGGAGAGCAGGAGTCTGACTGGCGCTGGTGGAGTCTGACTGGGAGAGCTGGAGTCTGACTGGGGCTGGTGGAGTCTGACTGGGAGAGCTGGAGTCTGACTGGGGCTGGTGGAGTCTGACTGGGAGAGCAGGAGTCTGACTGGGGCTGGTGGAGTCTGACTGGGAGAGCAGGAGTCTGACTGGGAGAGCAGGAGTCTGACTGGGGCTGGTGGAGTCTGACTGGGGCTGGTGGAGTCTGACTGGGAGAGCAGGAGTCTGACTGGGAGAGCAGGAGTCTGACTGGGAGAGCAGGTGTCTGACTGGGAGAGCAGGAGTCTGACTGGGAGAGCTGGAGTCTGACTGGGAGAGCTGGAGTCTGACTGGGAGAGCAGGAGTCTGACTGGGAGAGCAGGAGTCTGACTGGGGCTGGTGGAGTCTGACTGGGGCTGGTGGAGTCTGACTGGGAGAGCAGGAGTCTGACTGGGGCTGGTGGAGTCTGACTGGGAGAGCAGGAGTCTGACTGGGGCTGGTGGAGTCTGACTGGGAGAGCAGGAGTCTGACTGGGAGAGCAGGAGTCTGACTGGGGCTGGTGGAGTCTGACTGGGAGAGCAGGAGTCTGACTGGGAGAGCAGGAGTCTGACTGGGGCTGGTGGAGTCTGACTGGGAGAGCAGGAGTCTGACTGGGAGAGCAGGAGTCTGACTGGGAGAGCAGGAGTCTGACTGGGAGAGCAGGAGTCTGACTGGGAGAGCAGGTGTCTGACTGGGAGAGCAGGAGTCTGACTGGGAGAGCTGGAGTCTGACTGGGAGAGCTGGAGTCTGACTGGGAGAGCAGGAGTCTGACTGGAGTCTGACTGGGAGAGCAGGAGTCTGACTGGGGCTGGTGGAGTCTGACTGGGAGAGCTGGAGTCTGACTGGGAGAGCAGGAGTCTGACTGGGAGAGCAGGAGTCTGACTGGGAGAGCAGGAGTCTGACTGGGAGAGCAGGTGTCTGACTGGGAGAGCTGGAGTCTGACTGGGAGAGCTGGAGTCTGACTGGGAGAGCTGGAGTCTGACTGGGAGAGCAGGAGTCTGACTGGGAGAGCAGGAGTCTGACTGGGAGAGCAGGAGTCTGACTTGGAGAGCAGGAGTCTGACTCGGAGAGCAGGAGTCTGACTGGGAGAGCAGGAGTCTGACTGGGAGAGCAGGAGTCTGACTGGGAGAGCAGGAGTCTGACTGGGAGAGCAGGAGTCTGACGGGGGCTGGTGGAGTCTGACTGGGAGAGCAGGAGTCTGACTGGGAGAGCAGGAGTCTGACTGGGGCTGGTGGAGTCTGACTGGGAGAGCTGGAGTCTGACTGGAGCTGGTGGAGTCTGACTGGGAGAGCAGGTGTCTGACTGGGAGAGCAGGAGTCTGACTGGGAGAGCTGGAGTCTGACTGGGAGAGCTGGAGTCTGACTGGGAGAGCTGGAGTCTGACTGGGAGAGTTGGAGTCTGATTGGGGCTGGTGGAGTCTGACTGGGAGAGCAGGAGTCTGACTGGGAGAGCAGGAGTCTGACTGGGAGAGCTGGAGTCTGACTGGGGCTGGTGGAGTCTGACTGGGAGAGCTGGAGTCTGACTGGGAGAGCAGGAGTCTGACTGGAGTCTGACTGGGAGAGCAGGAGTCTGACTGGGGCTGGTGGAGTCTGACTGGGAGAGCTGGAGTCTGACTGGGAGAGCAGGAGTCTGACTGGAGAGCTGGAGTCTGACTGGGGCTGGTGGAGTCTGACTGGGAGAGCTGGAGTCTGACTGGGAGAGCTGGAGTCTGACTGGGAGAGCTGGAGTCTGACTGGGAGCGCTGGAGTCTGACTGGGAGAGCTGGAGTCTGACTGTGAGCGCTGGAGTCTGACTGGGAGAGCTGGAGTCAGACTGGGGCTGGTGGAGTCTGACTGGGAGAGCTGGAGTCAGACTGGGGCTGGTGGAGTCTGACTGGGAGAGCTGGAGTCAGACTGGGGCTGGTGGAGTCTGACTGGGAGAGCTGGAGTCAGACTGGGGCTGGTGGAGTCTGACTGGGAGAGCTGGAGTCTGACTGGGAGCGCTGGAGTCTGACTGGGAGAGCTGGAGTCTGACTGGGAGCGCTGGAGTCAGACTGGGGCTGGTGGAGTCTGACTGGGAGAGCAGGAGTCTGACTGGGAGAGCAGGAGAGCAGGAGTCTGACTGGGAGAGCAGGAGTCTGACTGGGGCTGGTGGAGTCTGACTGGGAGAGCTGGAGTCAGACTGGGGCTGGTGGAGTCTGACTGGGAGAGCTGGAGTCAGACTGGGGCTGGTGGAGGATGGATCCCTTTCCCACCCCACGGCTTCAAAGGCTCCTGATGGATCTGTGCTTGCATTGACACCGCATGAGACGATCCGACCCCGCTGTGATTCATAAGGGCTCGCGTGGCACGCAAATAGATTTGCATTTTGTCAAAACACACACACATACATAATAAATAACCCTTTTCTGCCTCAACGGAAATGTATTTCTTTGTGAATTTGAGTCACAATGATAAAAAAATACATTTTTCACAAGTTCACACATTCATCAAATTAAATAGAGTAAAGATTATTTGGCGTGCTGTCCCCCATGACTTTCTATTATTGAAGAACAACCTGAACTATGACAATATATTTTGTAAAATAAGTAATTAATAACAGAGAAAACCCTGCTGACAATCAATCAATCAATCAAAATGAAACGGTAACGCTCCACTGTGTGATATTTTCCCCCATCTAGTGGTGAACTTGTATATGACCATCCAGTGAATATTAGTTTCTGTTCCTCTCAATTCCGATTTCGTTTTATCTCCTACGGTGGCCGATTTAGTCCAAGATTAACATGGCTTCCAGTTCGACCTCGTCCACATTCGTCACGGTGCCATCGAGTGTTAAAACACCAAAGGCCAAGCTTGAATTTACGGGTATGTCCCTCTTTGGCTAATGTACTTTCAAGATGGAGGAACAACATGGCGACCTGCATTCGAACCCTCACCCGTATGTGTTTACAATGGCATATTATAAACTTACCAGAATACTTTATTACTTGAAAGAAGTAAATATACATTAATGAGCACATATATTTTTGAAAGAACTAAGTGTTTTTAGCTAAGAATAAACTAAAAAAGTTACACAATGTAGCTTTAAATGAGCCTATATTACTTCCATTATTATAGAATCAGAAAGAAAATCATAATTGTTGGTCTTTATTGATAATTCACACTGAAATGAATGATGATTTATGCTTATATTTCCCAAAGCGCACTCTGAGTCCTGGGGGTTTGAGCAGAATGACATACAGTCAAACCGACATTTCTTCAATATTCTCACATTATCACAGATCATTCACTATAGTTTAAAATATGACAAGAACTCAAATATCACTAATTCATCTTGATAATGTCTCTTTGATAGAAAGGGATGTCATGGATTCAATCAACCAATCAGATGTTAGATTTAAAGAGGTGATGAACTGAGAAATCAACTTTCCTTTGAGCCTTTGATATATAAAAGTTAATGGTGATATAAGAATATCCTGTAAGTTTCATAGCTGAAAACGTCTGTGTTAGTCAAAGAAAAGCTTTTATTGACACCAGACCCAGATCTCAGAATATGTTGACGATTGACGTAATAGGACGCAGAAGCTCCGCCTCAAGCCCCGCCCACCAACTCGTGGAGCTAAACGGGTCGTGCTACCGAGCAATAAACATGCCGGTTCCAGCTCACGTGTGTAAGACATTGCTCGTTTGTTCGCTTCATTTAACCGCGGATTCGTTTGTAAACAAGACACAGGTGGAGACTGGATTTGCAGACATATTGTCCATAACTGTCCCTAACTCTACCCTTAAACTTACCCACACCACCACACCTGTCCCTAACTCTACCCTTAAACTTACCCACACCACCACACCTGTCCCTAACTCTACCCTTAAACTTACCCACACCACCACACCCTTCCCTAACCCTACCCTTAAACTTACCCACACCACCACACCTGTCCCTAACTCTACCCTTAAACTCACCCACACCACCACACCTGTCCCTAACTCTACCCTTAAACTTACCCATACCACCACACCTGTCCCTAACTCTACCCTTAAACTTACCCACACCTGTCCCTAACTCTACCCTTAAACTTACCCACACCACCACACCTGTCCCTAACTCTACCCTTAAACTTACCCACACCACCACACCTGTCCCTAACTCTACCCTTAAACTTACCCACACCACCACACCTGTCCCTAACTCTACCCTTAAACTTACCCACACCACCACACCTGTCCCTAACTCTACCCTTAAACTCACCCACACCACCACACCTGTCCCTAACCCTACCCTTAAACTTACCCACACCACCACACCTGTCCCTAACTCTACCCTTAAACTTACCCACACCTGTCCCTAACTCTACCCTTAAACTTACCCACACCACCACACCTGTCCCTAACTCTACCCGTATCCCACCTCAATATCAGCAAAGGTGTTTTGCAATACAATTTGAACACAGCAAGTACATTGTACTTATTTTTGGATGTAAGTACATAGTAGTTAAGGCCACCTAATATAAAGTGGGGCCACATGTTTTTATATGTGTTAGTATTGCGTTGTTACAGATGGTTTGATATCTATTGATTACACACTTCAGCACGCGCTCACAGGCTGGAGATGCTGTTATTGGTTTATTCGTGATCAGACTCAGACTTGTAACACCAGCTCGCAAAGCCCAAAGTCCCGGGGTGTGCTTTTCAGACGGGCTATAGTGAAATAACATTCCTTTCTTGCGCGCATGTGTGTGTGTGTGTGTGTGTGTATGTTTCGCGGTTATATCCACTGATGATCGGGTGAAATGATACAGAAATAACATTCCAATCAGAGAGCCTCAAAACCAGGGCAGAAAATAGCCTATAACTGATTCATTATGATGTTTCTGAATGTAAAAAACACACACACGTCATAAGTTGACCTCAGACAACATATATATATAAAAAGCCAGTTCATGTCCCCTTTAAGAACACTATTAGATAATACCAGTGTAGCTCAACCAATGAGCAAGCAATGCGTCTGTGGGGTCAAAGGTCACATTAGCTATTAAAGAACAAACACTTCATGTCAAAGTGTCTGAATCATCATCAGTTTCACTGCTCGTCTCTGTATGAAGAGTTTATGGGTGTAATGTCTCAGTTGACTTTATTTTGCTGTCCTCACATCAGAAATGAATTATAGTGTCCCACTAGAGAAGCATCAGATCTGTGTCAGAATCGTGTTTGGTTTGATTGTATATATGCAGTAAATGAAGGCGGATTGAGACGGGCTCACACTCACACACTCACACACACCCTTCAGCCATCACATCATTCCTCACACTGTAGCTGTGAAAACCCTCTCGCCGTCCGGGCATTGTTCTCCACAGCTGGTGCAAAATGCCGAAATGCCATTTCACGACGCTCCATCATTACAAGAGCTCCAAAACCCAGAGCATCCCGTCCCCAACTCTATTTCATTTGCTCTCTCCACATAGTGCTGTTATTGAACTGCGTTCTTTTTCCCTTGAATTGACCAGCTCACAGATCTCTAAGGCACGGTAAGTTATCTTCCCAACCTCATTGATTCTCTCTCTTTCCTCTTCCTCTTCCTCCTCCTCCTCCTCCTCCCTCCAATGAAGATGAATGTTTTCCACTTCACACTCCACAGCTGAACCCCAATGCATGTACTGAGCAAGTGCAGTTGTGTTGCTCGTCCTCTGTATCTCCCACCGTCCATCCGTCCGTCCGTCTCTGGAGTGTTGTCGCGTCTCATTCTGCTGCGCTGGCCGCGGCTCTATTTATAAACCGGGCCTGATCCTCGGCCTGGCGTGACGGGCACGAGGGGTCGGCACACACACACATCACATCACATCATCAGTCACCACACCCGATGAGACGGCCGATTGGTCCGCGACGCCGTGACTCTTGTCTTTTCAGAGCCACTAAATCCCAGTCCAGAAGTTCCCATCATCCTTCCACACAGTAATGTCTTCCAACATGTCAAGTGTGCTGAATTTGTGATTTTGATCCGTTAAAGATGCGATGGTCTGTTTTGTCTTGCCCGCAGAAAGCACCCGGATGAACAGTATCCTCACCTCACAGACCGAGCCATACGATCTGTCCTTCTCTCGCTCCTTCCAGAGTCTCTCTCATCTCCCCCCTTCCTACGAATCTGCCGTGAAAGCTGACCTCAACAAATACTCCTCACTCAAGAGACTAAGTATGTGCCAGTGTAATGTCTCAGCTCTGCTAATGATCTTCCTCTAGTCGTTCAGCCCTCTCCGTTTACTTCATGATCAGTCAAGTCATCAGTTACATACAGAAATAAAGTCGCAATCGTGAGATAGAAAGTCAAAATCAGAAGGAAGTCGTTAGAATTTACTATTTGCAATTAAAGGGTTAGTTCACCCAATTTAATTTAATTCTGTCATTAATTACTTACCCTCATGTCGTTCGACACCTGTAAGACCTCTGTTCATCTTCGGAACACAAATTAAGATATTTTAGTTGAAATCCGATCGCTCAGAAAGGCCTCCATTGGCACAATGCACTTTACACTCTCAAGTCCCATAAAAGGTACTAAAGACTAAAGTTACAAAGTCCATCTCACTACAGCGGCTCTACAATAACTTTATGAAGAGACGAGAATAGTTTTTGTGCACAAAAAAACCCTAAATAACGACTTATATAGTGATGACCGATTTCAAAATAATGTATCATGAAGCTTCAAAGCGTTATGAATCAGCGAGTCGAATCATGATTCGGATCGCGTGTCAAACCGCCAAACTGCTGAAATCAGTTGACTTTGGTGATTCAAACCGCTGAATCAACTCACTGATTCATAACGCTTCGAAGCTTCATGATGCCTTGTTTTGAAATCGGTCATCATGATATAAGTCGTTATTTAGGGTTTTTTTGCGCACAAAAACTATTCTCGTCACTTTATAAAGTTATTGTAGAACCACTGTAATGAGATGGACTTTGTAACAACGTCTTTAGTGCCTTTTAAGGGTCTTGAGAGTGTAAAGTGCATTGTGCCAATGGAGGCCTTTCTGAGCGATCGGATTTCATCTAAAATATCTTCATTTGTGTTCTGAAGATGAACGGAGGTCTGACGGGTGTCGAATGACATGAGGGTCAGTAATTAATGACATAATTTTAATTTTTGGGTGAACTAACCCTTTAACAATTTTGTTAATACTTTACAAGTTTCCATTTTTTAACAATAGTTGGTAACACTTTATTTCACTGATACACACGTTACATAGCCTGGTCCTACTAGACTCTCGTTCATTTCATTCTGGAGCGTCTTGACAAGCGTTAACTTCCTTGAATGTGGGAACTCTGTTGAAGAAACTATTGGATCTGCCATAACCAATCGCTAACGTTTGGTCATGACGTACGTCATCGTTCTCAGCCACTCCTTCTGTTCGCTGATTGGACCGGTTAAAATTTGACCGGAGAATATACCGCAATCCCAGACGGAGTCCTGAAGGAAAAGGAAAATTGAGCCGGAAGACGTAGGAGGGCGGAGCCAGGCTACATATAGTTACTATAGTAATAACAGTCAATTACGCATAGTTACATGAAACTAACCCTAACCCTAATTATAAAGTAAGTACATGTAGTTACTAAAGGTCCTTTCACACTGGATGCGTTTTTTGACGCTCAAATAATTCACGTAATGGTTTTATTTTGGATCAGCTGTTTGCTTCCACACTACGTTTATTTTGTACTTCGATGTCAATGTTTTTTTTTACTTTCGAGGCATCAGAAAAGGCTGTCCCATACAAGGAAGCATTTCTCACGAGATTACAGCTCCTGTGGGAGCACATGCAAGGCGCTGTGGCTACACACAACGATAACATCCCCTTTTGAGTTAAAACTTATTGATTTTTTTCTAAACCTAATTGTGTCCGCGACTATGGAAAGTGAATGTGTTGCCGTCAGTACGACTGTGGCACGTTTACATTGTGACTGGCAACATCGTAATATCAACACTTGAACAGGACAATGAGTGACTTGATTTTAAGAGGACAGCTCACCTTAAGCAGACGCTGCTCTGGATCGACTGGTTCCTGAAGTGTGTGTTTGTCTCGTCAGATGCGGTGCCACTGTCTGGAGGAGCTCCTCAAACTGTCCCACGGACATTCGAAAGTAAGTGCGGACCCGGCCATGATAAAGTTTTACACGATTAGCATACTTCAGACTCTCTGTTCTTTAAGACTAGGTGCACCCAAAACCATCTTCTCAGTCTTTTAACTACTTAAGCTCTGGGACCTTTTTTTGGATTTCCGCCTGGATTTGTCCGACCCAAATTGAAAAGCTTCAAAAGCTTGAAAAGTCTTACAATTGTGGTGTCATTTTACAGGAAACCCTCTGAAGTTTCATAAAGCACTGCTAAAAGTGATAAACATGTGAGTATATGTTGTCTGAGCTGTAATAACCCCCCAAAAAAGAGGCGCTTTTTGATTGTTTGGTTATAAATTAATTGTTGAAAGTGTGTAACTCAGGCCCTGTGAGCTCTAGCACCCTGCAGACAGTTTGGGATGTAAACACTAGATTACAGAAAATACTGGGAGAAGAAGTGTGTGTGGATCATGTGTGCAAGATTTATACAAATGGACCTGAAGGGAGGAATATTACACCCCCCCATACTCATATACAACCAAACAATCAAAAAGCGCCTCTTTTGGGGGGTTTATTACAGCTCAGACAACATATACTCACATATTTATCACTTTTAGCAGTGGTTTATGAAACTTCAAAGCATTTCCTGTAAAATGACTCCAGTATTGTGTGTTTAGAGACCCTGTGTGTGTGTGTGTGTGTGTGTGTGTGTGTGTGTGTGTGTGTGTGTGTGTGTGTGTGTGTGTGTGTGTGTGTGTGTGTGTGTGTGTGTGTGTGTGTGTGTGTGTGTGTGTGTGTGTGTGTGTGTGTGTGTGTGTGTGTGTGTGTGTGTGTGTGTGTATGGGAAACTTTTACATTTGGGTCGGCCAAATCCAGGCAGAAACGGTCCCAGAGTAATTTAGTGTAAAAAGTTACTGTGTGTCAAACAAATGCCAAAGTGATGCACATCTGCAGAAAGTAGAGACTCTAAGCTTTCATATGAGGTCAGAGGTCAGAGCTCCTCCACAGATATTTAACATGTAAAGTATATACTTGATGATGTCATTCCGGACCCAGTACCGGGTCCGCAGAGTTAAAGTGGTTAAAGAAAATTAAAAGCTCGTCTTCACTGGATGACGAAGTGTCCGTGTTTTCTCAGCTGTTGTTGTGAATGTTGGAGCTCTGAAACGTCACAGACGTCGCAAATTTGCGTCACGGCTGATTGGAATGATTTTGACGCGAACTATTCGCACGCAAAGTATTTCGCGGTTTCCGTTACTTATCCAGTGTGAAAGGGCCTTAAATATTACTCAGTACTTAAATGTATAATTACACATTAAAATAAAGTGAAACCCTATAGTTTTATGGATATTTTGAAATAAGGTCACAATTACAGTTATGAGAAAACAGTCCCAAATGTGAGATATAGAGTAGCAAATAATTTTTGTTGTATTTGTTGTAACTACTGTAACGTTTAGTTTGCTGATGTTCGTTAATGCAACAATGAACTGCACTTTTACAGCATTCATCCATTTAGGTCAAAGTTAATTTGTATATTATATTATGAATGAACAAATGAACAGTGATAAAATATATAGTTATAAATGAAATCCTGAAAACATGGTTCATTCAGGCACTGTATTTCTGTGGATTTTTCTAGCGTTTTAAGATTCAGAAAGTCTGGAGGGCTAGCAATAGTCTGTTAGTATGGGCGATCCAGCATTTACTCAATGCACATGTGATGGTGACGAAGGAAAAGTGATTGAAGCAGTCGGACCGTCAAAAGCTTCTCCTGCAGAGTCTTCTCCACTCCATCATGTCAATCAGCACGTTTTATTTCCGTCCGCTGCGCCAGCTAATCAGTAATCAACATTCGAGCATGATGCATTGTGTCGTAAACACACTGCGGCTTCTATATATCGAGTAAACTCGCTGTACATGTAACCGGAGGGAGTCGTGGCTCTCCGCGGAGATGAGATCCTTCATTTCAGCCCATCAGGATGTTCTCATTCTTCCTCAACAGGCGGCGATTATCCACTAACACAGGTTGGATCTGAATCTGATATCACTGAGTAAAGCTTTCTCGTGGCCTCAGCCCTATCGTATTGATTCAGCTAGTGGCAGGTTCTTTTGCTGTGTAATAAGGTCTCAGCTCATTATATTCCCTAAGTGAAGAGTAAATTCCCCTGAGGCTTGTGTAATTGCATAAGGAACGCTCCAGATCCCTCCCGGCCCTGAACCCGGCCGAGGCTGGGAAACTGACAGGGCTGTTCATCTGCAATTCTTACGCGTCCACCAGCGAAAACATGCAATCATACACTAAACTCTTCATGGCAGCAGACCCTCCTTCATCCTCCATCCAGTCTCAGATAAGCAGGTTATTTGTTGTCGGGTGTAGCCGAAAGGCTTAGCTGTATCTTTTGGAGCTTCACTGGAGACAGATCGTGTTCTGGCGTTTCTCTCCATGAGTATCTTCCTCTTCAGATGTTTATTCTGCTAATATCCACAAACCTTCAAAAGGAGACTCCTTTATGAAGGGAGATTAATTGAATCTGTAATCACCATAAACAGATTATGTGCCATTAATTTCCCCAAATAACAGTGCTCGTCCTTTCGGCGAGTGCGAGATAAATGGAGCTGTTTTATCTCCTAACAAACTGAATCTGATCCTCTCAAGAGACGTTGTTCGAAATGTCCCACAAATATGACTGCCACTACCTCGGGCTGTGAAATATTGTGCACTTTTTTATTACTCACAAACCTCTCATCACAGTCATTCGATTAATTCTCACTTAAAGAAAGATTTGTGGCTGTAATTTTGTTTGATACACTACTTTATTGCATTGACTTCGATATTACTGGGCTCTAAATGTGTGGAGAAATCTATCAAGTGTAACTGAGACTCAAGGACATCAGCCTCCCCAGATTGTATTCATTACACCTCGAGCGGAGGATAATTTCATTATTTCCAGTTCCAATCCTGCGGTGCGTTACAGTACAGCCGCTCGCCGTCCGGACGGTCATGGACGTGTCTGAAGCTCTCGAGCTGGATACTTTAGACAAAAGAAAGTCTCTCTGGTTTAAAGTGTCTTACTGCACACTATCCATTCTGACAGGTCAATCATCATGCGCTGTAGTACTTCTATAGATCCGCTGGATCAATCGCGTTCTTCTTCTGAGGTAAATCCAGGGCTTATTCCTCACAGCGTGTCTTCTTTCGAACTCGATGAAAAGCAGAAGAATGGAGAAGTTTGAAGTTTGTTTATCGAGGCGATGGAGGCGTTTACAGGTCCGCACGCCTCCCGTGGAGGATTAGCACCTGGGTGTGCTCACATTACAAATAACGAGCTCAGACGGGACAGATTGTACAGTTTCATACAGATTACATAAAAAGAGAACATTTGTTTTCGAACTTAAGGCTTTCTAAAAACATCTCACGTCTGTGTGGCAAGTATTCGCAGAGTTTCGTTTCATTTTTGTGACGTTTCAGAAAGAAGTTCGAGACTGAGATGCAGAAAGCACTTGTTGTTGTTCTTGTGAGTGTACACATATAAAAGTAGATGTAAATGTTTTATTCATTTCTGTAGGAGAAAAGTTATTTTTGCCGTTATCAGGAAAAAATGCAAGTGATCGCGCCGGCGCGTTCTTCGACCCCTGAGGGTTAGGCTGCTTTCACACTGGACGGTTTTATTTTTTGATCAGCTGTTTGTGTAATGAGTGCTTCCACACCGAACGCAAATGTGCTGTGACAAAAAAACGATGTTTATTTTTTTCTCTTCAATGACAATTTTTTTTTTTTTTACTTTCGAGCCGACAGAAAAGGCTTCAACCAATCACAGACAAGGAAGCAAAGATAGCGATTACTTAATCTTTTGAGTTAAAACTTCTTTGAGTTAACTAACTTCTAAAGCTAATTGTGTCCGCGACTATGGAAAGTGAATAGCCGCATTTTTTTTTTTTTTTTTGTCAGATGCTTTTATCCAAAGCGACTTATAGTGCCCTTATTACAGGGACAATCCCCCTAGAGCAACATGGAGTAAAGTGCCTTGCTCAAGGACACACTGGTGGTGACCGCTGGGATCGAACCAGCAACCTTCTGCTTATCAGTTCAGTGGTTTAACCCACTGGACCACCATCTCACTGCATTTCCACTGTTGGGCAAGTGCGATCCAGGGCTTTCATCGGGCCGGGCTGGGCTAATTGCCTTGGACCTGTAGCACTGAGCCCAAAACCACGCAACGTTTCCACTGTCGGGCCAGAAGCTCTGCATCGCTTCACTAAAACACGCCTCTCTGGAACAACGTCACACAAATCCATCATCTAATGGATGTTTATCAGAAAACTAATCAGAAAGAAATCACTGGAAACGAGCGAGATCGCAAAACCTCTGTGATAAAAGCAGACGTTTGTTGGCATTTTTGTTGTTCACTTAAATATTTAAAACCCAAGCATCAATGTTTTACCACAGTTTTACAATAATACTGTTCATAATATATGAATTTGTCGAGATTGTAGATTAGTCACAAATAATAAAGTGGTATTTATCATTATTTCACACAAGAAAGAGGACTCATACTTATTCAGTGGCGTCTGTTTCTGTGTCGTTGTAGTCACAGCACAGTAGGCCTGTTTCACATTTAGAAAGAACGATCACTTCTACATATTTTCCAACAAAAATACGACCTGAGCCGCTTTAGCACTCTCTCCAGTGACGGTCCCAAAACAGTTCTATTTTCAGTCAGAGAAACAGCGAGGAAGCTCACGAAAAACCGGAGTTGCTTTATTTTATATGCGGAGCTAAATATGGATATCAGACAGTCCGTTATAAAGAGACGAGACGCAGACACATAGGATAGCCTATATCAGTGGTTCCCAAACTTTCCCTCTTTCTAGTGTTTGACACCTGTCAAGCACACCCACCACCTTACTTTCGTTAAACATCACATTTTCAATAGCAATAACTAAATACAAATATTCACGGTTTATTAGAAAACATCAGCATTTCAGTTATATATATAAACTATTGCTTCGTACCCTTTTTAGTGAGATGGATGGGCCTGCATGTTTGCTCACAAATCATCAAAATTTGGGGTAATGGATGAGTTTTATATATGAGGGCTTTTGCTGTTAGCTAAAACTTCTCCACACACTGCACCAAGTTTTTTTTATTGTACTATTTTATTGTTGTTGATTTTTAATTAAAAATAGACTAATAACGAACAAAAAAAATAAACATTCGTTTGAAAGTAATTAAAGAGGAAATTATGAGGTAAGCAATATCATACGAGCAAGAGTGCTATTCTCCAGAGTAGCCGATATCAGCACGATTGCAAAATGCGATATTCATTTTATACAACAGTTCAATAAACAACAAGTTGTCATTTTTTTACAGTTTTGCTCTATTTTTCCAACAAAAATAGATTCAAACAAAGTGTAGGTTTCGTTCTCGAATAATTCACCGTTTTTGAACAGTCGGTTAGAACGAATTAGTGGAATGATTCTAAAATCCATTACGGCGCCAACTATACTGGTAGTTTTATAGTTTCATAGGCCTGGAATAATTACAATTTTCCCAACATTTCATATTTCTATAATTAAAATATTATATTTAGAACATAAATCTAAAAATCTCATGACATTATTTAGGCAATTGTAATTACAGTGCAAGTGGATTTTGATAAATGGTAAGATGGATTTTGTTGATACTGATTTCATTCAATTCTTATAACAGCCATAGTGTATCGTGGTAAATAGTGAAATTACTTAACAAGATGGTCAACAATATGTAACGTTATTTTATAACCCTAAAATGTGAGCATGCATTTTTGAGAACACCAAGGAAAAAGCATGTTCTTTTCGTCTGTTTGGATCCTTCAAACACAAGTTTGCACTGCCTGTTTGGTTGACCTGTTTAGCCTAGACGTTAATAAGGTGCGTTTTGTCCGACTCATAACTCATAGCTTATATTTACCATATAAGCGGGCGTTCTTAACGCACGTTTTTAAATACAAATCATGCGTCGAGGACGTGCGCTTTGATATAAAAACACGAGTCAAATGCTGTCAAATCGCACGCTTTTGACGTGTCAATGCGGAATCAGACGCCCACCCAAGCGTAGGCATGAACACTTTGGGTGTGTCTCAATCAGCTCCCTATAGCTCAGCAGTCAGGGCACAGATCAGGACATAAGTCAATGGCCTGACTCCCTGATCAGTGCCCTGACTACTGAGCTATAGGGAGCTGATAGAGACGCACCCTTTGGCTCGGCGCCAGCGCCCCCGCCAGGCGCACCCACTCGCGATATTCCATTATTACCAAAAATTCTATTATGGAATCTTATGAGGGTGCCTACTCTAGCCTGTTAGTCCTCTAAAATGTTATATAATATTGAGGAAATACAGAAATGATTTAGAAATGCACAACAACAGCTACATATAGAAAATACCAAAAAATTAACAAAATAAAATATTTTTATACCATCATTTTATACCACCCCCCAAGGTGCCAAGGTCCTGACCCTAACCCTAACCCTAACCATATAGCGCATACCCACTTTTTGCGCCACTGGTTAGCCCCCATGACGAGGCCTGATCAAGCCCCGGAAGTGACAATGGAAACGCGGCTGGCCCTGGCACGCACTAGCACAACCCCTTTTGGCCCAACAGTGGAAATGCAGCTAATGTGTGGCCGTCAGTACGACTGTGGCACGTTTACATTGTGACTGGCAACATCGTAATATCAACACTTGAACAGGACAATGAGTGACTTGATTTTAAGAGGACAGCTCACCTTAAGCAGACGCTGCTCTGGATCGACTGGTTCCTGAAGTGTGTGTTTGTCTCGTCAGATGCGGTGCCACTGTCTGGAGGAGCTCCTCAAACTGTCCCACGGACATTCGAAAGTAAGTGCGGACCCGGCCATGATAAAGTTTTACACGATTAGCATACTTCAGACTCTCTGTTCTTTAATACTAGGTGCACCCAAAACCCTTTTATCGGTCTTTTAAAGAAAATTATCTGTGTTTTCTCAGCTGTCGCTGTGAAGTTTGGAGCTCTGAAACGTCACAGACGTCGCAGATTCGCGTCACGGCTGATGTGAATGATTTTGACGCGAACTATTCGCACGCAAAGTATTTGCTTTCCGTTATGCGTCCGGTGTGAAAGGGCCTTTAGATGCTGTGTGCAACCATGTTATTTCCTAGTGAAGCAGGATATTCAGTGAGAAAAGAGTAGGATGGGATTTGGTTTTATCCATTGACAACTACTGTATGTTTTTATATCAGAATTGACCCAGATGCTTGAAAAGCCAAAAGTAGTTTCAGGGGCAAAATCAGTAAGACCTGGGGCTTCATTTATAAAGACATGCGTATGATGATCCTTAAACGGTTAGTTCACCCAAATATGAAAATTCTGTCATTAATTCCTCACCCTCATGTGGTTGGACACCCGTCAGACCTCCGTTCATCTTCAGACACAAATGAAGATATTTTAGTGTAAATCTGATGGCTCAGAAAGGCCTCCATTGGCTCAACTTTACACTCTCAAGACCCTTAAAAGACACTAAAGACTAAAGTTACAAAGTCCATCTCACTACAGCGGCTCTACAATAACTTTATGAAGCGACGAGAATAGTCTTTGTACGCCAAAAAAACCTAAATAACGACTTATATAGTGATGACTGATTTCAAAACACAGCATCATGAAGCGTCGAAGCGTTATGAATCAGTGAGTCGATTCATGATTCGGATTGTGTGTCAAAACCGCTGAATCGACTCGCTGATTCATAACGCTCCAAACCGCTGAATCAACACGCTGATTCATAATGCTCCGAACCGCTGAATTGACTCGCTGATTCATAACACTCCGAACCGCTGAATCGACTCGCTGATTCATAACGCTCCAAACCGCTGAATCAACTCGCTGATTCATAACGCTCCGAACCGCTTAATCGACTAGCTGATTAATAACGCTCCGAACCGCTGAATCGACTCACTGATTCATAACACTTCGATCCACTGAATCGACTCGCTGATTCATAACGCTTCGAACCGCTGAATCAACTCGCTGATTCATAACCCTCCGAACCGCTAAATCGACTTGCTGATTCATAACGCTCCAAACCGCTGAATCAACTCGCTGATTCATAATGCTTCGAACCGCTGAATCGACTCGCTGATTCATAACGCTCCGAACCACTGAATCAACTCGCTGATTCATAACGCTCTGAACCGCTGAATCGACTCACTGATTCATAACGCTCCGAACCGCTGAATCAACTCGCTGAATCATAACGCTTCGAAGCTTCATGATGCTGTGTTTTGAAATCAGTCATCACTATATGTCGTTATTTAGGGGTGTTTTTGCGCACAGAAACTATTCTCGTCGCTTCATAACGTTATTGTAGACCCACTGAACTGAGATGGACTTTGTAACTTTAGTCTTTAGTGCCTTTTAAGGGTCTTGAGAGTGTAAAGTGCATTGAGCCAATGGAGGCCTTTCTGAGCCATCGGATTTACACTAAAATATCTTCATTTGTGTCTGAAGATGAACGGAGGTCTGACGGGTGTCCACCAACATGAGGGTCAGTCATTAATGACAGAATTTTCATTTTTGGGTGAACTAACCCTTTAATGTGAACCTACGACAGCTTCCCAAAATGTTCCCATGAATGATTTATAAAGCGTCTGCATGCACAAAAAGTGCATCTCACAGTTCATCTTGAGCACCTACAGGACGCCCACATCGCTGTTGTGTTTTGTAAATGAGCGCCCAGGAACATGCATTGGCAAGTAATCTTGTTTTCAGGTTGACTTGAGTACTGTGACACTTACACTGCTTGTGCTTTTACACAGCGGATAAGGACGTCGACGACTACTACAGCAGGAAGAGGCATCTTCCAGACCTAGCGGCACGAGGGACTCTTCCGTTGCACATGATGAAGATGAACCAGGAGTCTCAAAGCAACCATCAGCAGGCCCAGCAGCAGCAGCAGCAGCAGCAGCAGCAGCAGCCGCAGCAAGCACCCCGCCAGCGTCCCCGCAGAGTTCAGAGGGCCATGTCCCAGGACCGCGTGCTGTCCCCCGAACGCAGCCACGCCCAGGAATACCCCATCTCCCCCTACAGCATGTCCCCGTACGGCGGACGCATCCTCTCCGACGAGCAGCTCCTGTCGGCGGAACGCCTGCGGTCCCACGAGCGGCTCATCTCGCAGGACCGCCACTACTCGCAGGACCGGATCCACGCGGTGCAGGACCGCCTCCACTCTCAGGAACGCCTGCATTCCCAGGACCGCCTCTACTCCCAGGACCGCCTCTACTCGCAGGATCCGCTGATCTCTCCCGACAAGATGATGTCCATCAAGCGCTCCGGGTTCCACAGCGACAAGTCCATGTCCAGAGCCATATCGCACACGGACGTGTTCATGCCCACCACGCCCGTCCTGGACCGCTATAAGATGACAAAAATGCACTCCCATCCCAGTGCCTCGAACAACATCCCACAGAACACTTCCACCATGAACCAGACGGCCTCCAAGAGGCAGGCCTTCGCCTCCCGCCGCACGCAGACGATGGAGCAGCTGCACTACATCCCGCAGCAGCAGCAGCAGCACCACCACCACTACCGCACAGGGAGCAAGACCGAAGTGACTGTTTAACCGTTCGGGAACTCTCCTGGGAGCGTGCAAGAGCCAGACTAGTCTCAGATCTGGACCTTTCCAGCAGTTCTTCAGTAACTGACCCAGCACCAGCTACTCTAGAGTCAATACCCAGACCATCCTGTGTGCATTTCCACTCATTTATACGTGTTTGTTGATCACTAACAAGGAAGGACTCGCTTGCCAGATTCTGCATTCGTAAGGGCTTTGCATGGGGATTCGCAGACCGAGTCAGAAGAAAGAAGGTATGGACATGGAACAGAACTGTAGAAATTTATATATAAATACACACGTATATATATATATATATATATATATATATATATATAAATACAAATACTGTTTGTACTTCCGGTCCTAGTCAATAGCTTTAGAAGTTCTTATGATGTTCGCGCACTTCTTTTGGTGCCTCTACGGAAATGTTCCACTTCAACAACGAAACGTGGTTTTGTGGGTTAAAAAGCACAATCAAGTAACAGTTTGGTTCTGTTTTGCTCATTCGTTCTGTGGGTGATGGCTAGCATATATCAGTTTGTTCTTCAATTAATGGCCATTCATTCTTTTGCGAAGATGATTGTAAATAAGCTCTTTTAGCACCAGTAAATGGACGAGTCTGCTCTGGTTGGCATTTGTATTATTGTAGTTTGATTTTTAGAGATTCAAGACTTCTTCAGAACTATAGACAACCCACTAACCCAGTGTTGGACCATTTAAAGTAATATGATACTGTATGTGCGTCTGTTCAAATGTGTTTGTAGAATGAGAATCGGGCGAAAGTTGCTGAAAAATAAGACAACTGTTGATTTCTGGCTGTAGACTGTGTTGCAGTGACTCACAAGACAAATGAGTATATTATGCTTGTTGTAGTAGCTTCAAATAAACCGTCCTTATTTTTCTAAACGTGAACATTTATTTGAAAAAGGTTCATGTGCCTCAACAAACAATGCAATATTAAAGAGCTCCAGTCTAATAGTCTATGATATTGGGTGGCTGGATTCAGGTGATAAGATACACACACACACTCAGATACCCATTTTTAAGAAGAAGAAAACTGCTGTCTTTTTATAGAACAACTGAAAGGAACTTGCGTAGAACACAAAAGGAGAATTTGACACATTTAACTCCGCAAGTGTTTTCAAAAAAAGTTGCTAGCCAGCGCCAGTATTTTTGGCCATTTTCACCCAAATAAATTCCCAGACTGTTTTGTGTAATATATCAAAAGAAAGAACATAGCCTCTGCTTTGAAACTAGCCTTATTCTAGCTTCATGCATTCTTTTTTTTATCAACACTTAGTTTCATAAATAAGCAACATTTTGAGCAAAAAGCTGAGAAAATCAAGTTGTCAAATACTTCATCCAGATGGGATTCAGAGCGATGATCAAACACAGATGAATCCATCAACACCCCAAAGCTTCAGTCCTAGAGCTCATTCAGTGACATCTGGCCATTTTGATTTATATGATGTTTAATGTTGATGATCGCATTATTTTACAAATGCATTTGCTGACATATGAGATCGCTTGTTTCTGCTTCTTCTTTGCCTGTGCTTTGATCCAGAGATTCTGTACTTGAAGATGCGTAATAGCACCTCCTTTACCGTATTCCCGGGGAAATAGTTAATAAATGACAAACAAGTCTTATCAAAGCCACAATATTCCAAGCGGATAGCTTCATGGGATAGCTTTGTTGAAGAACATGTTCAGTTGAGTTCATGAGAGAAGTACCGATGTTTGGTTTGTGAACAAAATGTTCTAATGAGTCATTAATTGAAGGGGTAAGGTTTGTTATGATACTTGTATGGAGTTGATCCTGAATACTTCAGACCCTGTTCATGGTTATAGTCTGGAAAAGAGCGGCCAGCGCATCATTCAGAACTTCTCCTTTTGGGAAGAAATAAAGTTCAAACTCTCATTTTCAGGTGAATTCTCCATCCCGCCATATATTTCACCAGCTCTCTCTTTAGGCCATTGCTACATGACAACCTCGCCTCAAAGTCAGGAAAGCAGTTATTCTCATTTAAAGGGGTTTTGGTATATTTAAAACTCATGTTACGGTTTAACTTGGGACACACCAGTCTGAGAGAACAAGAAATGCAATTACTCACACCTAGAAATCAGAACGGCACGACGAATCATCACGTCTCCCAGCAGTGCTCCCATGCAGAGACAGAGAAAGCCAACATATCTGAAAACTAACCAGCCAAATATGCTTCGGCGACTAGGTGATATATTGGGTTATTTTATCATTTTTTGGGACATGTGAATTAATACCCGCTGCTTGCGTCCCAGCCGGAGCTGGAGAAACCTCCTTTAAATTCATTGAACTTCAGGGGTGAAAATGCAATTCTCACACACAAACAAAGCCTTTTGCATTTGCATTCCTTATTTGCAAGAGCTTTAGGGGTGAGACGGACTCACATCTGCGTTCCTCGTTCCTCTCTTCTTCCCTATCAGCATTTAGATGAGAATATGACACTTAAATGGAGTCTGTGTAGCAGATTGGCAGTAAAACCAGACGCCAAAGCTTCCACTGTGCGCAAATGGCCACCGACTAAAACATCGCTCACATATGAAATAATGAAAAGCCCTCCAGGTCTCTGCTTCTGAGAGCAATGTCTTGTTCAGCCAAAACGCAATGTTTCCTGCTAAAATTTTCATCCCGCTAATGTTGAGGGATAAGGCAGGCTCTCCCTGTATGAATCTGAAACATTATTCGTCAATTATTTACCGTCTGTCAGTCAGAATGGCCGAGAGATGCTTTTTAACCGCAGTGGAGGGAGACATGCTTCTGAAAAAGGCTTTTTGTATCAGAAATGGGTGGTTTAGCCTTTAGCTGTGCTCTACTGAAAACACACTGACTTTCCATCATTCTCTTAAGGACTCTCATAAGGCTTGAATACACCACATAAATCTTCATATTCCACACGGTACTTGTGAGTAATATAGGCAATGGTGCATTTCTAAAGCTTTTAAAGAAAGAGAAGTGGCTCCGAGCGCTTCCATTAAGTTTACAGTTTGCTCTTGTCTCAAATTAACATATTTCAGAAAGCCCGAGTGAAGAAACGCCACGATTCTCTGTAAATTAGCATACAGGCTGCTTTAATATTACATATACTGCACCATCGCCGGCTCTCGTGTAAGTCATTTCTCAAGACTGACCTGTAGCCTAGCAACCAACGTTTCCCATGGAAAATGATTAAAGCTCCTTCTTTAGATTCTGAGCAGGAATCAGGGCTCTGATAGATTTCTGCCCTTCCCAACAGTGCTAACATGCCCTGTGTGATGTCAGATGTGGACGGTGGCGTGTGACGTGTGCCTTACATGACGGATGCAGATGTTTGACCTAACTCAATATCAGCTTTTTCTTTGTAACTTCAACACGATATTATATTTATAAAGGTCCAGTTCAACCACAAATGACATCATGCCATGTGACTGTCTTTCTTTCAGAACACAAAAGTGACCCTTTATATACACTATATTGCCAAAAGTGTTGTGCCGCCTGCCTTCACTCACACATGAGCTTTAATGCCATCCCATTCTCAATCCGTAGGGTTTAATATGGAGTCTCAGCTCTAACAGCTTCAGCTCTTCTGCTCTTCTTTCCTCAAGGTTTAGGAGTGTGTTTATGGGGATTCTTCATTTGTGATGTTGGACGAGAAGGCCTGGCTCTCAGTCTCCGCTTTAATTCATCCCAAAGCTGTTCTATCGGGTTGAGGTCAGGACTCCAGTTCCTCCACCAAACTCCTCATCCATGTCTTTATGGAGACGCTTTGGGCACTGGAGCAGTCATGCTGGGACAGGAAGGGGCCGTCCCCAAACTGATCCCACAAAGTTGGGAGCATGAAATTGTCCAAAATGTCTTGGTGAAGCATTAAGAGTTCCTTTCACTGGAACTAAACCCTAAAAACAACCCCACCCCATAATCCCAAATCAGGCAAGTCCCGTTCTTTGGCAACCGCCAAACCCAGACTTGTCCATGGGATTGTCAGACAGAGAAGCGTGATTGGTCACTCAGAGAACACGTCTCCACTGTTCTAGAGTCCAGTGGTGGCGCGCTTTACCCCACTGCATCCCACGCTTTGCATTGCTCTTGGTGCTGTAAGGCTTGGATGAGCTGCTCGGCCATGGAAACCCATGCGTGTGTGCACCCATGAAGCTCTACACACTGTTCTTGAGCTCATCTGAAGGACACAGAAGTTTGGAGGTCTGGAGCTCTTGACTCTGCAGAAAGCATGTGCTGACCCCGCTCTGTGACCCTCAGCATGTGCTGACCCCGCTCTGTGACCCTCAGCATGCGCTGACCCCGCTCTGTGACCCTCAGCATGTGCTGACCCCGCTCTGTGACCCTCAGTATGCGCTGAGCCCGCTCTGTGACCCTCAGCATGTGCTGACCCCGCTCTGTGACCCTCAGCATGCACTGACCCCGCTCTGTGACCCTCAGCATACGCTGACCCCGCTCTGTGACCCTCAGCATGCGCTGACCCCGCTCTGTGACCCTCAGCATGCGCTGACCCCGCTCTGTGACCCTCAGCATGTGCTGACCCCGCTCTGTGACCCTCAGCATGTGCTGACCCCGCTCTGTGACCCTCAGCATGCGCTGACCCCGCTCTGTGACCCTCAGCATGAGCTGACCCCGCTCTGTGACCCTCAGCATGAGCTGACCCCGCTCTGTGACCCTCAGCATGAGCTGACCCCGCTCTGTGACCCTCAGCATGCGCTGACCCCGCTCTGTGACCCTCAGCATGCGCTGACCCCACTCTGTGATCCTCAGCATGCGCTGACCCCACTCTGTGATCCTCAGCATGTGCTGACCCCGCTCTGTGACCCTCAGCATGTGCTGACCCCGCTCTGTGACCCTCAGCATGTGCTGACCCCGCTCTGTGACCCTCAGCATGAGCTGACCCCGCTCTGTGACCCTCAGCATGAGCTGACCCCGCTCTGTGACCCTCAGCATGTGCTGACCCCGCTCTGTGACCCTCAGCATGAGCTGACCCCGCTCTGTGACCCTCAGCATGAGCTGACCCCGCTCTGTGACCCTCAGCATGCGCTGACCCCGCTCTGTGACCCTCAGCATGCGCTGACCCCGCTCTGTGACCCTCAGCATGCGCTGACCCCACTCTGTGATCCTCAGCATGTGCTGACCCCGCTCTGTGACCCTCAGCATGTGCTGACCCCGCTCTGTGGCTGAGTTGCTGTTGTTCCCAATCGCTTCCACTTTGTTATAATCCCACTAATTCTGCCCATTCTCTCTCTAATGTGTGTAGAAGCGTCTGCAGGCCTTGTGCTTGATTTATACACCTGTGGCCATGAAGAGATTGAACACCTGAGGGCCGGCACAATACTTCTGGCTATGTAGTGTGTGTCTTAAAATATAGCATGATACTTCAATGGTGTCTAGTTTTATAAAGAAATGTCAAAATGTGGTTGCTTGAGAATGAGCTTGAGATCAGACATCAGCAAAATCCCTCCAGTGAGATTTTAAGGTAATAGAAAGTGGCTCGTTAGCATTGATGTGACAGCGGTCCTGACGCTGTATAATGAGCTGTATCGTGACCAACTTGATTAATTGCTTTCACCAATTTACCCTTCATTTAATCATGGACGGCTGCCA
>NC_137113.1:50043224-50138224 GCF_949357685.1 Gobio gobio | reverse complement strand
TCACACACACTCACTCACTCACTCATTCACTCACACACACTCTCACACACGCACGTATGCATACACTCTCACACACACACACTCACTCACACACACTCTCACACACGCACACACGTACTTACACATACACTCACACACACACACACACACACACACAGATATGTTGGTGCAACTACATTATGAGGACAGGTGTAATGGTTTTTATACTGTACAAACTGTACATTCTATCCCAATATTAACTCTATATGATAAAACACCAATTTCATAATAATATAATGTGCATTTAAGTCATAATGTCATATATTTTATATTCATATTTGATTTAAAAATCAGCATGAAGCGGAAATTGCGACTGACTTTTCTACCCTATTGTGATGAATATCTCAATGAAATGTCTGAGGGCACATAAATAAAAACATTAATAATGTTTCATATTTCATAAATTTTCCATGTTGATTCCATGCATCTTTATTTAATGATAATTCCAATAGATACATTTCTTGACAATGATCGTAATTCATGATATATTTCATACAGCAACTCGGCAAAGAAATACTTTGAATGTGGATCGTCGAATGATTATAATTTGTTTATATCGTCCTTCACTAAACAATCCCAGCACTTTGCCAAGCTTTCCACGGTAACGTCAACTTCACAGAGTTAAAATCGGTTCATTATGACCAAAGATCGCAAAGCATTAAAGAGGCGAATGCAAATAATGTTGACACTGCAGCATCTATAGAGGACGCTTATGATTGTGAACTGTCCCACGGCTGCAGTAAAAGTTTATGGTGCTTTTAAACACTTAATAAACCCAGTCAGAGACACGCTCACGCCGTCCTCACACACACCTCCTAAGACACACCTCCTCACACACACCTCCTCACACACACCTCCTAACACACACCTCCTCACACACACCTCCTCACACTCACCTCCTCACACTCACCTCCTCACACACACCTCCTAACACACACCTCCTCACACACACCTCCTCAAACACACCTCCTCACACACACCTCCTCACACACCTCCTCACACTCACCTCCTCACACACACCTCCTCACACACACAACTCCTCACACTCACCTCCTCACACACACCTCCTCACACTCACCTCTCCTCACACACACCTCCTCACACTCACCTCCTCACACTCACCTCCTCACACTCACCTCCTCACATACCTCCTCACACTCACCTCCTCACACTCACCTCCTCACACACCTCCTCACACTCACCTCCTCACACTCACCTCCTCACACTCACCTCCTAACACACACCTCTTCACACACACCTCCTCACACACACCTCCTCACACTCACCTCCTCACACTCACCTCCTCACACACACCTCCTCACACTCACCTACTCACACACCTCTCCTCACACTCACCTCCTCACACACACCTCCTCACACTCACCTCCTCACACTCACCTCCTCACACACACCTCCTCACACACACCTCCTCACACTCACCTCCTCACACTCACGCCGTCCTCACACACACCTCCTCACACTCACCTCCTCACACACACCTACTCACACACACCTACTCACACACCTCCTCACACTCACCTCCTCACACACACCTCCTCACACAGACCTCCTCACACACACCGTCCTCACACACACCTCCTCACACACACCTCCTCACACACACCTCCTCACAATCACCTCCTCACACACACCTCCTCACACACACCTCCTCACACTCACCTACTCACACACCTCTCCTCACACTCACCTCCTCACACACACCTCCTCACACTCACCTCCTCACACTCACCTCCTCACACACACCTCCTCACAACACACCTCCTCACACTCACCTCCTCACACTCACGCCGTCCTCACACACACCTCCTCACACACACCTCCTCACACACACCTACTCACACACACCTACTCACACACCTCCTCACACTCACCTCCTCACACACACCTCCTCACACAGACCTCCTCACACACACCGTCCTCACACACACCTCCTCACACACACCTACTCACACACACCTCCTCACACACACCGTCCTCACACACACCTCCTCACACACACCTCCTCACACACACCTCCTCACACACCTCCTCACACACACCTCCTCACACACACCTCCTCACACACGCTGTCCTCACACACACCTCCTCACACACGCTGTCCTCACACACATCTCCTCACACACACCTCCTCACACACACCTCCTCACACACACCGTCCTCACACACACCTCCTCACACACACCTCCTCACACAGACCTCCTCACACACACCTCCTCACACACACACCTCCTCACACACACCTCCTCACACAGACCTCCTCACACACACCTCCTCACACACGCCGTCCTCACACACACCTCTCACACACACCCCACACACACCTCCTCACACACACCTCCTCACTCACGCCGTCCTCACACACACCTCTCACACACCTCCTCACACACACCTCACACACGCCGTCCTCACACACACCTCTCACACACACCTCACACACAACTCCTCACACACACCTCCTCACTCACGCCGTCCTCACACACACCTCACACACACCTCCTCACACACAACTCCTCACTCTCCTCCTCCTCCCTCTCCTCCTCCTCTCCTCCTCCCTCCCTCTCCTCCTCCGTCTCCTCGTCCTCTCCTCCTCCGTCTCCTCCTCCCTCTCCTCCTCCTCTCCTCCTCCGTCTCCTCCTCCCTCTCCTCCTCCTCTCCTCCTCCCTCCCTCTCCTCCTCCGTCTCCTCGTCCTCTCCTCCTCCTCTCCTCCTCCGTCTCCTCCTCCCTCTCCTCCTCCCTCTCCTCCTCCTCCGTCTCCTCCTCCGTCTCCTCCTCCCTCTCCTCCTCCTCTCCTCCTCCCTCTCCTCCTCCCTTTCCTCCTCCTCTCCTCCTCCCTCTCCTCCTCCTCCGTCTCCTCCTCCCTCTCCTCCCTCCCTCTCCTCCTCCGTCTCCTCCTCCCTCTCCTCCTCCCTCTCCTCCTCCCTCCCTCTCCTCCTCCGTCTCCTCCTCCCTCTCCTCCTCCCTCTCCTCCTCCTCCGTCTCCTCCTCCCTCTCCTCCTCCCTCTCCTCCTCCCTCCCTCTCCTCCTCCGTCTCCTCGTCCTCTCCTCCTCCTCTCCTCCTCCGTCTCCTCCTCCCTCTCCTCCTCCCTCTCCTCCTCCCTCCCTCTCCTCGTCCTCTCCTCCTCCTCTCCTCCTCCGTCTCCTCCTCCCTCTCCTCCTCCCTCTCCTCCTCCTCTCCTCCTCCCTCTCCTCCTCCCTTTCCTCCTCCTCTCCTCCTCCTCTCCTCCTCTCTTTCCTCCTCCTCTCCTCCTCCCTTTCCTCCTCCTCCCTCCCTCTCCTCCTCCGTCTCCTCCCCCCTCTCCTCCTCCTCTCCTCCTCTCTCTCTTCCTCCCTCCCTTTCCTCCTCCTCCCTCCCTCTCCTCCTCCGTCTCCTCCCCCCTCTCCTCCTCCCTCTCCTCCTCCCTCTCCTCCTCCCTCCCTCTCCTCCTCCATCTCCTCGTCCTCTCCTCCTCCTCTCCTCCTCCGTCTCCTCCTCCGTCTCCTCCTCCCTCTCCTCCTCCCTCTCCTCCTCCTCTCCTCCTCCCTCTCCTCCTCCCTTTCCTCCTCCTCTCCTCCTCCTCTCCTCCTCCCTTTCCTCCTCCTCTCCTCCTCCTCTCCTCCTCCCTTTCCTCCTCCTCTCCTCCTCCCTTTCCTCCTCCTCTCCTCCTCCCTTTCCTCCTCCTCTCCTCCTCCCTCTCCTCCTCCTCCGTCTCCTCCTCCCTCTCCTCCTCCCTCTCCTCCTCCCTCCCTCTCCTCCTCCGTCTCCTCGTCCTCTCCTCCTCCTCTCCTCCTCCCTCTCCTCCTCCCTCTCCTCCTCCCTCCCTCTCCTCGTCCTCTCCTCCTCCTCTCCTCCTCCGTCTCCTCCTCCCTCTCCTCCTCCCTCTCCTCCTCCTCTCCTCCTCCCTCTCCTCCTCCCTTTCCTCCTCCTCTCCTCCTCCTCTCCTCCTCTCTTTCCTCCTCCTCTCCTCCTCCTCTCCTCCTCCTCTCCTCCTCCCTTTCCTCCTCCTCCCTCCCTCTCCTCCTCCGTCTCCTCCCCCCTCTCCTCCTCCTCTCCTCCTCTCTCTCTTCCTCCCTCCCTCCCTCTCCTCCTCCGTCTCCTCCCCCCTCTCCTCCTCCCTCTCCTCCTCCCTCTCCTCCTCCCTCCCTCTCCTCCTCCATCTCCTCGTCCTCTCCTCCTCCTCTCCTCCTCCGTCTCCTCCTCCGTCTCCTCCTCCCTCTCCTCCTCCTCTCCTCCTCCCTCTCCTCCTCCCTTTCCTCCTCCTCTCCTCCTCCTCTCCTCCTCCCTTTCCTCCTCCTCTCCTCCTCCTCTCCTCCTCCCTTTCCTCCTCCTCTCCTCCTCCCTTTCCTCCTCCTCTCCTCCTCCCTTTCCTCCTCCTCTCCTCCTCCTCTCCTCCTCCCTTTCCTCCTCCTCTCCTCCTCCCTTTCCTCCTCCTCCCTCCCTTTCCTCCTCCTCTCCTCCTCCTCTCCTCCTCCCTTTCCTCTTCCTCTCCTCCTCCTCTCTTCCTTCCTTTCCTCCTCCTCCCTCCCTCTCCTCCTCCCTCTCCTCCTCCCTCTCCACCTCCCTCTCCTCCTCCCTCTCCTCCTCCCTCTCCTCCTCCCTCTCCTCCTCCTCTCCTCCTCCCTCTCCACCTCCCTCTCCTCCTCTCTCTCCTCCTCCCTCTCCTCCTCCCTCTCCTCCTCTCCTCCTCCCTCCCTCTCCTCCTCCATCTCCTCGTCCTCTCCTCCTCCTCTCCTCCTCCGTCTCCTCCTCCGTCTCCTCCTCCCTCTCCTCCTCCTCTCCTCCTCCCTCTCCTCCTCCTCTCCTCCTCCCTCTCCTCCTCCCTTTCCTCCTCCTCTTCTCTCAAGGTCTCAAAAACCATCACAATCAACTCATTTAACAAATCAAAAGATAACACTCATTAATATCCTCGGGAGGAGATGCTCAGGTGATGCACATGTTGACGCACATCTAGGGTACTTAAAAGACTAAAGTGAGCTGAATGTTCATCTTCATGTCAATCTAAAGGGGCGACACAGCTGTATATTAAGGGAGCGAAACAGCTGTATATTAAAGGGGCTAAAAAGCTGTATATTATGGGGGCGACACAGCTGTATATTAAGGGGGCAAAACAGCAGTATATTAAAGGGGCGACACAGCTGTATATTAAGGGGGCGAAACAGCTATATATTAAAGAGGCAACACAGCTGTATATTAAGGGGGCGAAACATCTGTATATGAAGGGGGCGACACAGCTGTATATTAAGGGGGCGAAACAGCTGTATATTAAGGGGGCGACACAGCCGTATATTAAAGGGGCAACACAGCTGTATATTAAAGGGGCGAAACAGCTGTATATTAAGGGGGCGACACAGCCGTATATTAAAGGGGCAACACAGCTGTATATTAAAGGGGCGAAACAGCTGTATATTAAGGGGGCGACACATCCGTATATTAAAGGGGTGACACAGCTGTATATTAAGGGGGCGACACAGCTGTATATTAAGGGGGCGAAACAGCTGTATATTAAGGGGGCGACACAGCCGTATATTAAGGGAGCGACACAGCTGTATATTAAGGGGGCGACACAGCCGTATATTAAAGGGGCACCACAGCTGTATATTAAAGGGGCGAAACAGCTGTATATTATGGGGGCGACACAGCTGTATATTAAGGGGGCAAAACAGCAGTATATTAAAGGGGCAACACAGCTGTGTATTAAGGGGGCGAAACAGCTGTATATTAAAGGGGCGAAACAGCTGTATATTAAGGGGGCGAAACATCTGTATATTAAGGGGGCGACACAGCTGTATATTAAGGGGGCGACACAGCTGTATATTAAGGGGGGTGAAACAGCTGTATATTAAGGGGGCGACACAGCCGTATATTAAAGGGGCGAAACAGCTGTATATTAAAGGGGCGAAACAGCTGTATATTAAGGGGGCAAAACAGCAGTATATTAAAGGGGCAACACAGCTGTATATTAAGGGGGCGACACAGCTGTATATTAAGGGGGCGAAACAGCTATATATTAAAGAGGCAACACAGCTGTATATTAAGGGGGCGAAACATCTGTATATGAAGGGGGCGACACAGCTGTATATTAAGGGGGCGAAACAGCTGTATATTAAAGGGGCAACACAGCTGTATATTAAAGGGGCAACACAGCTGTATATTAAGGGGGCGACACAGCCGTATATTAAAGGGGCAACACAGCTGTATATTAAAGGGGCGAAACAGCTGTATATTAAGGGGGCGACACAGCCGTATATTAAAGGGGCAACACAGCTGTATATTAAAGGGGCGAAACAGCTGTATATTAAGGGGGCGACACATCCGTATATTAAAGGGGTGACACAGCTGTATATTAAGGGGGCGACACAGCTGTATATTAAGGGGGCGAAACAGCTGTATATTAAGGGGGCGACACAGCCGTATATTAAGGGAGCGACACAGCTGTATATTAAGGGGGCGACACAGCCGTATATTAAAGGGGCACCACAGCTGTATATTAAAGGGGCGAAACAGCTGTATATTATGGGGGCGACACAGCTGTATATTAAGGGGGCAAAACAGCAGTATATTAAAGGGGCAACACAGCTGTATATTAAGGGGGCGAAACAGCTGTATATTAAAGGGGCGAAACAGCTGTATATTAAGGGGGCGAAACATCTGTATATTAAGGGGGCGACACAGCTGTATATTAAGGGGTATATTAAGGGGGGTGAAACAGCTGTATATTAAGGGGGCGACACAGCCGTATATTAAAGGGGCGAAACAGCTGTATATTAAAGGGGCGAAACAGCTGTATATTAAGGGGGCAAAACAGCAGTATATTAAAGGGGCAACACAGCTGTATATTAAGGGGCTGACACAGCTGTATATTAAGGGGGCGAAACAGCTGTATATTATGGGGGTGAAACAGCTGTGTATTAAGGGGGCGACACAGCTGTATATTAAGGGGGCAAAACAGCTGTATATTGAGGGGGCAAAACAGCCGTATATTAAGGCGGCGACACAGCTGTATATTAAAGGGGCAACACAGCTGTATATTAAAGGGGCAACACAGCTGTATATTAAAGGGGCAAAAAAGCTGTATATTATGGGGGCGACACAGCTGTATATTAAGGGGGCAAAACAGCAGTATATTAAAGGGGCAACACAGCTGTATATTAAGGGGGCGAAACAGCTATATATTAAAGAGGCAACACAGCTGTATATTAAGGGGGCGAAACATCTGTATATGAAGGGGGCGACACAGCTGTATATTAAGGGGGCGAAACAGCTGTATATTAAGGGGGCGACACAGCCGTATATTAAAGGGGCAACACAGCTGTATATTAAAGGGGCGAAACAGCTGTATATTAAGGGGGCGACACATCCGTATATTAAAGGGGTGACACAGCTGTATATTAAGGGGGCGACACAGCTGTATATTAAGGGGGCGAAACAGCTGTATATTAAGGGGGCGACACAGCCGTATATTAAGGGAGCGACACAGCTGTATATTAAGGGGGCGACACAGCCGTATATTAAAGGGGCACCACAGCTGTATATTAAAGGGGCGAAACAGCTGTATATTATGGGGGCGACACAGCTGTATATTAAGGGGGCAAAACAGCAGTATATTAAAGGGCCAACACAGCTGTATATTAAGAGGGCGAAACAGCTGTATATTAAAGGGGCGAAACAGCTGTATATTATGGGGGCGACACAGCTGTATATTAAGGGGGCAAAACAGCAGTTTATTAAAGGGGCAACACAGCTGTATATTAAGAGGGCGAAACATCTGTATATTAAAGGGGCGAAACAGTTGTATATTATTGGGGCGACACAGCTGTATATTAAGGGGGCAAAACAGCTGTATATTAAGGGGGCGACACAGCTGTATATTAAGGGGGCAAAACAGCAGTATATTAAGGGGGTGACACAGCTGTATATTAAGGGGGCAAAACAGCTGTATATTATGGGGGTGACACAGCTGTATATTAAGGGGGCAAAACAGCAGTATATTAAGGGGGCGAAACAGCTGTATATTAAGGGGGCGACACAGCCGTATATTAAGGGAGCGACACAGCTGTATATTAAGGGGGCGACACAGCCGTATATTAAAGGGGCACCACAGCTGTATATTAAAGGGGCGAAACAGCTGTATATTATGGGGGCGACACAGCTGTATATTAAGGGGGCAAAACAGCAGTATATTAAAGGGGCAACACAGCTGTATATTAAGGGGGCGAAACAGCTGTATATTAAAGGGGCGAAACAGCTGTATATTAAGGGGGCGAAACATCTGTATATTAAGGGGGCGACACAGCTGTATATTAAGGGGTATATTAAGGGGGGTGAAACAGCTGTATATTAAGGGGGCGACACAGCCCTATATTAAAGGGGCGAAACAGCTGTATATTAAAGGGGCGAAACAGCTGTATATTAAGGGGGCAAAACAGCAGTATATTAAAGGGGCAACACAGCTGTATATTAAGGGGGCGACACAGCTGTATATTAAGGGGGCGATACAGCTGTATATTATGGGGGTGAAACAGCTGTGTATTAAGGGGGCGACACAGCTGTATATTAAGGGGGCGAAACAGCTGTATATTGAGGGGGCGACACAGCCGTATATTAAGGCGGCGACACAGCTGTATATTAAAGGGGCAACACAGCTGTATATTAAAGGGGCAAAAAAGCTGTATATTATGGGGGCGACACAGCTGTATATTAAGGGGGCAAAACAGCAGTATATTAAAGGGGCAACACAGCTGTATATTAAGGGGGCGAAACAGCTATATATTAAAGAGGCAACACAGCTGTATATTAAGGGGGCGAAACATCTGTATATGAAGGGGGCGACACAGCTGTATATTAAGGGGGCGAAACAGCTGTATATTAAGGGGGCGACACAGCCGTATATTAAAGGGGCAACACAGCTGTATATTAAAGGGGCGAAACAGCTGTATATTAAGGGGGCGACACATCCGTATATTAAAGGGGTGACACAGCTGTATATTAAGGGGGCGACACAGCTGTATATTAAGGGGGCGAAACAGCTGTATATTAAGGGGGCGACACAGCCGTATATTAAGGGAGCGACACAGCTGTATATTAAGGGGGCGACACAGCCGTATATTAAAGGGGCACCACAGCTGTATATTAAAGGGGCGAAACAGCTGTATATTATGGGGGCGACACAGCTGTATATTAAGGGGGCAAAACAGCAGTATATTAAAGGGCCAACACAGCTGTATATTAAGAGGGCGAAACAGCTGTATATTAAAGGGGCGAAACAGCTGTATATTAAGGGGGCGAAACATCTGTATATTAAGGGGGCGACACAGCTGTATATTAAGGGGTATATTAAGGGGGGTGAAACAGCTGTATATTAAGGGGGCGACACAGCCGTATATTAAAGGGGCGAAACAGCTGTATATTAAAGGGGCGAAACAGCTGTATATTAAGGGGGCAAAACAGCAGTATATTAAAGGGGCAACACAGCTGTATATTAAGGGGGCGACACAGCTGTATATTAAGGGGGCGAAACAGCTGTATATTATGGGGGTGAAACAGCTGTGTATTAAGGGGGCGACACAGCTGTATATTAAGGGGGCGAAACAGCTGTATATTGAGGGGGCGACACAGCCGTATATTAAGGCGGCGACACAGCTGTATATTAAAGGGGCAACACAGCTGTATATTAAAGGGGCAACACAGCTGTATATTAAAGGGGCAAAAAAGCTGTATATTATGGGGGCGACACAGCTGTATATTAAGGGGGCAAAACAGCAGTATATTAAAGGGGCAACACAGCTGTATATTAAGGGGGCGAAACAGCTATATATTAAAGAGGCAACACAGCTGTATATTAAGGGGGCGAAACATCTGTATATGAAGGGGGCGACACAGCTGTATATTAAGGGGGCGAAACAGCTGTATATTAAGGGGGCGACACAGCCGTATATTAAAGGGGCAACACAGCTGTATATTAAAGGGGCGAAACAGCTGTATATTAAGGGGGCGACACATCCGTATATTAAAGGGGTGACACAGCTGTATATTAAGGGGGCGACACAGCTGTATATTAAGGGGGCGAAACAGCTGTATATTAAGGGGGCGACACAGCCGTATATTAAGGGAGCGACACAGCTGTATATTAAGGGGGCGACACAGCCGTATATTAAAGGGGCACCACAGCTGTATATTAAAGGGGCGAAACAGCTGTATATTATGGGGGCGACACAGCTGTATATTAAGGGGGCAAAACAGCAGTATATTAAAGGGCCAACACAGCTGTATATTAAGAGGGCGACACATCCGTATATTAAAGGGGTGACACAGCTGTATATTAAGGGGGCGACACAGCTGTATATTAAGGGGGCGAAACAGCTGTATATTAAGGGGGCGACACAGCCGTATATTAAGGGAGCGACACAGCTGTATATTAAGTCAAGTCAACTTTATTTATATAGCGCTTTTAACAATGTAGATTGTTTCAAAGCAGCTTTACAGTGTTAAACAGGAAAATAATGCAGCATAATTTTATTCAGCTGTATAGCCATTCTGGAAAAATTTCAAGTATCATACAGTGACAGTGTGGGCTTTAGATTAATAATTTGATCAGTAATTTAGTTTAAATGGTTAATTTAGTTTATTATTTAGATGTATTTCGATGTTTAGTTGAAAAATTTAGTGTCCCCAACTGAGCACGCCAAGCCAGAGGCAACAGTGGCAAGGAAACCAAAACTCCATTAGGTGACCTAATGGAGAAAAATAAACCTTGGGAGAAACCAGGCTCAGTCGGGGTGCCAGTTCTCCTCTGGCCAATTAACAAACAGCGTATTATTATTATTATTCTGGCAGTTTTACAGCTCGGAGGTCATAATAGATCAGAATATTCGAGGGACCGGGGGCAACATGCTGGAGACGGGTTTATTGAGGATGATGTTGATTAAATAATTATTAAAGTGCAATATTCGAATGATCGGAGGCAACACGCAGGAGACGGGTTTATTGAGATGCCGTGTCGATGAGGCAGTTTCAGGGGGAGTCTAATCACGGTCTCCCAGACACTTCGGGGTCCTGTGTTGGTCTTCTCTGGGCGCAGGTCCACCATCTGATCTGGATACGGCCCGGATCCAGCTGACTGCAGTAAACCTCGGGATAAAACAGAGAGACTAACATTAGCGTAGATGCCATTCTTCTGATGATGTAACGAGTACATCAGGTGTTATGGGAAGTGTTCCCGGTTCCGGCTGACCTAGTTAATGCAGCCTAACAATCATTTCATTGAAAAAGTGTTTTATGTGTATGCCACAGTAAAGAGATGTGTTTTTAGTCTAGATTTAAACTGACAGAGTGTGTCTGCTTCCCGAACAATGTTAGGAAGACTGTTCCAGAGTTTAGGTGCTAAATAGGAAAACGATCGACCGCCTGCAGTTGATTTGGATATTCTCGGTATGATCAACTGGCCAGAATTTTGAGACCGCAGTAGACGTGATGGAGTATAATATGTTAAGAGCTCGCTCAAGTATTGGGGAGCTAAACCATTTAGTGCTTTGTGAATTGGTAAGTTTCTTTAGGGCGTGAAGAAATATAGAGCTGAGTATCGTCAGCATAACAATGAAAACTAACGCCATGCTTCCTAATGATATCTCCCAGTGGTAGCATGTACAGGGTGAAGAGTAGCGGTCCTAGCACTGAGCCTTGCGGTACTCCATACTGAACTTGCGATCGGTGTGACATATCTTCATTTACTACTACAAACTGATAACGGTCGCATAGGTATGATTTAAACCATGATAATGCAATTCCACTAATACCTACATAATTTTCGAGTCTATTCAAAAGAATGTTGTGGTCGATAGTATCAAATGCAGCGCTAAGATCGAGTAACACTAATAGAGAGATACAGCCACAATCGGATGATAAGAGCAAATCATTTGTAACTCTGACGAGAGCAGTCTCAGTGCTATGATACGGTCTAAATCCTGACTGGAAATCCTCACAGATACCATTTCTTTCTAAAAAGGAACATAATTGTGAAGACACTGCCTTTTCAAGTATTTTTGACAGAAAGGGTAGATTTGAGATTGGTCTATAATTGACTAAATCTGTAGGATCAAGTTGCGGTTTTTTAATAAGTGGTTTAATAATTGCCAACTTAAAAGTTTTCGGTACATATCCTAATGACAAAGATGAATTAATGATATTAAGAAGAGGATCTATGACCTCTGGTAGCATCTCTTTTAATAGCCTAGTTGGTATAGGGTCGAGCATACATGTTGTCGATTTTGATGATTTAACGAGTTTAGCCAATTCTTCTTCTCCTATAGCAGTGAATGAGTGTAATTTTTCCTCAGTGACACTACAATGCTCTGTCTGATGTGATGCTGTATTAGACGGCTGCATGGTTAACATTTTTTTCCTAATATTATCAATCTTACATGTGAAGAAGTTCATAAAGTCATTACTGCTGTGCTGTTTACAATCATCAGAAGTTGAAGCTTTATTTTTGGTTAATTTAGCCACTGTATCGAATAAATACCTTGGGTTGTGTTTGTTTTCTTCCAAGAGAGTTGAGAAATAAGCAGATCTAGCAGTTTTTACAGCCTTTCTGTATGTGATCATGTGCTCTTTCCACGAATTACGAAATACCTCTATTAGTTTATTAAAGGGGCAACACAGCTTTATATTAAGAGGGCGAAACATCTGTATATTAAAGGGGCGAAACAGTTGTATATTATTGGGGCGACACAGCTGTATATTAAGGGGGCAAAACAGCTGTATATTAAGGGGGCGACACAGCTGTATATTAAGGGGGCAAAACAGCAGTATATTAAAGGGGCAACACAGCTGTATATTAAGGGGGCGAAACAGCTATATATTAAAGAGGCAACACAGCTGTATATTAAGGGGGCGAAACATCTGTATATGAAGGGGGCGACACAGCTGTATATTAAGGGGGCGAAACAGCTGTATATTAAGGGGGCGACACAGCCGTATATTAAAGGGGCAACACAGCTGTATATTAAAGGGGCGAAACAGCTGTATATTAAGGGGGCGACACATCCGTATATTAAAGGGGTGACACAGCTGTATATTAAGGGGGCGACACAGCTGTATATTAAGGGGGCGAAACAGCTGTATATTAAGGGGGCGACACAGCCGTATATTAAGGGAGCGACACAGCTGTATATTAAAGGGGCGACACAGCCGTATATTAAAGGGGCACCACAGCTGTATATTAAAGGGGCCAAACAGCTGTATATTATGGGGGCGACACAGCTGTATATTAAGGGGGCAAAACAGCAGTATATTAAAGGGCCAACACAGCTGTATATTAAGAGGGCGAAACAGCTGTATATTAAAGGGGCGAAACAGCTGTATATTATGGTGGCGACACAGCTGTATATTAAGGGGGCAAAACAGCAGTTTATTAAAGGGGCAACACAGCTGTATATTAAGAGGGCGAAACATCTGTATATTAAAGGGGCGAAACAGTTGTATATTATTGGGGCGACACAGCTGTATTTTAAGGGGGCAAAACAGCTGTATATTAAGGGGGCGACACAGCTGTATATTAAGGGGGCAAAACAGCAGTATATTAAGGGGGTGACACAGCTGTATATTAAGGGGGCGAAACAGCTGTATATTATGGGGGTGACACAGCTGTATATTAAGGGGGCAAAACAGCAGTATATTAAGGGGGCGAAACAGCTGTATATTAAGGGGGCGACACAGCCGTATATTAAGGGAGCGACACAGCTGTATATTAAGGGGGCGACACAGCCGTATATTAAAGGGGCACCACAGCTGTATATTAAAGGGGCGAAACAGCTGTATATTATGGGGGCGACACAGCTGTATATTAAGGGGGCAAAACAGCAGTATATTAAAGGGGCAACACAGCTGTATATTAAGGGGGCGAAACAGCTGTATATTAAAGGGGCGAAACAGCTGTATATTAAGGGGGCGAAACATCTGTATATTAAGGGGGCGACACAGCTGTATATTAAGGGGTATATTAAGGGGGGTGAAACAGCTGTATATTAAGGGGGCGACACAGCCCTATATTAAAGGGGCGAAACAGCTGTATATTAAAGGGGCGAAACAGCTGTATATTAAGGGGGCAAAACAGCAGTATATTAAAGGGGCAACACAGCTGTATATTAAGGGGGCGACACAGCTGTATATTAAGGGGGCGAAACAGCTGTATATTATGGGGGTGAAACAGCTGTGTATTAAGGGGGCGACACAGCTGTATATTAAGGGGGCGAAACAGCTGTATATTGAGGGGGCGACACAGCCGTATATTAAGGCAGCGACACAGCTGTATATTAAAGGGGCAACACAGCTGTATATTAAAGGGGCAAAAAAGCTGTATATTATGGGGGCGACACAGCTGTATATTAAGGGGGCAAAACAGCAGTATATTAAAGGGGCAACACAGCTGTATATTAAGGGGGCGAAACAGCTATATATTAAAGAGGCAACACAGCTGTATATTAAGGGGGCGAAACATCTGTATATGAAGGGGGCGACACAGCTGTATATTAAGGGGGCGAAACAGCTGTATATTAAGGGGGCGACACAGCCGTATATTAAAGGGGCAACACAGCTGTATATTAAAGGGGCGAAACAGCTGTATATTAAGGGGGCGACACATCCGTATATTAAAGGGGTGACACAGCTGTATATTAAGGGGGCGACACAGCTGTATATTAAGGGGGCGAAACAGCTGTATATTAAGGGGGCGACACAGCCGTATATTAAGGGAGCGACACAGCTGTATATTAAGGGGGCGACACAGCCGTATATTAAAGGGGCACCACAGCTGTATATTAAAGGGGCGAAACAGCTGTATATTATGGGGGCGACACAGCTGTATATTAAGGGGGCAAAACAGCAGTATATTAAAGGGCCAACACAGCTGTATATTAAGAGGGCGAAACAGCTGTATATTAAAGGGGCGAAACAGCTGTATATTATGGGGGCGACACAGCTGTATATTAAGGGGGCAAAACAGCAGTTTATTAAAGGGGCAACACAGCTGTATATTAAGAGGGCGAAACATCTGTATATTAAAGGGGCGAAACAGTTGTATATTATTGGGGCGACACAGCTGTATATTAAGGGGGCAAAACAGCTGTATATTAAGGGGGCGACACAGCTGTATATTAAGGGGGCAAAACAGCAGTATATTAAGGGGGTGACACAGCTGTATATTAAGGGGGCGAAACAGCTGTATATTATGGGGGTGACACAGCTGTATATTAAGGGGGCAAAACAGCAGTATATTAAGGGGGTGACACAGCTGTATATTAAGGGGGTGACACAGCCGTATATTAAGGGAGCGACACAGCTGTATATTAAGGGGGCAACACAGCCGTATATTAAAGGGGCGAAACAGCTGTATATTATGGGGGCGACACAGCTGTATATTAAGGGGGCGAAACAGCTGTATATTATGGGGGTGACACAGCTGTATATTAAGGGGGCAAAACAGCAGTATATTAAGGGGGTGACACAGCTGTATATTAAGGGGGTGACACAGCTGTATATTAAGGGAGCGACACAGCCGTATATTAAAGGGGCAACACAGCTGTATATTAAAGGGGCGAAACAGCTGTATATTATGGGGGCGACACAGCTGTATATTAAGTAAGAACATGTAGTTACGTGAGTTACTAACGTTAGCTCAGTTACTTTGCCACTGAGCATTGGGTTCAGAGAATGGGGTTTAGTGTTTTAGCAATTGTGAAATACTGTAATGTCATGCGACCATATATATTTTAGAACCATACATAATTTCTGCCAAAAACACAGGGGCGGAGAGGAAGGCACACGTCTGAAATATCCATAAAGGTGATGTAGAACATCGTACACATCATTGAGCTCTATGGTAGTGTTGGGGCTAGTTGTATCCAAAATGGCAGCTATGGGGCAAAGTGAGCCAAATGCTGTGGGGTAAATTGAGCCATAAGTCACTGTAGTTGAGTTGCATCTCTGAAGGATGATTTCAATTAAATCTTACACAACTGCTTTAGTTTATCCTTTTCTTAAAAACAGATGATAGGAACGATGAAGAGCAAACGCTGCAGAAACACACATCACAACAACCCTCTGACTACATGCTTATTAGTTTCAGTGTCATCCACCCATCCATCCACCCACCCACCCATTTATCCACCCATCCACCCACCCATCCATCCATTTATCCACCCACCCATCCATCCACACATCCATCCATTCACACAAAGTCCCAACCCACCCATTTATCCATCCACCCATCAATCCATCCATCCATCCACCCATTTATCCACCCACCCGTCTGTCCATCCATTCACCCATCCACCCACCCACCCATTTATCCACCCATCCATCCACCCATCCATCCATCCACCCATCCATCCATTCACCCATCCATCCACCCACCCATTTATCCACCCACCCATTCATCCATCCATCCATCCATCCATCCATCCATCCATCCATCCATCCATCCACCCATCCACACATCCATCCATTCACACAAAGTCCCACCCACCCATTTATCCATCCACCCATTCACCCATCCACCCACCCACCCATTTATCCACCCATCCATCCATCCACCCACCCACCCACCCGTCTGTCCATCCAATTTATCCACCCACCCACCCATTTATCCATCCATCCATCCACCCACCCACCAATCCATCCACCTACCCACCCGTCCATCCATCCATACACCCATCCGCCCACCCACTCATTTATCCACCCACCCATCCATCCATTCAAACAAATTCCCACCCATCCATCCACCCATCCATCCATTCCCACAAAGTCCCAATCCATCCCCCCATCCATCCATTCACCCATCCATCCATCCACCCACCCGTCCGTCCATCCATTCACCCATCCACCCACCCATCCATCCATCCATCCATTCACACAAAGTCCCACCCACCCACCTATTTATCCACCCATTTATCCCCCCATCCACCCATCCATCCATTCACCCATCCATCCACCCACCCACCCATTTATCCACCCACCCATCCATTCATCCATCCATTCATCCATCCATCCATCCATCCATCCACCCATCCATCCATCCATCCATTCATCCATCCATTCATCCATTCATCCATCCATCCATCCATCCATCCACCCATCCATCCATCCATTCATTCTAATTCAGTTTTTATTTGATTTAATTTCCCTCTGTTTAGTCTGTTTTTGGGAAGGTTACGACTGTGGTGTTCAACATATAGTTTCAGAAATGCCACTGAGATGTCAACTTCCTGTGGTGAGTGTAGAGTTGTGTCAGTTCACTTTAAGAGCAGGAATATGACTGTTTGTGAAAGCAAATTAGATTATTGAAGGTGTTTTTAAAAGAGGTGATTTATCTTTACAATCTCACATGGGTTTGATTCAGATTCAGTCAGATGATCCGTTTACACTCAGATGGTGCAACTTACCCCTAACTTGGGGTAAATTGAGCCAAATGAACACTTTTTTTAAGAAGAAGCCATATTTTTAGATCCCTTTGTCAGAGATGTATTCTGATCATTTAAAATGTTAGCAAACATCCTGAAATCTTTTCATTGCACTTCTGCCTTATTGTGTCTCATCTTGTGGAACACAGAAGTGGCTCATCTTACCCCATTTTTGTCCAGACAACAATAATATCCCTGAGACACTTTTTGCCATTGAGATGTCCACAATTATCCTGAATTAAACTATTATTTTGGCTGTGAGAACATCAATACAGTATCATCAGGTAAAGATGGTTTTGTGTTTGGTTTCACGTTTATGTTTTCATGTCTCTTATTTTGTAATCCCATAGTCATGTTTCAGTTGCTGGTCTGGTCATGTGTTTCCCTTCCCATCATGTGATCATGTCATGTGCTTCCCTTGTCTCATGTGTTATGTTTCTATTGGTTCCCTTGTTTCATGTGTCTTGTTCTCATTGGTTGTTTTAGTCATGTGATCCCTCTAGTCTCTGTATATATAGGCCTCAGGTGTCCATTGTCTGTTGATGAGTATGGTTTGTGTAACACTGTTGTTGGTGAGTTCTTGTTCATGCTCCGTTGTTCAAGTCTATTGTATTCCTGCTCACGTTTTGGATGTGATAAACGCTGCATCAACTAAAACCTGCCTCCAGTGGATCAGTGGGAAACCTTACAAATACTGTGAAGTATCGATTTTCCTCCTCTTTACAAATGATGTGTGAAGAGCTTCAGGTGTGAGCACTGGTGTAGTGCAGGCTATACGCAGGTATTCAGTCGGCATTGCGTATACCCACTTTTAAATCCCCTCTGATGCGCATCATTCAGCAGTGTTCTGCATTAGCCATGCAGCACATAATTTATAATTATATGTATACACTCACCTAAAGGATTATTAGGAACACACACTAATACTGTGTTTGACCCCTTTGGCCTTCAGAACTGCCTTAATTCTACGTGGCATTGATTCAACAAGCTGCTGAAAGCATTCTTTAGAAATGTTGGCCCATATTGATAGGAGAGCATCTTGCAGTTGATGGAGATTTGTGGGATGCACATCCAGGGCACGAAGCTCCCGTTCCACCACATCCCAAAGATGCTCTATTGGGTTGAGATCTGGAGACTGTGGGGCCATTTTAGTCCAGTCAACTCATTGTCATGTTCAAGAAACCAGTTTGAAATGATTGGAGCTTTGTGACGGTGCATTATCCTGCTGGAAGTAGCCATCAGAGGATGGGGACATGGTGCTCATAAAGGGATGGACATGGGCAGAAACAATGCTCAGGTAGGCCGTGGCATTTAAACCATGCCCAATTGGCACTAAGGGGCCTAAAGTGTGCCAAGAAAACATCCCCCACACCATTACACCACCACCACCAACCTGCACAGTGGTAACAAGGCATGATGGATCCATGTTCTCATTCTGTTTACGCCAAATTCTGACTCTACCATCTGAATGTCTCAACAGAAATCCAGACTCATCAGACCAGGCAACATTTTTCCAGTCTTCAACTGTCCAATTTTGGTGAGCTGGTGCAAATTGTCGCCTCTTTTTCCTCTTTGTAGTGGAGATGAGTGGTACCCGGTGGGGTCTTCTGCTGTTGTAGCCCATCCGCCTCAAGGTTGTGTGTGTTGTGGCTTCACAAATGCTTTGCTGCAGACCTCGGTTGTAACGAGTGGTTATTTCAGTCAAAGTTGCTCTTCTATCAGCTTGAATCAGTCGGCCCATGACCTCTGACCTCTAGCATCAACAAGGCATTTTCTCCCACAGGACTGCCGCATACTGGATGCTTTTCCCTTTTCACACCATTCTTTGTAAACCCTAGAAATGGTTGTGTGTGAAAATCCCAGTAACTGAGCAGATTGTGAAATACTCAGACCGGCCCGTCTGGCACCAACAACCATGCCACGCTCAAAATTGCTTAAATCTCCTTTCTTTCCCATTCCGACATTCAGTGTGGAGTTCAGGAGATTGACCAGGACCACACCCCTAAATGCATTGAAGCAGCTGCCATGTGATTGGTTGATTAGATAATTGCATTAATGAGAAATTGAACAGGTGTTCCTAATAATCCTTTAGGTGAGTGTATAACGTCGTATCACAAAATTACAATTCTTTATCGATTAACTTGCTGTTATTGAAGGCGGGATAGGTGGAATCGCGCTGAATGACATACAACAGAAGCTCTCTCGCGTGCGCTCCAGGGACGTCACTAGGATTGGAAGACTGGGGCGGCTTAGCCCCCGGGTATTTGTAACGCGTTTGCAAAATCTTTGCACTCACATCTAGAGCTACACTTATGAGTTACTAAGCAATTACTTAAATGCTATCTGTCTGCTCATGTAAATGTATGATAAAGTAATAGCATGCTATTCCTCTCTATATAAGAAAAGTTGTCCACAGAATGCTATTTAATTACACAGAACCGCATGTATTCAACCCATTTTTGAGCTAAAATACATACAACTAAACCTAAATTGAGCTAAATCTATAGGCTACAAATACCACAGCTGTACAATTTTCACACCATATACTAAATTTACCCTATACAATAGCCTAATGACAGAACATTATTTAATATTTTAATCACAGCTTCTATAGTGTTTTGACATCAACAACCCAAGTGCATTTTACCTCAAACTTGCGACTAGTTAACTTTCTAAAGTAGCAATCGCTTCTCGGGCCGACAACACACTGACAACATTATATTCTGAATTGAAAAATATTTTTATACAACTTTTTTTTTATATGTGATTGTGTAAAGGTGTTCATGAGATACCATTACCAACCTTTCGCGAAACTTGCTTTCAACGTCGAACACTCGTTCTCATGAAGGCGTGTGTGTGTGGGCATGTCTTTGTGAAATATCAGGACACAAATGTGTATAATGACATGGGTATTACAAAAAGAGGGTGAAATATGAGGACGTTCCCCATGTCCTCACTTTTCAAAATGCTTATAAATCACAGAATGAGGTTTTTTTCACAGAAAGTGTGTGTGCGTGTGCGTGTGCGTGTGTGTGTGCGTGTGTGTGTGTGTGTGTGTGCGTGTGTGTGTGTGCGTGTGCGTGTGCGTGTGGACGCAGGGAAAGGAAATGCATCTGAATGTTATTTGCTCTATGAAAGACATTGATAAAGACAAAAACTAAGGACATTTAATCTATACTTTTATTTTAGTTTTGCCAAACACACATACAGATTTGGTTAGTTATCGTTTTTTTGTAATGCCTCGTTTTTATTTTTATTTCAGTTAACGACAACCCACCTAGTTTTCGTTCATTTTCGTTAACGGTTATAACCTAACGAGACGAGATGAATCCTCCAGGCTTGCAGTAGCGCTTCGGTCTGCAAAGCTCTGAAAGCTGCCACAGTTCGCACCAATGAGACGAGACGCGGTGCATCATCTTGATAGCACAACGATTCTTTGTTAGGCTAATTCTGTCCAACTTCCGACTTTTCGGCTATTTTTTTTGTAGCTGGATATATATCATTTGTTGCGTCTAAATATTACTGAGGATATGGTTATTGATAAATCAATTGTTATTGTTATCTCACAAGAACACAGTCGGTTAGGGCCTAAGTGTACGTAAACAGGTTGCTAATAACTGGATATGTGTCAGAATATTACGTCGATTTATTCAGCAGCCCAATTAAATGCCTGTCTGTCATTCCTGTTAATCAAACAACTACAGGTGTTAAATAAATGTATACATATTAAATAAACCTACTGTATCTGATTTTTTTTTTAATTTAGGCTACTATTGTTTTTGTAATTTGCTTATTTGCTTCTTTGTTCTTTTATATAGCCTAAAAAATAACTCTATCATATTACATTTCTCATATTAGCCTATGCTCATCTTGCCCACCAGCTGATATGCAATGTAGTCTTGATTTGGGTGGTCACTCTGCATTTGAAAGTTTGAAAGGGTTTTAAATCTTCTAAATCAAGTAAAATGACTCAAAATCAAGTAATTTAAGCATGCCAAAGTCAACTTTAATCATATAAAATGTAATTTCCAAACAGCAAAATTGAGGCCAGTGAATGCTGAGTGGCTATGGAAACCACAAGTTAATGTCAAACCCTGTATAATAGTTGAACATATTGTTTTGAATATATTGTTAAATTCTTTGAAAGATGATATTTTACAAAAATAAACTAATCTCTGACACCATGCTTGCCTCATCTTAAATATATCTTATATTCATTCATTAGGCCTGCGTAGGACCAGTAATTTTTGCAAATTGCAACTTAAACTTATAATGTTGGCACACTCAGGCCTTCACTGTTGCAAATGAGCCATTCCGAGAGATAGTTCACAAAATAAACTACTGGCAGAGACTGTTTTGAGAGAATAGTTGTTTGACAGGTTTGAAAACCCCTGGAATAAGGAATAGTCAAAATGTATAATTATGTAGTTGTCTCTATTGTCTGTATGCCAGTATTGACAGCAAAATCTGCACCTCTTCCGTGGCTAATATTAATGTCATATCCTTAGTCCGTGAAGTCAAGCTGCAAAAGTCAAATGTGCAAATACTACTGGCTCATTTTCGGGTGAACTAAATATGCAAGACTAGTCTTACATGTCACTGTTTATAACACAGGATGTTCATCTATTGCTGGGCCACCTAAAAAAAAAATGGGGGGCATAAATTAAGAGTAATAATACCCACTTCTCCAGGGTGTGAGTGTGTCCCAGAACCTCCTCATCCTCATCGCCGGCCTCCGTCTGTGAGGATCAGATCCAGAGAGAGCTCTGAGCCGTGGGACTCACAAAAACCTTTGGCTAACGTTCCCGTTACATTATGAAAATGTTATTTCTGAACATTCAAAACATCCAGTTTATTAAGGGAACATTCATTGTCTCAGTCTTCACACATCATGGGAACGTTACAAAAAACAAAAAACGTTCAACTATAACATCTCAGGTTCAAAACTGTCCATGAACGATGTGTAAATGAAACTTTAGTGTTGTTAAAGAGCAGATAACTGGAAGATTTCCTTGTCAGAGTGTTTGAGGACGTTCTGCTGTGATCATCATTAGACAGAGCGACAGATGAGACGCGGCGTGCTTCAGTCGGCCGCTGGGATGCTTTAAAAGCCCTGAGCCTCAGGATCACCGCAGGCATCTTCACTACTGACACACAAGAAACACACCCTAATGAGGGAATCACGTCACCCTAATGAGGGAATCACGTCACCTTCCTCTAAACAGCGCTTTCACACACAGATCGTCTCAAAGCAGCGTCACAGGAGATGAACCTCTGCTGCTCTTCCTCTAGGGGGCGCTTTGGTCGTCTTCCCGACACGTAAACATTAAACTTCCTCCACCCCAGTAAAACCAATGCAATTTATTTTTCTTCAATAATTTTTTTTCCTTTTTAATTTTGTATTTTGAGATGATTTGATAGTATTTTTTTATATTTATGCAATAATTGTGGTCTATTTTTGCCATTGAAAATGATGCAAAACATTTTTTTTGTAATTTTTTTTTTTAAATTATTGCAGTATTTCAGGTTAAAATAGAGACTAGGCCTTTATTAGCGCCTCTTTTGGAATTATTTAAGAAATCCTGCAACCATGTGTGTAACCACTAGAGGTTTCTATGGAGAGGCTTGAGGATTCACTAGTTGTCTTTTGAACACATTTAAAAGACACTAAAGACTAAAGTTACAAAGTCCATCTCACTACAGCGGCTCTACAATAACTTTATGAAGACGAGAATAGTTTTTGTGCGCAAAAAAACCCCTAAATAACGAGTTATATAGTGATGACGATTTCAAAACACTGCCTCATGAAGCTTCGAAGCGTTATGAATCAGTGAGTCGATTCATGATTCGGATTGCGTGTCAAACTGCTGAAATTTGGCGATCCAAACTGCTCATTAGACTCACTGATTCATAACGCTCTGAACCGCTGAATCGACTCACTGATTCATAACGCTCTGAACCGCTGAATCGACTCGCTGATTCATAACGCTCCGAACCGCTGAATCGACTCACTGACTCATAACGCTTCGAAGCTTCATGATGTCGTGTTTTGAAATCGTCATCACTATATAAGTCGTTATTTAGGGTTTTTTGCGCACAGAAACTATTCTCGTCTTCATAAAGTTATTGTAGAGCCGCTGTAGTGAGATGGACTTTGTAACTTTAGTCTTTAGTGTCTTTTAAGGGTCTTGAGAGTGTAAAGTTGAGCCAATGGAGGCCTTTCAGAGCATCAGCTTTACACTAAAATATCTTCATTTGTGTCTGAAGATGAACGGAGGTCTGACGGGTGTCCAACCACATGAGGCTCAGTCATTAATGACACAATTTACATTTTTGGTTGAACTAACCCTTTAAGTGTAATATAACGACAAAATGTTGTTTCCAATACGAAATAATTGGCTTTTATATTGGCACTGTACTGAAGTAAAAAAAATCATGAACATTTTAAGCCATAAAAATATATTTTGTAAACACATCTTATGTTTTCCACAGACCCCAGTCTGACCCCTGACCTCTGACATCTCGGCTTGATGAACTCTTCCAGAAGAGGATCATCATAGGGCACACGCCTGAACCACCAAACCGCAGCGCTAACACATGCTTAGCTCTTACTTTCAGTGTTGATCCCAAGAGTGCATTTGAGCTATATGAGACCAATTCATTTTCTGCAGCTGTCGGCGTTCCACTGCACTGAGAGTTGAGTGTGTGTTAAGCGTCACGTGTTGCAGTCCCTGCGGATTCGTCTTTATGGCCGAGGCGGTTCCTCACAGGTCATGTGATCCAGGGGAGAGGAGATTAGTCAAACCGGGAACACATCTTCAGCAGTGTTGCCAACTCTCGCGAGACAAATAAGCAACCGCAGCTTATATAGTATTATATAGTACCCAATATTATAGTATTTATGAACATCAATATCATTTATGATCAAATATAATCGCTGAGCTCAGCTTACAAATCAACGACAGAGCTTCTGTCACATCATAATGCGGTTTCAGATTGTAAGAACTTAATTAATGAGCACAGAATTGACATTCCTCAAACATTCTGCTCTGGGTCTTTCCAAATGATTCTTCCTTCTGTGATACACAAAACTAAATGCTTGAGCTTTTTTTTACTTCTAAGCTCCTAAAAACTAGCCTGGCTCCGCCCTCCTCCGTACTTCTGCTCAATGTTCATTTTCATTCAGTTCTCTGTCTGGGACTGCGATATATTCCTAGGTTTTCTCCGAACAAATTTGAACCGGTCCAATCAGTGAACAGAGGGCGTGGCTGAGAGCGATGGCGTAGATGTGATGCGCTAGTGTGAGTTGTAGTTCAGTAATGGCGGCGGAGAAAGAAGCGAGTGAAGCCGTTCGGTCCGTTGTGGCTCCGCTACCGAGTGTCCAGAAGTTATAACCGGAGCAAGAACCATCTGTGCTGAGTTCTGTTGGTGGCCGTGATGTTGTGTCCCGGGAGAAGTGTGATTCTCCAGCTCGCTCTGTTAGTGCTGAAGGAGTTGCTGAAGCTGGACGGTAATTGTTTCTCGTGCGGTCGGAAGGTATGGTCATCATTTAGTGATTTGATTGCCGTCCGTCTCCCTCCACCCGTGTAAAGATCCCCGGCCGAATGACCGACTGCTTTAGACTAACACCAGGTCGTGTGGTCATTTAACTGCTGTCCGAATCCACATCTCTGAGTTTTCAAGAATATATCACTTCAAAATTCACTGTTTATATCTTTTTGACCCCTGCATGACCACCGTACGGTTGCGCTACAATTTCATTTCGTGTAAATGCGGGCGAATGTTTCCAAGAGCGATATATTTCATCACCGCTCAAACAATAAACAGAAGAAAAGCACGTAAACATTTGTCATAATTTTCGTCAACGACCTTTGTTCACTGACGAAAACGAGACGATAACTAAATAAAAACTAGTGTTGGATGACAAAAACTATGAGGAAAATCAACTGTCATTTTCATCAACAAATAAAAACGAGAGGAGAATGTTAGCGAGGGTGGATTAGGGCAGAGATGGGGTCAGAACTGATGATCTGAGTCACAGATGAACACATTTGATCTGAACTGATCTAACCTCTGGAAAACACACGATCTACAGGCTCACACACACACACACACACACACACACACACACACACGCACACACACACACACACACCCAATCCAGCTCCAGAGCGGCTCAATCAATAACACACACACACACACACACACACACACACACACACACACACACACACACACACACACACACACACACACACACACACACACACACACACACACACACACACACACACACACACACACACACACCCAATCCAGCTCCAGAGCGGCTCAATCAATAACACACACACACACACACACACACACACACACACACACACACACACACACACACACACACACACACACACACACACACACACACACACACACACACACACACACACACACACACACACACACACACACACACACACACACACACACACACACCAATCCAGCTCCAGAGCGGCTCAATCAATAACACACACACACACACACACACACACACACACACACACACACACACACACACACACACACCCAATCCAGCTCCAGAGCGGCTCAATCAATAACACACACACACACACACACACACACACACACACACACACACACACACACACACACACACACACACACACACACACACACACACACACACACCCAATCCAGCTCCAGAGCGGCTCAATCAATAACACACACTTATGCCAGACCAGTGTTTATGAACTAATGCTGATGAATAATGACAATGTTTACTTTACGATGTTTATATAGTAATACGTTTTAGACGCATATTTGATCTCCTGAACTTGAATGAGCTCCTGCAACTGCAATAGAGGAGCAGACATTTCAAAATAAGAGTCAATGTGTATTTCAAGCTTGTTTATCATTAAAAGTCACGCATTATATATGCGTATCAGGGTTATAATAGTTTACTAAAACCATAAAAAAATCTTCATTACTTGAAATTAAATAAATGTTAACTGAAATTAAAAAATAAATAAACAAACTTATTTGAAGCTTTAGCTTAACCTGATATGGCCTACTGACTAAAACAGAAATACAGAGTTATAAAAACTATAGAGATGTTTAAAAAAAAAAAAAAAAAAAAAAAGTGAATTGAACTCTTTCGTGTATTTTTAATGTCAAAAACAAAAGGATGTCAAAATGTCAGTTCGAGTGACAGTCGGTTATGTGACGCTTAAATGCTTAATGTATTACAATTGAACTAAACTCATTAGATTTTAGGAGACTAAAACTAGACTAAAACTAAAAACAATTCAGGCGACTAAAATATGACTAAAACTAAATCAAAATTTGCTGTCAAAAGTAACACATCTTCACCTTCACATATTCAACCGCGACCCTGCTCGAACTGTAATCGCTGCTCTGGGTTTTTCCAAATGATTCTTCCTTCTGTGAAACACAAAACTAGATGCAGAATGCTTGGGCTTTTTTACTTCTAAGCTCTTAAAAAGACCATAAAACCAGTCAATATGCCTGCGCACTATATTCCAAGTCTTCTGGACCCAGACAGAAATGTAAGTCATTGCTCATTGATAATTCTCATATTGTCATATTGACCCGTGTCATTATGATGAACTGTTCATTTCTGATCTTGGCAGAATGAATTAAGAGTAAATGATGCCAATTTTTGGGTGAACTATTCCTTTAAACCAATAGATGTTGAATATGCCAGACGTGTTTAAATAACATTTGCATACTGAATTACAGCTAGTCTTCTGTTTGCAGGATGAGTTGTGATTGGTGTTTTTCCATATATTTAACCATTTATAGCTGTAGCCAATCACAGCGCTCGAGTGAAAACGTGACAGTGGCTTTAACACATCCTTCATTCACACTGAACCACACTCTTTCCCACTATCCTCCTGATGTTTCCTATGCTCTTTTGCATTGGGTTTCTGCCATAAAGGCGAGCGCTGGCTCTTAATCCCTCCGTGTAATGAAGGGCATAAATATTAAATTGGGAGCAGGTTGTTGTGTAGATGTGTGTGAGTAATTAAACACGGCCAGACCCACAATCAGTCTCTTTTAACAGAGCATATGTCAGCAGGCGTTTCACTCTCTCTTCGTTCAATACACACACACACACACACACACACACACACACACACACACACACACACACACACACACACACACACCCTCACCTTGCTGTTGGTCTCCAGACGGTCTCCTGTGCTGAACGTGGAGCTCCTGTTCCAGCCCTGAGGGCCGAACTTCCTCCACCGCGGGGAACTAGCACAGGGCCAACACCAGGCTTTAGAACTCATTCTCTCGAGTTCAACATCTCCAGAGTATCCTGTCAATTAGGATACATCGGTGTCACGCTTCACATTCTGCCAACGAGATCTGACATGAGAACAAAGAGAAAGTGTTGAAAGTAAAAACCTTTCATTGTTAGGGTTCCCAGAGGACATCAGCCATTAGGACAGACGAGAGAACGACTCCATTCCGATATATTTAGGAGCTGAGTTTCCTTTTTAATTGTCACCGCTTGTCTGAGCTTTCATGGCCGGGCTCATCATTTCAAAGCACTTTAGATGGAGGGGGTCCAGAGTCGAACGCACCTCCGCCTCGTGGGATTCGTCTGTTTGTACAAGCAATCCAATAACGTTATTAAGCAAACATCCTCCGCTTATGGGAGCTCTATACAGCCGGTCGATCTGCTGTGGCTGATATTTCCTCACTACTAAATATTCCACACTCAACTGTTAGTGGAATTATAACAAAGTGGAGCAATTGGGAATAACAGCAAATCACAGAGCGGGGTCAGCACATGCTGAGGGTCACAGAGCGGGGTCAGCACATGCTGAGGGTCACAGAGCGGGGTCAGCGCATGCTGAGGGTCACAGAGCGGGGTCAGCGCATGCTGAGGGTCACAGAGCGGGGTCAGCGCATGCTGAGGGTCACAGAGCGGGGTCAGCGCATGCTGAGGGTCACAGAGCGGGGTCAGCGCATGCTGAGGGTCACAGAGCGGGGTCAGCGCATGCTGAGGGTCACAGAGCGGGGTCAGCTCATGCTGAGGGTCACAGAGCGGGGTCAGCGCATGCTGAGGGTCACAGAGCGGGGTCAGCACATGCTGAGGGTCACAGAGCGGGGTCAGCGCATGCTGAGGGTCACAGAGCGGGGTCAGTGCATGCTGAGGGTCACAGAGCAGGGTCAGCGCATGCTGAGGGTCACAGAGCGGGGTCAGCACATGCTGAGGGTCACAGAGCGGGGTCAGTGCATGCTGAGGGTCAGAGAGCAGGGTCAGCGCATGCTGAGGGTCACAGAGCGGGGTCAGCACATGCTGAGGGTCACAGAGCGGGGTCAGCGCATACTGAGGGTCACAGAGCGGGGTCAGCGCATGCTGAGGGTCACAGAGCGGGGTCAGCACATGCTGAGGGTCACAGAGCGGGGTCAGCACATGCTGAGGGTCACAGAGCGGGGTCAGCGCATGCTGAGGGTCACAGAGCGGGGTCAGCGCATGCTGAGGGTCACAGAGCGGGGTCAGCGCATGCTGAGGGTCACAGATCGGGGTCAGCTCATGCTGAGGGTCTCAGAGCGGGGTCAGCGCATGCTGAGGGTCACAGAGCGGGGTCAGCGCATGCTGAGGGCCACGGATCGGGGTCAGCTCATGCTGAGGGTATCAGAGCGGTGTCAGCGCATGCTGAGGGTCACAGAGCGGGGTCAGCGCATGCTGAGGGTCACAGAAGTGGCCAACTTTCTGCAGAGTCAAGAGCTCCAGACCTCCAAACTTCTGTGGCCTTCAGATGAGCTCAAGAACAGTGTGTAGAGCTTCATGGAATCGGTTTCCATGGCCGAGCAGCTCATCCAAGTCTTACAGCACCAAGTGCAATGCAAAGCGTGGGATGCAGTGGGGTAAAGCGGGCCGCCACTGGACTCTAGAGCAGTGGAGACGTGTTCTCTGAGTGACCAATCACGCTTCTCTGTCTGACAATCCCATGGACGAGTCTGAGTTTGGCGGTCGCCAGGAGAACGGGACTTGCCTGATTTGGGATTATGGGGTGGGGTTGTTTTTCAGGGGTTAGTTCCAGTGAAAGGAACTCTTAATGCTTCACCAAGACATTTTTGACAATTTCATGCTCCCAACTTTGTGGGCCCAGTTTGGGGACGGCCCCTTCCTATCCCAGCATGACTGCTCCAGTGCTCAAAGCGTCTCCATAAAGACATGGATGAGGAGTTTGGTGTGGAGGAACCAAGCCTGTAGTGCTGCTCTCAGAAACTGAAGCCTCTGCGCTTCGATCGCCCCCCCAATGACCGGTGGCCGGTCCCAGTATAGCTCATAAACACCACCTCTCCATGTATTAGAATGGACGTGAGACACACTAAACAATTCAATTACACTTCAAATAATTGTTTCCTAAAGATGGTTTCTGTCATTTTAGGCAGTTTTTATCACGATGATTTCATTTCAAGTGTTCGTTTTTTTAATAAGTTTAGTTTTAGTGAGTTATTTGATGCTATAAAAACAGGGGGCTATGACGTCATGATTGAGGGAAGTTGTCACTGAGGCACTAACAGACTTTTTTCTGTATTTCTGGGAGGAGATTTGAGCTTTAGCCTTAATTTCTACATTTCTATAACTGTTTATTTCACACCAACATCATGAATTGTTCTGCATCTGTGAGAGTGTGGGCCAACGAAAGCTTCAACTCTGGTCAGCGGAAGTCAACGAAGTCGCGTCATCCATAATTTTTTACGGTCTATGGGAGGAACTGGACTGGCCTGCACAGAGTCCTGACCTCAACCTGATAGAACAGCTTTGGGATGAATTAGAGCGGAGACTGAGAGCCAGGCCTTCTCGTCCAACATCACAAATGAAGATTCCCCATAAACACACTCCTAAACCTTGAGGAAAGAAGCTGTTAGAGCTGCGACTCCATATTAAACCCTACGGATGAAGAATGGGATGGCGTTAAACGGATATTTCACCCAAAAAGGAAGATTAGCCCATATCAATCAATCAATCAATCAATCAAAGCTTTTATTCAGGACACACATGGTCCAAAAAACACATACATGAAATATACCAATACAAACACAAAAACAAACAAACAATACATATTACATATTTGCATATAAACTAAAACGCCAGTGGTTCCACAATCTGGAGAAAAACTTAGTGTTGGGTTCGTCAGTGTTAAAATTATACTGTTTGCAGAGTCAGTTAGCCTACACATACATCTGTACATGATATTCCGCAACACTGCAGAGCAGGTGGGCACACCAGCACTAACAAACATCTGACTCGCACTGCTCCAACGTGGCACCTTAAGCAGCAGCCGCATTCCATCATTATATGCTACATTCAGTTTCTGCATGCTGCTCTTTTTGTAACAGCGCCACAAATGGGCAGTATACATAGGGGTACAAAATGTTCTAAAAAGTGTAGTCTTCACAGATCCTGAGCACATACTAAATTTGCGGATCAACATATTAGCTTGTGCATACAACATACAACACTGTCTAAAAATGTCCCTATCATCAGACAGGTCATCAGTTATGTAATGTCCTAAGTACTTAGCCTCATCACATACTCTAAGAACACTACCAGACAGGGAGAATTCAGGAAATAACAAGTTCCTGTCCTCCCTGCTCCTGATAATCATAATGTTACTCTTTTTTGCATTATATTTAATGTCAAAGTCTGTACCATATTTAGAGCAGATCTTCAATAACTGTTGAAGACCAGCACTATATGGACTAAAAATGACCAAATCATCTGCGTACATCAAATGGTTGATGATCATATTACCAACCATACACCCAGTTCCACATTCGTTTAGCAACTTTGATAGATCATCCATATAAACATTAAAAAGAAAAACATTAATAATTTACTCTCCCTCAAGTCATCCGAGGTGTGTATGACATTCTTCTTTCAGACGAATAAAATCTGAGTTATATTACAAAAGTCCAGGCTAATCCAAGCATTAGAAAAGCAGTAATAGTTGCTCTGTTTTTGAAGTCCATAAAAAGTGCATCTGTGCGTCATATAACTGCTCCAGCGGCTCTGGGGTGTTAATAAAGGCCTTCAGAAGCGAATCAACGCGTTTGTGGAAGAAAAATATCCATATTTAAAACTTTATCAAGTAAACTTTCGGCCTTCTGTGGAAAAGTGTTGAATGTTGAAAGTGAATCTTTCCATCCGCAGGGGAACATTCAACACTTTTTTTTATAAATTGAACAGGGAAGGCGTCGGCCGAAAGTTAACTTGATAAAGTTTTAAATATGTATATTTTTCTTCCACAAACGCATCGATTCGCTTCAGAAGGCCTTTATTAACACCCCAGAGCCGCTGGAGCAGTTATATGACGGACAGATGCACTTTTTATGGACTTCAAAAAAAGAGCAAGTATAATTCAAATTCTAATGCTTGGATTAGGCTGTACTTTTGTAATATAACTCAGATTTTATTCGTCTGAAAGAAGAATGTCACACACACCTCGGATGACTTGAGGGAGAGTAAATTATGGGCTAATTTAAATTTTTAGGTGAACTATCCTTTTAAGGGCTCATGTGTGTGTGAAGGCAGGCGGCAAAACACTTTTGGCAATATAGTGTATATGTTTTGAATAAAATAAAACATGCTTAGTTAAGTACATTTGCTTTACAGTGAGGGATTTAGGTATCCAATAACGTGTTATGAATATGTCATAAGCGATGGGAGCCGTATACTGTGGCTTGTTCTGCAGCTTTAATAATAGAGGAGGTCTGATCCAGCATTAGCATTCAGCCCTCGCACCAATAGCAGCGCAGTTTATGATCTCCATAGCGATGTGTCACTCCTCGTCACAATCAAACCAATCACCAAGAGTTAAAAATCATTTGAATCTGACGACCCCAACAGGAAGCAATTGACTCTGCTCTTTGCTAGGACAGATGAAAAGGTCAATATGAAAGTAGCTGTCATTTTCCGGATTACTGCTGCTTATTAGAGTTTGAGAGCTGTTTAGGCCTTTTTCTCTGCCATTGATTTACTTTCAAGGTGCGTACATGACTTGAATGTGACACAAGAGATTCTCTCACAGCAAGCAGATGCTGAATATTGTATCAGCCAGGACCTCACAGAAAACAGAACTTTTCCCTGTATTATTCAGAAATACATTAAAAATGCATTTTACAGATACAGTAACTCGTCTATAATGGGCATTTTTTGGAGTGTGTTTATGGGGATTCTTCATTTGTGATGTTGGACGAGAAGGCCTGGCTCTCAGTCTCCGCTCTAATTCATCCCAAAAGTGTTCCCTCGAGTGCACAGGGACGGAAAAAGAGAAAGGAAGAAGATCAAGAGAAAGCCCAGTATAGAGGTAAGTTGTAAGGATCGGTTTTGGTGCTAAGACAAAAGCTGAGATACAAACCCCAGCAATAGAACAATAAAAGTCACTAATCTTGAGAGAAGATCTCACAGAAACTGTGTGACAACACCCTGATGAAACATTTCACCCCTTCCCCATTCTGCCCTCTCCTTGCCCTGTGTTCAAGTCACCAAATGCAGATATACCAGTGATGATGTATCTTGTAAATCTATTTTTTTATCCCTTTCATGTTTGATGTCTTTTTAAAGGTCTCGGTGCGAATGGTAAAATGGTCTCAGTTTCACTGCAGTCACTGGTAGTATTAGAAAGATTGAAAACTAGTGAGAATTCAGTTCTCAGTCTCTTCAAAGATATCTGATCCACTCCCCCAAAACCAGGTTTTTGTGTTGCAAATATTTACAACCCTTTTGTTCTGGTTGGAGTATTTAAGGAATGGTAACAGAGCTTTCAGTGGGAAAACTTTCTGTAGCCAGAACCCCCATGTGGTGCTGGGTCAGTGTCTTTGAGACACACACACACACACACACACACACACACACACACACACACACACACACACACACACACACACACACACACACACACACACACACACACACACACACACACACACACACACACACACACACACACACACACACACACACACACACACACACACACACACACACACACACACACCACACTATGAGCCAGACAAGATGACTCTTTTAAATTATTTTCATATTGCTTTGTAATTGTGTTTTATGTTTTCACGCTGATCAGTGTACCATGGATTCTTGTTTACTTATTTACTTTTCCTGTCTGGCCAAAATAAATGTTAATCTTGACTTATCTTGTATTATTCTGAAATCATTATTCTAGTATGGATCGATGTATACTCCTTTATTACCGCAAAATCTAGTGTTATGATAGATCACACCGATGACGGCACGACTGAAGCATGGGGCGCAGCGTGCGCGATATTCCGATTTATGATATCGCTGGGTTAGCAAGTTGTGGTCCGTGGATATGACTAAAAATTACGTTTTTGTTGAGTGAGCATGTGCAACCACTTAAAGGTCACATATCCACTCTGAATCCTCTGACTAATATCAGAAGTAACCGTTTTGTGTCCGTGAACGCGCGTCCGGACGCGTCTGTTTCTCTGCGATTTTGTGTCTCGATGAACGAATATGAAAACTAGGAAGATACAAAGAAAATCAACGATCTAAATTAAAATCAGCTGATAAACTCTAAACGCAACACACTTTATGGAGTTACATAAAAGATACAATTATTAATGGAGTCAGATTTGAAATGAGATATCAATAAATTAAGAGAACTTCACCAAAATGCTGAAAAGGCTTACACGCAGAATTCCTTTTGACCAAGCCATTAGCATCCGGTTTTTGGGCTAAATGAATGGAAGTTTACAAAGTCTTCTCATCCCAGCCATAAAGGTGTCAAATGAAATAAATGTACTAAGTATTATCAATATTATCAACTAATATTGGATGGCATTGGACATTTCATTGCCTCGCTTCACTAAGCTATCACTAGCTAGCTTGTTAGTTTTCTACATATTACTACGCATAACTTCACTGACAATAAGGAAGTCCAGACGAGTCAAATTTGAATGCTGCGTCAATTTTGAAGGTGAATAGAAATGCCAGAAACAAATATTCATCTTTGATTATTTGAGATAGGGATAGAGCTACAAGAACTTATATATTTTAATTTTGTAGTGGTAAGTACAGTGTATCCATAATAGCACTTTTGTTTGTAGAGGGTATAGTTAATCCAGTTTATGGGTCATCATTTGCTTATGTGTCCTTACAAGTGTTTTTGCTCAGATTATGGAGTTAATATTTGGTAAATATCCTTGAACATTCTTTCTAGCATTTGTATATTAACAATTTATTAATAATTAATTAAATATTAATAATGTGCTTGATTAAGTGTTGGAGTGACTATAAAAGCATTTTTGTTTGTTCATCCATAATTTCATAAATCATAATTTGTTAAATATCCTCAAACATTCCTTTTAGCATTTTTGTATGTGCAATTTATTAGAGTGTATCATTTAAGTCATAATTAGCTTTTTAAGTGCTGGAGTAACTATAAGAGCATTTTTGTTTGTATAGTTTAATAAATACTTAATAATTAACGGGGGGCTCAAAACTCAATCTCGCCTAGGGCAACCAAAGTGCTAGAGCCGGCCCTGCATCCATGTCTTTATGGAGCGAATTTTTACTACTATGCAATTAAATAAACTGTTCATTCATCACATCACTTTACCTCTGTCTTTACACTGCAAAAAATGCTCTTCGTATTTAGTAATTTTTTCTTGTGTCCAGTCCAAACATCAAAAAAATTCTTAAATCAAGATGTATTTACTAGTAAATAGATATTAGATAATTTTTTCCTTGTTTTCTGGGGGGAAAAATCAAAATGAAGTGAGTTTTAGCTTATAACTAGCACAATTATCTGCCAAATGGGGTGAGTAAAAAATTATCTTATTTCTGTTTGGGACAGAAACAAGAAACAAGATTTCAATCAGAAACAAGATTATTTTTCTCACCCCATTGGCAGATAATTTAGCTTGTTTTAAGCATAAACTCACTTAATAAAAAATATAATTTTACTTATCTAGTAAATGCATCTTGGTTTAAGAATTTTTAGATATTTAGACTAGAAACACGACAAAAATACTAAATAAGAAGAGCATTTTTGCAGTGTTTCCCTTATCTTGCCTGCATCAGAGGGCTTCTGTTTTTTATGACACTACAATATTATATCATAAATATTATCAGGCAACTTTCAACGTGTCTACACCTGGAGCGAGCGGCCAAGCACCCTAAAAAATCAAAGCAATCCTGTCTACATTAGATGCGTCGAGAGGCGACGCGACACAACACATTCCCAATGTTAAACTGATCACACGTTATATTCTGACGCACTTTAAGTAGCTCGGCGGAGGAGATTGATGAGGCGGACCGGGAAGATGCGGGGGACTTAGTGAAAGTTTTAGTTTTTGCGCTTTATTTGTTAATATTTCAAATTAATATGAATAAAATAGCATCAGTAATAAATGTTGGCGCTAGGGTGACCACCATCAAACAAACCAAATGTGGGACAATTACTAAGGTTGTGTGGGACAATGTGGGACATGTTACCGACACTAAAACATAACCTGAAACTGTTACACAATGTCTATCTAACTTAATAAAAACGTATTCTGCCTTTCAGATGATAAAAATACTTTGTTCTTTAGTCCCTTCCAGAAAACACCATTACATCAATGTAACATTGTACATGTCATCCCAAAGGCAGCAGGCATCAGATCTGACCAAGTCCAATAATGAACAAATAAAATATAAAGCAACATGAAATTAGTTCATTGACAGTCTATTATATTATATATTAAGAATATAACCAATTTACCGAATTATCCATTCGTTTTCTACATGGAACGAACCGCTCCACATTTTGATTGACAGCCGTCACAACCTACTAGTGACCGTGTTTACTCCTTTCTTTTCAACCATTGGATAGGATTTTAAAAACGGCTGTTGTTGTATTTGTGAAAGGCGGGATGTTACGTCTGACGAAGCGCTGTTAAATATGTCTAGGTGAAAAATGATGCCGCAAAAAGAATAAATGAAATGCTTTCTTAAAAAGGCAAAAGAACGCATGCATGTTTTCTTATTATGATAATTAAAAACCAACAGACTGATGAAAATGCTTGAAAATGCTAAAGACTTGGTGAAGCATTAAGAGTTCCTTTCACTGGAACTAACCCCTGAAAAACAACCCCACCCCATAATCCCAAATCAGGCAAGTCCCGTTCTCCTGGCAACCGCCAAACCCAGACTCGTCCATGGGATTGGCCGTCCGAGGCGCGTGAATATCTGCAGCCATTTAGAGACCAGACAGAAGAGACGCATCTCTGACGACAACACTATGAACAAGAAAATGCCATTTAAACACAACGGGCCAATCCTTGAAGGATTATAGGATGTACAGATTGTCTACACAGGTGTGTCTTTTATATACGGTCTAACGCTCTAAACTGCAAAGTTTCGCATTTGATAAAAAATGTAATGAATATAAGGTAACAAATAGTTGATAGAGATAAAGAGTGATAATGCAGGAGCACAAACACGTTCTCTGCAGAATATGAGATTGTGCTGAATGAACTGTCACAGTAACAGCGCTATTGATTCTGAGGAAGATTTAAATGAAAGAAAATAAACTCTAAATGATGTCAATATTGCAATTGGTTTGTAATGACTTGAAAGTACCAAAGGATGAGCTAAAGAAAATCAGAAAATTCTCTCTCTCTGTAGTTCCCCATCGTGTCTGAAGACTGAAACATGGCCTACACGAGGACACACCAAACACTGTGGCTTTCTGACATCCATTTTAAATGCACTTTGTAATGCTCGCACTATCATTAGTATTGATAAAACTGATGCAAAATTGAATTATTATTTCATTATTTCAAAGGATTTATTCAGAATCCACTTTCCTGCTGAATCTGCCGGTCGGGCTGGATAATGCGGGCGGTGGTGGCTTTAAAAGGCTGAATGCAGCATATTCCTTCCAGAAAAGCCATTAAAGTTAAACACTATCCTGGCAGCCACTTTTCAAGTAATAGTCGTCCCTGAGCGAATTCACCTTGCTCTCCTGGTCTCTGCTCATTGTGTCTCTAAGAGAAGAGGGGAACTCTGGTCAGCTGAGCCGGAGGATTTTCTGCTTGAGTATTAGCGATTGATTGCCTCTCTACAGTGAGTGGATTTCTGCATTTCTGCCGGACGGGACCCCGTGTGCTGCAATATAATTAACCTTCACTGGAGGGGAACTTTCCATTGACCCGCCGTCTCCCCTGCCGAGCCTGAATTCATAAGTGGACTGGAACGGACTCGCTGAGGCAGGAGATGAGACGGCCTGATGAAGATTGTGGGAGATGGGAATCTTTGGGTCCATCGATTGACATTCTCATGCAAAGGCAATTAAACGAAACGCTCATCTCCGTGTGTCTGACCAGCGCGGCGTGCAGAGGATTTCAGGTAAAGACGTTCACTTTTCATCCGGTCAATACAGGTCATTGTGATTCTGTGCAAGAGTGAAATGCATTGGGATCGCGTTCAATGATGCAGCATTTTCTCGTGAGAATCGTCCACATCGGATCATCCAGTCTCCGTGTGTTCCTGACGTATGGATCACTGCATCTAAAGGGCCGGTTTGTACATGTGAGCGTCCGCTGGAGCACGTCCAAACTAATATGTGTAATGAGCAGCTGTGGCTGGAGAGGGACATGCGGATGAAATGGACGGGGCTAATGGACTCATTAGTGGAGTGTGTGGCCGGACGGCAGAACACAACAGGTCATTAATCAGCCGCGAGGCGGACACCACCAGGACATTTACTGTGGGAAAGGACAGACATTCCTCATCGGAGACACTCAGCGTTTACACGGACACCACACACAACCCTGGGGTTCAAATGGACGAATGACTGAAGGAATGATGCGGTAACACTTACGGGATTGTTCCAAATATAAGACTTGGAAAAACATCTGAGAAAAATGGAGTCGTCTTTTTTTAAAAGTTAACAACTGTTTATTGAGGTTTTTTTTGCCAAGAAATACAGAGCAAAAAGCAATCATACAAGTCTCAAACCCACCCCGTCCCACCCCTGGTAGACTTCAATAACACAAATAAAATACAGAATGTAGGAAGAAAGAATCATAATAATAATAATAATTAACAAGCAGCAATACTGGGGCCAAGCGCAAAGAAGAAGACAAGACATGCCAAAATGGCTGGCAGTGTCAGATCAACTGGAGCAATGAGCAATTAATCACGTTTTAAGATGATTTTAAGCAAAAGGCTGAAAAATGCATTGTAGTCTGAGAGTGACAACCCAACTGCAACAATGAACAATTATACAGTTTAAGAAGATTAGGCAAAATGGCTGAAATACCATATATAGAGTCACTGATAATATAATTGAATGGTTTATCATTTTTGACCAATAGGTGGCACAGTTATGAAATTGATGTGGTGTGGTCAGAATAAGGGAACAATGACACATGCAAAGTTTGATGCCAATATGTCAAAGCATTGCAGAGAAACAGCCTCAAGAGTCATTTTGGCATCATGCCTCAACCTCGTAACTGCGGTTTACAAAAACGGCTTCATCTATTGACGCAAAATCACTAACTTTTTGTCGGCACAGTCTGAAGATGATACGATTTCATTTTGGTGGAAATCAGACAAACAGTCTAGGACGAGTTCAAAAAAGTAGGTTTTTAGCAAATAACAAGATGGAGGACAAGAAGGTTTGCCAAATATGGCAAAATTGGTATCTATGTTCTCGGCATGAGCCAAGGAATGTATTATGACCAGTTTCATTAAACTAAGCTAATTTAATCAAAAGTCATTAGCATTTTTGTACATTTTGTTATAACTTTTGACCACAAGGTGGCACTACCCAAAAACTTTTTGAGTGCCTTCAGGGCATAGTGCGGAAGACACATACCGAGTTTCGTAACGATACACTAATGTGTTTGTAAAATATAGCATTTTTTGACTTGGCTCCATGCATATGAGCAGTTGAGAGTTCCATCGATATAATGTCCAACAAAAACACTGTCCATGTTCATCTGACCATTGTGTGAGGAGGGTTCCAGCGGTTAACTAGCATTTTTTTTGTAAATATCAGTAAATATTTTTGTTGAATGGATAAGGTAAGATCCCAAAAATCATTCAGAAAGAAGTGACGTGGGGTCAGACATATATCAGTGGCCAACAGATATGATTAGTCCTGTGAGAGCTGGGTCCAATAAGGTGAGAGAGAAGGACAGTCCCAGAAGAAATGCATGTATGTGCCTAGAGATCCTTGTGAACAAAAATTACACTTGGGAGAAGAGGACAGATTCATAAAGAAAAGTAATTTCCAGTGTATCATTTGATGATTGGGGTTCTTTGAAGACAGCTTAAACATCCTCCATACCTGATCCGAAAATACAACATCTACATCTTCATTAAGATCCTTGGCCCAAACAGCTGATAAGGGTTTGTATGAATGTTCGAGAAGATAGAGATAAAGAACTGAAACAGAAGAGGGAGATTTCAAGATTTGCAAAGGGTGAATAGATAAATGTCCCAAGGCACCCCATAGGCCCAAAGGGCCGATCTTATACGCAAGTACATAAAAACAGATGTACCTTGTAAATTATATTGGGCTTTAATGTTCTGAAATGATTTTAGACCCATTTCATCGTATATATCTCCCAAAGTGTTTACTTTGTTGGTCCATTGCGGACAATGGGGCCTTGCCTGATGGAGTCGTCTTATATTCGGGGTCTAAACTTTTATATACACCCGCAACAATAGAGAGCGCTGAATACCATTAAAACCAGTGTTTCCCCCAGGACTGAACAACAGGTCAAACATCTCCAAAAAATACAGCGAGTCAGAGTGAAATGTTAAAAAACAGTCTTAAAAATGCTTCCAGTCAAAGAATAAGATAAGAACCAGAGCTGTCGTCCCGCTGAAGGCACCAAAGAGCTGAAGTCGCTCGCCAGCGAAGCTGATCGCTTCTTCTCTCGGCTATGAACTGGCGCACTCGTCTGTCAATATCCTGCGGCGTAATGGATCAGCGCTTACACTCCGCCTGTAGGAAGAAACTGTCAGGCCTAAGGAAAACACATTCCTATGCCCTGGATCTGAGAGGTAAACACCTGTGTCTACACACCAACATCTGTCAACATCTGTCACTGAACACAAAGGGACAAATCCGTCACAGTCAAACCTAACCTACTCCATGAGAACTGCAGGTTAGTTTATGGGAGCTATGCCAAAGTGTTGATTTCTGAATGTGATTGTTGGTACATTTTACCAGTGTTTACCATACTTTAAAGACGAGTTCATATTTAAATATGAAACATGTGCAATTGAAAGAACTCCAGATTGTCTGGCGAAAGACAATTACTCACTGAGAGGACACTTTTCGCAGCCGACGTCCCACTGAGAGAATCAACTGAGAATGGCTCTAGTTTACATGTATTTCTTTTGACCTGAAACTTCCCCCAAACTCCTGATTCTCTCTCCTGGGAGATCACCGAAATATACCCCAAATCTTTTGGATTTAATGTCAATTCTCACTATACAGTATTATATGTGTTTGATATTGATTGAAATGTCTCAGTGCGACTGGTACAAAAATCTCATAACCACATAAGTATACAAGAAGTTAATAAGAGTTTTTAGAGCTTAGAGATATTTGCAACGACGTGATTGGTCAGATCGCCTGTCAATCAAACTCTCGGCAAAGGGTGAATTGCACTCGCTTCTGTTGCGTGTGCTCGAGTCTGAGGAGGAGGGGCCGGGGCAAACAACTCTCTCCAATATTTAGAATTTGGACTGCAGTACGCATTTCAATCTTACATATGGCTCCTTTAAGTTAGAATCCCCTCACCACTCAAAACGCCACAGTTTTTGTCCAGTCAAATCCTCTCGCTATACTTTAACTTGTAACAAAAAAGTGTTTACAAGTAGGCAAGATATTTATTGTACAGTCAGCTTAATCGATCAGCAGAACTCTGTGCGATAAGATGAGTGACAGCTTAGTGATTACAAAGTGCGCTTTTATGCTCTTTCTAGGCGATAATCGTATAAAACATATGTTTTGCTGCATTATAGGCTATTTATTATACGCACTGGCTGCCATGCCAAATCACTCATATGCTAGCCTGTTCAAATGATAGTGGTTTGTGAAAATAACCACTTTAATAACAAGAGCGTTTATTCTGGGATGTGTGGGCTGTTGATAGGCGACACATAAGGAAGAATCACATCAAGCCTTACCCTAGAGCTGGCTCACCCTCCACCTATGAAGTTAATAAAGCAATATAGTTGAGCTGCTACCCTGTCACACATGGCAGAATAAGGTCCAGATGCGTTCTGACCTGATGGCATAGGTTATTCTGTCGGAATCTCTTATTCTTCCACTCCTGAAGGAACTTCTCTTTCTCTGTACACTCAGACTCTACGAGCCTTCAATGTCCTGGTATGACACTCCTCATGGCAGAGAGAGACTGAAAGCATATCAACTCAGAATAATGTCCCCAATCTTTCATTAAAGGTCCCATGGCATGGATTGTTTTTATTATTTTATAATGTTTCCTGAGGTGTACTTATATTGTTAGTATGTTTTTTACATAAAAAAAAATCATAATTTTGAAATAAAAAGCATTTTTTTCTATACTGATATTAGCCTCTGGCTTGAATGCTCTGTTTGATGGGGCGTGTCTGCTGTGAGACTTCAGTGGAAACGCCCACTGTTGTGATTGGCTGACATCTTTGCATTTGAAATGAGTATTAGCGTCATTCATTATAACGGCAGTTTGGGCAAGTGTGCAGATACACTCGCGACGTGAGATCGACAGATCTGAACATTATAAAGAGGGTGTTCTTTGATCACTTTGATCACTCAATTTGTCAACTAAATATCCAAATAAATCTAATTATTAAACTAAATTAACCATATAAACTAAATTACTGATGTAATTTCTGATCTAATTCTCACATTGTCGCTGTATGATAATTGAAATTAACACCGTTTTCTCCGGAGCGGCTGTACAGCTGAATCAAATTCTGTTGCATTATTTTCCTGTTTAACACTGTGAAGCTGCTTTGAAACAATCTGCATTGTCAAAAGCGCTATATAAATAAAGTTAGGGGGGCTGGACAGAAGCCGGTGCTGTCGAATCCGGCTGATAAAAGGAATCCATTTTCTCCAAATTCTCTGGGCGGGCGAAGCAGCGGAACCGAGGTGACCGTTCGCCGTATGACGACATACAGGGAAGATTCCAGATCGGCTCGTCTGAGCTCTCATTTTCTCAAAGGCGGAGCAGGACAGCCAGAACTCGGTTTACACCCATCGACATTTCTAGCCACCTGGGGACCACATACAGGCTAGGGGAACTCATATTAATGTTAAAAAACCTCATAAAATGATAATTTCATGCCATGGGACCTTTAAATAAACCATTAGCAAGATAAAATACGGCTCACTGCTCACATAAAGCCAGTTGAAGAATAAAAGGTTCATACACTAGATCATTTGAAATGGTGTAGCAAATGAATTATTTCATGTCGTCTCAGAGTTAATATGAAGTCATAAAAGCTGCATGCAAAATAATTATAACGTAATTAGGAAAAATCTCGACTAGAGTTTAGCATGTCACACGGCAGGACACGATTCATGTCAGCGAAGCTTTTCATCAATAATACAAGTGTGTTCATTTAGTATGCATTATCTGGCAGGCATGCTGAGTGGACAGTGTGCAATCTTATCAAAACCAAGAGAAGATATGATGACAGAAGAGTTGGATTCAACATTGTCAAGGCGCTAATCAAATCTAACTACAAGGAAAAGCGTCTCTACAAACTGCTGAGTAAACATGAGTGTGTTTCTTCATAAACCAGACTCCAGAAGTGCTTAGGCAGCAGAAAAGCAGATTTGCCATGGTGAAGTTATATTTATCTTCTCTTGGAAGAACAACGCTGTGACATACGCCAGTCCCTTTCATTCGGAAGTGATGACTCATAATCCCAGAAAGCCTGCTTTTGGGAAACACTATATCTTAATGGCAGATTTCAGCACATCACGGACTCTCAAATGAGATCAGATTTACATTTGCACCGCTGACAGTGGCTGTGCGGGAGACGGCGAGACGTCCTGGAGATTCACAGAGGAGCCTGTGGAAGTAGGGCACTCAACAGCCAACTAACCCACGAGTCACTGTTCATTTGGTCTTTTTGAATTCCTATTTGTATCTATAATGAAAAAAATAATAATATATGGACAGTTCACCCCAAACAACAACAACAACCACCACAATAATAATAAACGGCAGCAATTAAACACATTTTAAGATGATTTTAGGCAAAAGGGCTGAAAAAATGCATTGAAGTCTATGGGAATTGTTCAATTATAGCGCCACCAAAAGGCACAATCCTACCCTTTTTTTAAATGTGTCCATACATGTGTGTGTCAATTTTGGTGAAAATATCTCATTTGGTTTTGAAGTTATAGACATTTACATGAAAAAACACATAAAAAATGACTGATACCTGAATTTGATTGGATTTTACTCCCCCTTACTATCAATATTTTAAAATTAGATATGTAGCATGTAGCGATTGACCTATGTTTCCGAACTTATGATGCTGGTTTCGTCTCGATCGGACTAGCGGTTTCGAAGATATCAGCTAATGTTTTTTAAGCGCTAAATTACAACGCTGCTCAAACCATACGCTGAAACCTGGCAAGTCTGGTATCGTTGGACTCAGCAAGGATTCAGGAGACAAAAAAAGTGACTCCCATGAAAATAAGTCAATCTCACCCAAAGTTGTAAGCGTTTGAAAAAAAAATTCTCCACTAAGTGGCACTGTTTCAAAACCTCCCAGGCTCCTTCAGGACATTGAGCTGATGACCCATTCCGAGTTTCGTAACAATCAGTTCATGTGTTCATAAAATACAGCATTTTAACACATTTTTCAAAATGGCAGACAGCCAAAATGGCCGATATGGTAAAATTGGATATCAGTCGACTCGGCATGCCGTCCTGAATCTAACGAGATAAATGGTTCAGAAGTTATAAGCAAAAATAGCAATTTTTCGTATCTCCGGACCAGTAGGTGACCTCAGGTCATGCTTGTAATGACATGTACCAAGTGTGGTTTGAATATGATAAAGCGTTGCGGAGATATCGCCTTAAGTGTATTTTCGCAACCGCTTTGTAAAATTTGTTCGCGTGTTTATCAAAAACGATTTGAAGAATCAACTTGAATTCCATAACTTTTTCTCAGCACCATCTGAAGATGATCTGGTTACATTTTTTATGAAAATTGGAGCAACCGCCTGGGAGGAGTTTGCAAAAGTAGGTTTTTCGTTTAATAAAAAATTTTGTGTCTAGCCATTTGGGTTCAAAAGTTATTAGTATAAACATGAGTCAAACTTTGGACAGGTGGTGGCGCTAGAGGGATTGAGTTAGAGACTCAAAATATGCTATAGGACACAGAGGCGAGAGCGGCAAGGAAACCAAAACCCCATCAGGAGCAGAATGGAGGAAAATAAACCTTGGAGAAACCAGGCTCAGTCAGAGATCGGAGTATTCAAAAGATCGGAGTCATCACGCTGGAGACGGGTTTACTGAGGATGCCGTGTCGATGAGGCAGTTTCAGGGGGAGGCTAATCACGGTCTCTCAGACACATCAGGGTCATGTGTTGGTCATGTGTTGGTCATGTGTTGGTCATGTGTTGGTCTTGTGTTGGTCATGTGTTGGTCATGTGTTGGTCATGTGTTGGTCATGTGTTGGTCTTGTGTTGGTCATGTGTTGGTCATGTGTTGGTCATGTGTTGGTCATGTGTCGGTCATGTGTCGGTCATGTGTCGGTCATGTGTCGGTCGTGTGTCGGTCGTGTGTCGGTCGTGTGTTGGTCATGTGTTGGTCATGTGTTGGTCGTGTGTTGGTCGTGTGTTGGTCATGTGTTGGTCATGTGTTGGTCATGTGTCGGTCATGTGTCGGTCATGTGTTGGTCATGTGTTGGTCATGTGTTGGTCATGTGTTGGTCATGTGTCGGTCATGTGTCGGTCATGTGTTGGTCATGTGTTGGTCATGTGTTGGTCATGTGTCGGTCATGTGTTGGTCATGTGTCGGTCATGTGTTGGTCATGTGTCGGTCATGTGTTGGTCATGTGTTGGTCATGTGTTGGTCATGTGTCGGTCATGTGTCGGTCGTGTGTTGGTCATGTGTTGGTCATGTGTCGGTCTTGTGTCGGTCATGTGTTGATCATGTGTTGGTCATGTGTTGGTCATGTGTTGGTCATGTGTTGGTCATGTGTTGGTCATGTGTTGGTCATGTGTTGGTCTTGTGTTGGTCATGTGTTGGTCATGTGTTGGTCATGTGTTGGTCATGTGTTGGTCATGTGTTGGTCATGTGTTGGTCATGTGTTGGTCATGTGTTGATCATATGTTGGTCTTCTCTGGGCTCAGGTCCACCATCTGATCTGGATCCGGCTGACTGCAGTAAACCTCGGGATAAACAGAGAGACTATCATTAGCGTAGGTTAGCAAAAAGGTTGAAACCCCATACATATATTGAGTTGCATAGGAGGATATGGAATTCCTTACCCACAAACATCCAAACCATTGACAGCTTCACCGTTTTTAAAATTAAGCTTAAACAAGAGCTACTATTAGAACACATTTGCAACCACCAATGACTGTTGTAAATTCCTTGTTTTACAAATGACATTATGGATATGTAGGCTATTGTGATGTTGTATGTGGTGTATTGTATTGTAAGTTATTTTATTTGTTTACCTGCCCAGGGACAGCAGATGTAAATGAGCTGTTAGCTAACTCTGGTGCAATTACTATTAATTGTGCATTGTCCCTGTAAAAATAAACAATAAAGTAAAGATCCAATTTCATGTTTTGTTTAATTATAGCACCACCAAGTGGCGCAGTCCCACCACTTCTTTTGTGTGCACCCATACATAAGTGTGTGAAATTTGGTGAAAATATCTCATTTCGTTTAGGAGTTATAGCCATTTATATTTACAAAGTCGCACCCGACTTTGATTGCATTTGTTTTGCCACTTACTATCAAAATTTAGATTTTTAAAAAAAAAACATAACTTGCTCAATTTTCTACCGATTTTCAAACAGTTTGGTTTGTTATAAACGTCAAAGATGTAGTTATGACACTGCATACTTATTAATAATTATTCATAATTTGTTCAAGCATCCAGAATTATAGCCACGTTAATAACGTTTGTAAGAAACCAAACCATGTGTAAATCCGTCCAGACTTCAGCGAGATAAGAGTATTTGTGTTCAGATCACTCGCCTTACATCAGGAGCCCGCCAGAAAGCTGGCCGGTGACAAGATGGCCGCCGGTGATGACGTTACAGACTCCGCTGTAAGACATCTAGCCTTTATTATGTATATCTATGCTTGTAAGACACTGATTGGCTGGTTCAGGTGTGTTTCTTTGGGGTTGGAGCTAAACTCTGCAGGACAGCGGCCCTCCAGGACCGAGTTTGGAGACTCCTGCTTCAGGGCATCGTGCCGATGACCCATACCGAGTTGAAATTCATGAAATACAGCATTCAAATTCAAAATGGCCAATATGGGAAATTTGGATATCATTAGACTTAGCATGCCACATCGAATCTAACGACTAACCACTTTTATGATTTTTGGGCAAAGCGTTCATAAGTTCGTATCTCTGGACCAGTAGGTGGCACTGTGCCTAAACGCAGCATGTAGCCTCAGGTCATGCTTGTAATGATCTGTACCAAGGTTGGTCAGAATACGATAAAGTGTTGCAGAGATACAGCCGTATGTCTATTTTTTGTAAAACTTGTTCGCGTGTTGTTCAAAAACTCTTTGAAGAATCAAATTGAATTCCTTACATTTTTGTTTGCATTGTCTGAAGATGATCTGGTTACATTTTCGTTCAGATCAGATAAACCATCTAGGATGAGTTTGAAAAAGTTTTTTGCCGACTTGAGTCACGGAATCAGGAAAAAAGCCCTTATGGTTCAAAAGTTATTAGCACAAACATAAGTGCGACTTTGGACAGGTGGTGGCGCTAGAGGGGTTGAGTTAGAGACTCCACAACTGGTGTATTTAATGTGGGGCCAGTCTTCTGTCTGTGTGGCAAATTTCCAGAGGTTCTGGGCTGATATAGACTAACGAGCGGAAGAAGAAAAATGCCAATGATCACAATAGATACCACATTCTGTGCTCAGCTCTTTATGATTTATACATTATTATTATTACAAAAGCCAATATTTAGTGTTTATAGTTGAAGTATAAGACATTAATAGTTCACCCAAAAATGTGCTCCTCACACCAAGGAGGATAATAACGATACAAATATACTAATAAAAAACGCTCTAAATATAAAGAAAATCAGAATCCACAGCAGAACGATATCGTTGAACACTGACAGCCAATCAGAATCCATCCAGCTTTAAAGAGCTCGAGCATTTAATGCGACAGACAACAAAAGTGAGAATAAACCGGACGATATTGTGTCTGATCCAGTGCAGGCTCACCTGAAGGCCCGCGGGTGGTGTTCTGGAACACGAGGACGTGATGCTGTCAGTCAGATTTAAGACCCGCTGCTTCAAGGCCTCATCCGGCTCGGCTTTTACAACGGCCCTTTGAAACCCAGCGCTGAAGGCCTGGACGTGAGGAGCACACAAAGACACGGCGAGAGAACTCTAATGGGTTTCTCTCTAATGAGACGCTTCTGAAACTGCTTCTGAGGAACATCAGGGTTTCTCTGCATACATTTGTACACAAAAGAAGAAACTGTAGATTGTATCTGGTTTGCATGAGGACTGAAAACACCAGAAAGCTATTAACTATACATTCATAATCTATGTCTGCAAAGCTGTTCTTCAGAACATTAAAATAAAGTGTTTCTTAAAGAATTCTGTGCTGCAGTTAAGGAGAAAAATAAATTCTATATAAAAAAATAAATACAAAAATCAAATCAAATTGAATCAAATAAAAAATAATAAAAATAAAATATAAAATAAAGTAAAATAAAATAAATATAAAAAATATATATATTAGAATAATAAAAAAGAAAAGAAAAAAGTAAAATAAAATAAAATAATAAAAAATATATAATCAAATAATACAATAAATAAATATTAGAATAATAAAAAAGAAAAGAAAAAAAGTAAAATAAAATATATTTATAATAAATAAATATATATATAATCAATTAAACAAACCAAAAAAATATATATTAAATTAAATAAATAGTCAAATTAAATCAATATAAAAAATAAAATAAAAAAGTTAAAAAAATTAAATTAAATAAATAAATATTAGAATTAAAAAAGAAAAGAAAAATAAAATAATAAAATATATATAATAAAGTAATCAAATTAAATAAATAAATATAAAATAAAATAAAATAAATAGTCAAATAAAATAAATATAAAAAATTAAATAAAAAAGTTAAAAAAATTATATAAATATTAAAAAGTAAAATTTTTAATAAATACATATTAGAATAATAAAAAAGTGAAGAAAAGAAAAAATTAAAGTAAAGTAAAGTAAAATAAAATAAAATAAAATCAATCAATCAATCAAATCAAATTAATCTAATAATCAAATAAAAAGTAAAATAAATAGTCAAATAAAATAAATATAAAAAATAAAATAAATATTAAAAAGTAAAAAATTTAATTAAATAAATAAATTATACAATAATAAAAAAGTAAAAAATAATATATATATATATATATAATCAAATAATCAAATCAAATAAATAAATAAATAAAATAAATAAAGTCAAATAAAATACATATTAAAAAATTTTATTAAATAATTAAATATTACAATAATAAATAATATATATATATATAGCTAACGCAGGGTTAGTTGTAACAATGTTTTAACATTTTTAACAATGTTCATGTTTTAATACTTTCCACACATGCCAGGATGACGAAACTTACTGTATTTACTGTTTGCCATATCAACAATATTTAGAGAAAAAATAGCGCCAAAATTTAAATATCTCTGGAAGATATTACTGAATATTTATTTCACTATAGCAAAAGTAAATTTCTTACTTAAGTTTAGTTTTCATCTCTGTTTTTTGTGTTTATTTAAAACAAGACAAATCTGATATTATTTTAATCTTATATCTGTTATTTAACAGTTCTTTAATGCTGATCGAACAGCAGAAGACACGAGCCGTGTTTAAATCCCAGTTGCACAGATGGGGTGTGTGTTAACACTGCGTTACTATGAGCCCCTATCACAACGTCTTGGTTACGTATGTAACCCTCGTTCCCTGAAGAAGGGAACTGAGACGTACGTCGGAACTGACCGACGAATTGGGATCTGATTTCAGAGACCAATCTACTTTGAGTGTGTTAAAAACGAGCCAATGGAGATTGGCATGCGATTCACGCATTCCACGCAGCGCCGGTATAAATAAGGAAGTGGAATGCTTGATCATTGCTTTTTTCTGCACACACGTCGAACGTGACCGACTGAAAGGGAACTACACTATTATTTTCTATACTTTTATTAATTCTTTTGAGAAACCAAAGGGTGAATAATGACAATGTTCAGAAATTATTCATTATTATTATGTTTTTAGCTATGCCGTATAGCTGTATTTAGCGATATTAGTTGTCAAACTCAAAAATCAGTATATTTTTAATGATTAAAAAATGCCATTATTTTATTTAAAAAAGTTAATAATTGTATTTTGTTGACAAAATATTTTAGTTTGTCTGGTATATTTTTTTGATTATATCCTGGAACATTTTAAGCTGTTATTTGGTCATGTTACAATGAACCCCACCTGTGGGGCATGTTGTCACATTTCACTTCCATTCTTTCGGGGGTAAATCAAGAAAAAAGTAAACACTGTATTAATGAAACAAAACCACATAATTGTACTAGACATGTGGGAAATTAATGTGGGAAAAACTCTGAACCCCAAGTGGATTTACACAAACTGAGAAAGCCAGAAAGCTTTGGGTTGCGCCGCTCTCTCCTACTGATCAGTCAAATGTCAGTTCACTCTGATGGATTTAGTGATTTCCTTAGACAGACTCAGAGTTAGTGATTCTGAACAGAATCTGCTGATGATAGCAGTGCGTTTGCTTTTGCTTGCAACCAGACGCCTATTTATCCTCTTCATAAGCGCATGGCTGTGTTATTAACTAGTGCTGAAGCTGTAGCTCATCACCACTGAACAGCCAGCCTGGGACAGATCCCAGCATCGGTGGAGAAACACCTCCTATACCTCCTGTACTTCATCATGAACAACCTCCAGAAAATACATCCCATATACCAGTTCTCTCTCAAGGGTTCTCAGCCACACACGTGACACATCAATGATCAAATACTGGACACATTACAATTAGCATTTCAGAAATACATAAAACACAAGCATATGGATGTACGTGTCCATCTCGCACGTCAAGTATTTAACTCTTATATTCTTACTGCAGATTATTGTAAACGAGAGCTTGTAATAGTGTGTTATGAGATGAGTGGTACTGGAGAAACGTCACGTCTGTACACATACAGAAGGAGTCGCACGTGAGGATGCTGCAGGTGGTGGAGCATTTACAGCCGCTGGAATCATTCAATTTATCATTTTGATGGCGGATTGCAATCTAGAATCCAAACGATGACATCAGTGACAACGGGAGATACACCCGCAGTCAAAAGCAGAAGATTAAGCTGAGATCAACAGGTAACAGTAATACACACTAAACACACACAGTCACGCAATGCTGATGTTGTTAACATTAACAATTTGAGAACAAAGTATAATGGTGCGTTCACACCAGAAGCGAATTGCGCGAATAAATCACGCTATTCGCTCGTAGTTGGACGCTTGAACATTTTGAGTTTACTCGCTTCATTCGCGCGTTACACATCAGACGCGAATCCGCGTCATGGGAGCAGTGGTGGAATGTAACGAAGTACAAATACTTTGTTACTTTACTTAAGTACATTTTTCACATATCTGTACTTTACTTAAGTAGAATCAATAGTGCATACCTTTTACTTCGTTACATTTTGCAGCAATTAGTATACTTTCTACTCTACTACATTTCTACAATGTTTCGTTACATGTTCTGATCAGTTTCAGGGCTCGACATTAACGATAATGAGTTTTTATATTTAAAACACGTAAGAGTGCTGTTTTCCTGAATACCATCACGAATGAAAATGTGTCACTGATTTCATATGACACTGACAGTTCCATAGACAATTAATTAACAAAAAGTGACTTACATTTTAGATGCAATATATTGACTGTTTTTGTTCTATTTCAGCAGCGAAAATAGTTCCAAACAAAGATCACAGCAGAACCATAACGCGTCTCAGCAACAGAGTGTTACTGAATGATTCAGCGTTTAAATGAATCGGTTGAATCAAAGATTCAATGACCTGTTCATTAACGGCTGCCTCATTCATTGAATGAATCGACTCAATGATTCACTCATTAATACCTGCCGCCTCCTACTGGCAGTTTAGTTTCATGTTAAAACATTCTTAAAAAATATTTAAAACAATCTCAACATCATTTAATTCAGTTGTAATTTTTCAGTGTAAATTATTTAATTTGATTGGTCCCAGCCCTATATTGTCTTATTCTAATTCTAAAAAACTCGATGCAAATACACCCACTAGTCAAAAGTCTTGTGGACACATAGTGTAACTGTTCATCCTTGAAAAACTCTTTCCACAGACAGAACACACATAAGGCTTCTCATCTGAATGAACTTTCAGGTGTTCTTTTAGATGTGATGATGAAATATAATCTTTACCACACTGATCACAGTTAGATGGCTTTTCTCCAGTATGAACTCGCTCATGTGATTTCAGGTTTCCAGAAGTAAATCTCTTGTCACAGTATGAGCACTTGTAAGGTTTTCTCCAGTATGAATCCTCTTGTGGTGTTTCAGATTGTCCGCTCTACTAAAGCTCTCCCCACAGTCCGAACACACATGATCTCTCACTTCATCATGTGTTTTCTGGTGCTGTTTAAAATGACGCAGCCGTGAAAAACTCTTTCCACAGAAGCAGCACACATAAAGACTCTATTGTGTGTTTTGAGGCCTTAATTTTAAAACAAATCTTTTTGTTTTCTCAAAAATACAAGCATGTACATACATGTTGCTCACATATTATGGTAGCCCAGTTTGTGCTGAATACAGTGTAATTACACTTTTGCCATTTATGTGTTTACAAGCAACTGAAAAAAGCACAAATGTAAAAGCATGTCAAAACTTCTAAAGGGCCCCGAAACAGCTCAGACTCCTAGGGGTAATATTAATAAATGCTTTAGAATTATAGTCCATTGTAAATGTTAACTAATTTAAACAAATGAAACCTTATTGTAAAGTGTTAGCAAAAAGGGTGTGTTTCAGCAAAACAGTTTTCTATTATTATAACTTTTAATTGACAGTGTTGCTCTACTATCTGTTGCAGACATTATTTTCCAGATTGGGTCTTTTGGTGTTCGTTTGGTGATCTCCAAGTTCGATGTCTCCGAGGAAGCTTCCGGACGCTGAGGACATGAGTTTTCAAAGCGTTTCTGCTCCTTTGGAAGGTTTGACTACAAAGTAAAAGACACAGAAAGACGTGTGTGATAAAAACAAGAGCCACGGGGCAAAGCCAGGCACATTAGAGGGCATCTGAGAGGCTGGGAGATCAATACATGCAGTCGGATTAACAGACTTCCTCTCGCCAAAGACATCAAAAACCGCAACCGCCCGAGTGTGATGGGACTGTCAATGCAGACGCATCTGTTTCCCCGATCTGCAAATCACACAGAAACCTCATATCGGACTGTCAAGACACAAAACATCCCTGAGGAGGTCAAACCGTGAGCCTTTCACAACAAACACAGCCCTAGAGAAAAACCACAAGAGCTCGGGTCAGAGATCCGACCCTCATCAGAGAGGAGGAAAACAGGTACGCTAAACCTTCCCATCCTAATGAGTCAGTCATTAACGATTGCATTTCCACTGCCATCTTGTGCGTCCAATTACCCTGGAGCTGAAGAACAAACTATCAGCCGGCCGTGAGGAAAGTTAGAGCATCTGGAGCTGCAGAACGTGAGGCTGGATCAGCTCATTAGTGAGACGGATGCATCTCTCCGCGGATCACAGTGGCATTTACTTCATCTAATGGCTCGATGTGAACGCTCTACACTCTCCGCAATGATGACGGGATTGCGTAAGGCAAAACACAAGCGAGGGAATATGAACAAACCCTCATCTAAATATGAAAAGTCCTCTAAATAAAAGCAGCGTCCCCGTGGTGTGGTTGCATAAGATCTAATTATAAACTCAGTAAAGTCTGTCCAGAGTGCAGCGAACAGCACGTCAAACCCGTCCTCACTTTCCTCACACTCTCAGTATTAATTAAGACGACAAGAGAGAGTTCGGCAGCATCTCCCCGTCCTCGGGATCTCAGCTCGGAAACACTAATTAATCAAGCTTCATTAGCTAACATTTCAATTTTATATAAAATAGCCGCATTCGCTCCCTGTCAGTTATTACACACACTTCTCCGGTTTGATGTGATTTGTTGGGAAATGCTTCAGACACACTTTCTCCGGGGAAAGACCCGCTTGCTTGACCATTCTAATCACTTACAGTAATGTGATGCTGATATTATACATTCTCGGATGTGTTACCGATAGTCGAAGCTCTCATTGGTCATTAGCGAAATTGCTCAGGGAAAGCGTGCGCTAATTATACACATGAAGGTGCGAATAGTGCTCTGCTAATTAACCTCCTGTGAGTAAAGGTGAGAGGTCATAGATCCTCAATCATCACAGATTCTGACTGACCGCATGATAACTAATCATCTTTGAGTTCAGCCAATCAGGACCTCAAAAACTGGTGCATCCAATCAAAGGGGGGGGGGGGGGGGGGTGTAATGCTATCCCCTGCATTCTGCCTTATTTAGAGTTGAGAGTTGATTCTCATGATAAACATTGGACAAAATGTCAAACAACTTTGTTTTTCTGTGCCAGATACACTCCTTCAGGATTCAAACTAGTTTGGAAAGTTTTTTTTTTTAGTTTGACCCTGTGTGATGTCATAAAGGGCGGAACTCCTTATATGGGGTCCAGATGTCTGTAATGGAAGTAATAAGCATTAAAGGGTTCGTTCATTAATCATTAATCCCCCGTCAGACCTTCGTTCATCTTCAGACACTAACCCTTCTGATGAAATCCCAGAGCTCTCTGACCCCTCCATAGACAGCTATTTAATGAACACTTTTAAGGTCCAGAAGGGAAGACATCGTTAAATATAGTCCATGTGACTCCAGTGGTTCAGCCTTAATGTGATGAAGCAGCGAGAATACTTTAGTGCGCAAAAAAACAAACAAAAATAACCATGAGCGGCCATCGCTCGCAGCCGGTGAGCCTCCGTTCTGCCAGGTTGGGGTGTCAGTGTCATCCGTCAGCATGGTCCGCGGGTCCAGACCTGGAGTGACCGGGAGTAGACAGCAAGCCATGACACTGACAGATGCTGCGCCTGTCTTTATGATCCCTTTTACATTATGAATGATAACCGATTAAAGTCTCCATGAAATCAAAACAGACAATTCTTGTTCTTTTATGGACTCTTGCAGTGTTTACAGTGCGCATCATTATTGAGTCAGAATAACTTCATCTCTTCTCTGATGGCGGGGGCGGGGCCACCTGTCACTCACATGAGATCAGCCAATAGCAAACCACAACCATCCAATCAATTCCCCACAGACACAATCAAGCCCCGCCCCTACATTTGTTCTTGTTTGTGAAGCGATTCACTCACAAAAGAAGAGTATAACCTCCATTTCATGTCACTTATGCTTGTAGATTTCAAAAGAAAGCCACACTGGCCTTAATCAAAGATGCAAATGTTACGGTTGAAATGAAAACTTTTATTTCATTTTATAATGTATTCTGAGGTGTACTTATATTGTTAGTAAGATTTACATCATAAAATGTCATAATTTAGAAATAAAAGGCATTTTTTCTATACTGATGTTTGCCCTCTGGCTGAATGGCCTGTTTCAAGGGGCGTGTCTGCTGTGAGACTTCAGTAAAAACGCCCAATGTTGTGATTGGCTGACATCTTTACATTTGAAATGAGCGGAGGGGGCGTGGTTTAACGAGGTCTACGAGGCACAAGAGAGACGGATGTCACTTCTCATCAGTTCTGCATGCATGTGTTTGGGTGATTTCCTGCTGACTAGTAGAGCGGCACGCTTCAACGGACAGCAGAAATTACTTATTCTGAGGGTTCGCTGCTTTTCAAGTATTATTCATATTTTTTCTGTTTCGCTTGCTCATCTGTTTTTTTCTTAATGAAGACAGGAAACAGCAGCTCGGGATTTAATTGGACTCCGCAGGCAGTTGGCCAGTGGTCTCAGCTCATCTCGTCTTCTGTGGCTCTCTCAAATTTGCCATGTCCTCATTAAGTTGCTGTCAAGAGAAGACGAGGATGTTATAAGAATGTTTAAATCACACATTTTAATCACACGTTACTTGTAAACCCCGAAAATAAACTCATGTGGTCTGCAAGAGGCGATGCAGATATACTATAGACTGTAAAAAAATATGGACGTAGTGTCCGTGACGTCGCCTGTAGGTTTTTGAAGAGCATTTGTGAAGCCTAAAGTCGGCCGTCGCCATCTTGTTATCACTCCCTAATAACTGAAAATGGGCAAAGAGGTGGGACGTGGGTGGAGCTGAGGTGTGTGATTACTGAAACCACGCCCACCTAGCTCAACCACAGTGGCAATCCACATGTCACTCAAGTGGCCACGCCCTTAATTATGCAGAACTTTAAGGCTTAATATAAGTTAAACGCGTGAGTTATAAATAAAGACTTCTGTAAGATTTGACTCCCTTTTGGAGCCTGTCTTCAGTGGCCAGTCGATGAGTAAAGTTAGCTTACCTGGGGAACACATGGCACCAGGTGCACTATGGGAAGAAGGCGTGGCTCACCTGGGGAACACATGGCACCAGGTGCACTATGGGAAGAAGGCGTGGCTCACCTGGGGAACACATGGCACCAGGTGCACTATGGGAAGAAGGCGTGGCTCACCTGGGGAACACATGGCACCAGGTGCACTATGGGAAGAAGGCGTGGCTCACCTGGGGAACACATGGCACCAGGTGCACTATGGGAAGAAGGCGTGGCTTACCTGGGGAACACATGGAACCAGGTGCACTATGGGAAGAAGGCGGGGCTTACCTGGGGAACACATGGCACCAGGTGCACTATGGGAAGAAGGCGTGGCTTACCTGGGGAACACATGGCACCAGGTGCACTATGGGAAGAAGGCGTGGCTTACCTGGGGAACACATAGCACCAGGTGCATTATGGGAAGAAGGCGTGGCTTACCTGGGGAACACATGGCACCAGGTGCACTATGGGAAGAAGGCGTGGCTTACCTGGGGAACACATAGCACCAGGTGCATTATGGGAAGAAGGCGTGGCTTACCTGGGGAACACATGGCACCAGGTGCACTATGGGAAGAAGGCGTGGCTTACCTGGGGAACACATGGCACCAGGTGCACTATGGGAAGAAGGCGTGGCTTACCTGGGGAACACATGGCACCAGGTGCACTATGGGAAGAAGGCGTGGCGGCGGAGGCAGTGATGCTTTGGGCAATGTTCTGCTGGGAAACCTTGGGTCCTCCATCATGTGGATGTGACTTTGACCCGTCTCACCTACCTCAGCATTGTTGAGCCCATGTCCAGCCTCTCATGGAGACGGTTTTCCCTGTGGCTGTGGCTCTTTCAGCAGATAATGCGCCGCCACAAAGCACAAATGCTTCAGGAATGCTTTGAGGAGCACAACAACCAGTTTGAGGCTAAATTCCCCAGATCTCAATCCAATCGAGCATCTGTGGGATGTGCAGAACAAACAAGTCCGATCTATGGAGGCCCCGCCTCGCAACTTATAGGACTTAAAGGATCTGTTGCTAACATCTTGGTGCAAGATACCACAGCACAGCTTCAGGGGTCTAGAGGAGTCCATGCCTCGAGGGGGGGGGGGGGGGGGGCAACACAATGGTCATAATGTTATGCCTGATCGGTGTATATATATATATATAGTTACATACACACACTCACACACACACATAGATAATACAAATATTAATACATAATTATAACCCTAATTATAATACAAAACACATAAATGCTGAAAATGTATAGGACGTTATTATAAAGTGTATTTATGATTCTCTGTTAAAGTTTGTTGAGGGAACTAATGAGCTGCTGTTATCCAGTAATTGCATCAGCAGTTGTTTTGAATAACAGGCTATTTGTTTCTGTTCTAGAGTCATTGTGAAATCATATCAGTGATATTATCGCAGAAACGAGCGCTCAAAGTTTTAATTGATAAATGACAATCTCTCAAGGCGGATGAGCGTTCGCTAATGAACGTCTTCTTGTTTTTATATGTCACAATGGATAATGCTCGTGGCACTTATTCTGCCAGGCAAAGCGGGAAAAGCCGATCGGGAGAAATACGCAATTAGCTGAAACACTGTTGTCAAACTCAATCCTGAGGTTGCAAACAAATAGTCAAATAAGGTTCCTGATCTACAGCAATCCCAACTCCTCTCGAATCTGCTCCCTTTCTCCAGCCTCCAAACGAGACGATTAGCCTTAAGAAAAGCAGACGTCAGGGATGAACTGCCCTCGGGTTGCAAAACCGCACAATACCCACAAAATCAAGTTGCTATCATGTGGGTAATTAAACTGATGAATAGGAGGTAAAGATGATGGAGGACTAATTGCCCTGAAAGCGCACTCAACGCTCCCCCCCCGAACGACATGAAGCGGCTGTAATGATCCTCTTCAGTCAGAGAGACGATTCTCATCTTCACAAGTTTACATCAAAGAACACAAGTCTAATATTGTGTTGTTCAAATATCCTCAGTCATGTTGAAAGAGACGATGTGAAAGGCAAAAGCTGTGACCATCTCCATCTCCATCATCATCGAGGAGGAGGAGGAGGTCGCAGCACAAACATGCCAGAGAAAACAACAGACTCTCATTTAAGATGCTTAATGAGTGGCTATAAAACAAATAAAAAGCAAAGCAGCCTGTCCACCTCGACGCCCCCGAATGTGAGCAGGGACCAACTAGCGTGAATTGATATCCGTTATCCACTAATTACATGTTACGGGTCCCACCTCAATAAAGCAGGCCTGGAGCTCCACCAATAAACTTTCTGCCTCATTAGCACCTACTGTTCATGTTGAGCTCCAGCCAGGCCGGCTCTCTCTGCTAATGTAAAGAGGTTATTCTGGTGGGCGGTGATCTCTCAGTTCAGTGGGATGGCTAATGTATGTGTGGATTTGTTTTTACATTTCTTCCCCTCCCGTCCCTGGTAAGTTTGATCCCTGTGGGAGCGGGGCTGGATCCCGAGTCCATTCCCTGAGGACACACACACTGAAGGCATAATGCCACTCAAACAGAAGCACACACTCCTGAAATATTTTCAGCCGTACTTGAGTGACAGATATTTCTCCGTGAATTATAATAACGCATCTTCCTTTCCCCTGTACTATTCTCCTTATATCTGCTTCCTCTGGGGAACATTCTCAGGAAATATGGCATAATCGTTCCATTGCTACGCCGATGAAACCCAACTGTATCACTCAGGCGTTCTTCTAGTACTCTCCATTCACTTTGAGAATGTTTAAATGATATTAAAACTTGGATGGCGGAAAACGTCTTAATTTTAAATGCGGATAAAACGGAGGTTATTGTTTTCAGCCAAACCAATAATCCCACGCAAGCTCTCTTAGAGTCGAGTCCCCTGGCACCTTATTCTAAACCTTTAGTAAGAGACTTAGGGCGTTTTCACACCTGAAAGTCCGCGCCAAGGTCCAAACCGAAGTTCATGTTTTGATACATTTTATACATTCGGTTAGTTTGGGTTTGGTTTCACATTGCCATCATACGTGCGTCTGACGTCAGCATCTTTGACAAGATGAATGAACGAACGCATATCGCCACCACTATTGAACAGTCGCATTGCTTGACTATTTTCTTTTTGTTACATTTAAAAGTGGACATTTCAAGCTTTATATACACATATTTCTCATGTTTGTGAGACAAGTAGCTGCTGAGTTTGGGTTTATTTGAGACGCTCCAGTTCATGTGCAAAGCATGTGATCGCTCCTGCGATTATTGTCTGCTATAGACTATTTGCTTCTTATTTATTAAATCCAGGCAATTATCTGATTAAACGTTGATTAAAATTAAGATACAATTTATACAAAACGAAATTCACATTAAAGAAAGGCAAAATCATACAAAATTTCTTCACAAATAATTTCTGACCTTCTGTCTTCTGACATATTGCGCATCTTTTCACTTTCCATAATCAATGTAGCCTAACATTATAATATTTAAACATAAACAGGAACTTCCTGTAAATGGTCTGAAAGTACGAACCATACAGAAAATGCTTTCACACTAGAAACGAACCGAACCTTTGTTCAGTTTGATCCAGACCGAGACTACCTCTTTTCGTCTGAACAAATTTCGTCTGTTTGGTCCGGCCCGTGGTCAGGGGAGGTTTCGCACCGGTCATTTTGATTTGGACCAAACTGAAAAGTCCAAAAATCCAGACCAAACAAGGTAGGTGTGAAAGCGCCCTTAGGGACCGAATGTATAAAATGTATCAAAACATGAACTTCGGTTCGGACCTTGGTGCGGGCTTTCAGGTGTGAAAACGCCCTTAGGTAGTGTTGCTTTCGTCAACGAACCTTTATCACGTGTCGAAAAACGAGACGAGACGCAGCGTAAATGCTGGTCATGTGACGATGACTATAATTAAATGTATAATGCAATATTGTTGACAAATAAAAACGATGCTAAATGTCTCTTCATTTTCGTGGACGAGATGAAATGTCTCGTTTAGTCGCGTTATCATCATTATGTTGCAGTATTTCTGTCCGTCTCCTTCAGGGGCTTCAGGGGCTCCTCCTTTTATTGTCGTCTTAATCCAGAATATCCGTGTTTTTCTCCCACCACCCGTGTAAAACCCCCGGCTGAATTACCTAACTTACTGTTTGACAAACATCAAGGTCGTGTGGAGCCGTCTGAATCCACATCTCTGAGTTTTCAATAATATATCACTTCAGAATTCACTTTTTATATCCTTTTTGACCCCTGCAGAGCACTGTACGGTTGCGCTTCGCTGTCATTTGGATGCATTTTAAAGATCTAGACTTTTATTACTGAAATGCTGGCAAGTGTTTACAAGAGCAAGATATTTCATCACTGCTCAAAAAAAGAAAGAAAAGAAGGTAAACATTTGAAATGGTCCGTTATAACGGCAGCGATTATATATGTTAAAATAACCGCAGAATTATGTTTACCTCATAAGCGAATAAGAGCCTGTATTCACTTATTCCGCTCATTTCCATGTGGAATAAAATTACATCCTTTATTTTGAGATAAAATACAAGACAAAAAAAACATTTTAACTATAATGTGGGTCTAATTTTAAACAGATTTAAATAATAATTAGGATATTATTTTCCTATTATTAAATTAAATATGCTTTTATTCTTATTACGACATTTGGAAAAACTTTCATTACATTGAAGTGGAAAATAAAACGGAATGTGTTGTGGAAAAAGATGGTCCACAAAATCACAGGAGAAAACACCACGAACCTTAAGAGACATCTCAATGTTTTTATTTATTTTATTTAAATGTGTGTGTGTGTGTGTGTGTGTGTGTGTGTGTGTGTGTGTGTGTGTGTACTTCTAACATGTTTGGTTGGTAAAATAAATATGTTGTACAGTCAAATCGGAGTGTCTTCCGTGTCTGGAATGGATGTATTCTTGAGTCTATAAGGTAACGATAATATAATAAGAAAACCTTGTTTGAAATGGGTTGGGCTAAAAGAAGATTTTGGTTTTGTCCATACTACTAGGTGCTTATACTATACTGACTGGGTTAAAGAGTATTGCATTACTAAAAAGAGACTAAAATACAATTTTCCATTGACTAAAATAAGACTAAAATGCTCAAACTTTTAGTCGACTAAAACTTGACTTGACTAAAAAGAGTATGAGCGTGACTAAAACTAATAAAAACTAAAATGACAGCTCGACACAAAGACTAGACTAAAACTAAAACAGACCGCCAAAAACAACACTAGACTTAGGTGTGATAATTGATAACAACTTAAAAATGGACAAGGAAATAAACTTGGTGGTCCGGAACTGTTTCTATAACCTGCGCCTGTTAGTTAAAGATTTATCACATGCAGATTTCGAGAGAGTAATTCATTCTTTTGTTTTATTGCGATTGGATTTCTGCAACTCCCTGTATTTTGGTATCAATTCTGCGTCCTTGGCCCGACTGCAATCTGGACAAAATGCTGCGGCGAGGCTTTAAAAAGAGTAAAGAAATATGATCATGCATCAGGGCCCAGACTCTGGACTGAGTCGCCTTTATCCATCAGGTAAGAAGTTGCTGAACGCCCATTTAATGATGGGGCATATACTGAATAAATGTTGTTTTATAAATTGTGTTTGTTTGTGAATCGACTATAAAGCACTTTGGTCAACTTCGGTTGTTGTTAATAGTGCTATATAAATAAAGAGAAAGAGAAAGAGAAAGAAATAATAACGCCTCAATCCGAGAACACACTGACAGGTAATGAGGGTGTTGTGGTCAAAAGTGGTAGTCCAGTTACACAGGGCGGACCGTACACAATCAGACCGGCTCAGTCCAGTCCACATCACTGTACGCAAGGTCAAGTCCTTTCTAAAAGGACAGAAATGATACGGCCATAAAGCCACATTTCCCTAACACAATAATCACACATCAGTAGACAAAGTCACCTGGCTGAAGTGTGGCTGTCCTAGAGATATTGAGCTCCCAGAAAGACTCCATTAATGTTGAGAACGACAGGGAAGAGAAACACTTCAAGCCTACGCAGCTCGCATTTAAAAGACCTGCATCGGCTTCTTAATGTGCTTCATTTACAGTCAAGAGCACCTACCGATGAATAATATGTGTATTGACCACTGAAAAAATAAATTAGCTAATGGCGCATTCATTTATGGCATGGAAATGAATCGTATAGCTCTCATGCCAATGAAGCTGATGCCTTTAATGCTCCTGGAATGTAATTATTCATAACCATTTCACAGCCATCATCATGTAGAAAAGCACACTAAAGTTGTGCATACTCAAAGTCCTTTATAAGTCACGCGATGCTGACGTGAAGAGGACCTGATTGAGATCGCCTGAGCTGTGGTGTTGTTGAGCCGCTCCAGGTTCCCGAACGGCGCGGTGTATTCATTGGCCAGGTCTTGTTCACGCTTACCCACCGAGTCCTTCACCTCAGGCTAGACATGTGGAAAAATTAACAGTGCAGTTCATACATTAAATATAATTACCAGCATATCGGCAGAAATGTCATTCTACTGGGGCGCCTCAGCCGTTTCATTTCCCTGAAATATAATGCAGAAAGAGACGCTCGCCCAATCTAATCATGTTCTTCATGACTTCAGGCATTTGAGCTTGGATCCGTTAAACCGGTAAGAGAAGCGGTGCTGTGTCTAACCAGCTGAGACCTGGATTGAGGGAATGTGGTCAGACCTGTGGATGCGTCTCACCTGGATGTGGACTCCAGCGCCTCCTGTGGCCGCTCGTGGAAGCAGTCGATGGCGGGACACTTTCTTTCGAGAAGCAGAGCGCCACCTGCAGGACGACATCAGATGGCCGCCAGAAAGCTTGCCTGTGACAAGATGGCCGCCAGAAAGCTTGCCTGTGACAAGATGGCCACCAGAAAGCTTGCCTGTGACAAGATGGCCGCCAGAAAGCTTGCCTATGACAAGATGGCCGCCGGTGATGACGTTAGAGACTCCTATGTAAGACATCTAGCCTTTATTATGGATATCTATGACGCAAACACCCTAAAGGGTTCGGAGGTCAGACGAGAAGCGCTGTACTGGATTTAAGGGGGGGGGGGGTGATTATGATTTTCTTGTGTAACTGTAGTGAGTGTGTAGTGTTGGCATTTGAGCATAAACAACATCTGCAAAGTTACGACGCTCAACGTTCAGAGCAAAGGGAGAAATCTCTGACATCACTAACCCTAACATTTGCATAACCCCGCCCCCGGGAACATGTTGAGTTGTTGTAGTCGAGCTCAAGCTCTCACATTTATTGATAGAGTATAAACACAAATGCAATCGCATGTCATAAAGCGAGACGACATCATATCGTAATTACACTAAACTATCCCTGTTCTCTCTTCATCAGCAGATATTCTCTGGCTCATCTTACCCCACACCAGCGCTTTAGAGATCATCATGACAGAATATGCTAATCTAGCCTTCACAGGAGACTGTGCAGTTCACTTTCTGTGAAAAAAAACTCATTCTGTGTGATTTATAAGCATTTTGAAAAGTGAGGACATGGGGAACGTCCTCATATTTCACCCTCTTTTTGTAATACCTGTGTCATTATACACATTTGTGTCCTGATATTTCACGAAAACATGCCCACACACACACACACACACACACACGCACGTACGCACGCACGCACGCACGCACGCACGCACGCACACACACACACACACACACACACACACACACACACACTCACACACACTGGGGACTTATTTTACATCTTGTAAAAAGGGGCATTATAGGATCTCTTTAAGATTCAAGCATGAGTGCTGACACACTGGTGACATCTGTCCGATAATAACAGGGTCATTGCTAGACTCTTTTCCCTGGGGCTCGACCTCATACTCAGGCCGGGATTAAGCACATGTAGGGCCCTGGGGCCATGACAAACTCAAGGGCCCCATAGTAGCCGATCTTGGTGCCACAACATTTTCTACCACAGAAATAATAAGTATTTTTAATACTAAGATTAATTTAATACTAATTAGTATTTCCATTTTAATATCAAGTAGGCCTATATATAAATATCCCAGGCTGCAACACATAAAAAGCATAAATGCATGAACTCCAGATATGAGGTCAAAGCAAACAGGTTTCCAGAAACAGCAACAACTTTTGAGCATGAACTGCCTTAAGGAGTTTTAAAACCTCTGAGGTCCCAAATTCGAGGTATTTTGGGGGGTTTGGGGGGCATGCGGTCCCCCAAGAAAATGTGGATTTCTCTGATCTACATATGTGCCTTTTAAGATGTTTGAAGGCGAAAAAAATGAAATAATAAATAGCTTTCAAAGCCATGTTAGTGGGCAGCAGATTATCTGTCACCCTGCTCTCTCCTCATTTCATCACTCTCTCTTTCTCTCTCTCTCAGTCTCCTTCTCTTGCCCTGTCTCTTCCCCTCCTAAAGCTGAGCTCTGGCTGATAGTCTTTTCATTGTTTAACATTTCTATCCTAAAACAGCTGTCAAATATGAAATGTTTAGTTTAGCTACTTACATCTCACACCGAACACACTCTCACTGAAGCGTTGTGTGACTCGCGCAGCAGCTTCTCTACATAAAGCACTCTATTGGTCAATTATTTCACAACATTTATTATGTGGGAGAGAGCGGCACAACCTAACGCTTCTTGACTTTATGAGTTTGTGTAAATCCATTTGGGCTTCAGAGTTTTTATTGTTTCCCACATTAATTTTCCACATGTCTAGTACAATTATGTGGTTTTGTTTCATTAATACAGTGTTTACTTTTTCTTGATTTACCCCCGAAAGAATGGAAGTGAAATGTGACAACATGCCCCACAGGTGGGGTTCATTGTAACATGACCAAATAACAGCTTAAAATGTTCCAGGATATAATCAAAAAAATATCCAAGTATTTTGTCAACAAAATACAATTATTAACTTTTTAAAATAAAATAATGGCATTTTTTAATCATTAAAAATATACTCATTTTTGAGTTTGACTACAAACACATCGCTAAACACAGCTATACAGCATAGCTAAAAACATAATAATAATGAATAATTTCTGAACATTAACTTCATTATTCACCCTTTTCTCATGGTTTCTCAAAAGATTGAATAAAAGTATAGAATATAATGACGTAGTTCTAATAGGGGCTCATAGTAACGCAGTGTTAACCCACCTGCACAACAGGGATTTAAACACGGCTCGTGTCTTCTGCTGTCAGATCAGCATTAAAGAACTGTTAAATAACAGATATAAGATTAATATAATATCAGATTTGTCTTATTTTAAATAAACACAAAAAACGTGAATGAAAAACTAAACTTAAGTCAGAACTTTACTTTTGCTACGGTTAAATATATGTTCAGTATACAGTATATATTAACTATATGTCCAGCCCATACTAGCCAATCATTTGAATAATTTCAAACTTGAAGGCTGATTGTAATAGAGACAGAGCGTATTAGGCCACGCCCACACCGGGGGGGAAACAATCCAACGCTCTCCATTGACTTTGCATTGCGTGAAGCGCCTCCTTGTCATTTCGCACTTATAACAAAAAACAGAACAATGTCTAAAAGCTGATATGTGACAAAGTGTACAGCAAACAAGCTAAAAAACACAGAAATAAGTTTTTATAAGCTGTCGACCCAAAAAAACGAGAGTTTAAGAAGATGAAAGTGGATACAGGCAATATGAAGTGAAGCTTCAGCTGAAGAATGGGGACATTTTGGGATCCTGACACTCAGTATGCCTCAATATGTCTATGTGTGCAGTAAATATTTTGTCACTGTTAAGTCAAATATCCAAATGTCCGTTTTATATATTATATTTACTGTAGTTCTTAGTGTAATATGACCCGTTGCGCTCTGTCTCAATGGCCTGAATCCACTTTTTTGTCCTTAAATGCTAGTTTTTTGGGTCAACAGCTTATAAAAACTGGGTTTTTGGTTGTGGGTTTTGTTTAGCTTGTTTGCTGTACACTTTGTCACATATCAGCTTTAATACATTGTTCAGTTTTTTGTTATAAGTCCGAAATGACAAGGAGGTGCTTCACGCAATGCAAAGTCAATGGAGACGTTTTGATTGTTTTCCCCCCCGGTGGGCGTGGTCTTCAGATCATGACGCGTGTCGCTCTGTCTCTATGGCAGCTGAAGCCTCAGCCACGCCCCCTCCCTGTGCTCCGCCTCCTACCCGTGAAATACTCGCTTATCTCATTTGGACAGTTGCGTTGTTGAGGCGCTAATCGGCCTCACACAGAAAGTGCTCTGGAGTTTGAGAAAGCGAGTGCAGGTGTGTCGAGACTATAATGAGCATCTATACTGCTTTTGTCCAGTGTGTGATGTTCCAGTTCTTCTCTCTCAGTGTTTCTGAAACGCCTCCATCTTGAGTTCCTTCAGGAACCATCACAATATTCCTCATTATAATAATTAATGCGCAGAATAAAGGGGCGTGGCCTGGTTGAGTTAGTTAGTCGTGTGTTGAAACTGCCGGTTATGGTAAGGGGCGGGGCATTTCCCAAACACCAATCACAACACACCGCTCCAGCCGACCAATCAGAGCACAGTGTGTTTTTCAGAAGGCGGGGCTTCACAGAGACAGGAAGTAAACAGAGCGTTACTGACAGACTGGGAAGAGAATGTCAAATATGGGAGAATAATGTGTTTTTGAAAGCATTATTGCAGAGCCCAGAACTCGTCCACGTGACACACATCAACAGAACTCATATCCGTCGGCTTCAGCCTCCCTGGAGACGTCAGGCTCTTCATGTTGATATGGTTACACTGCGAGCTGAAACTCATTTACAGAGGCTGTGGGAGGACAGAGGCAGCGAGGCTTCATGAATCACTCCTGCTCACACACTCTGAGTTTCCTACAGAACGTCCAGCGGTTTTCCTGGTGTCCATCAGACCCTGGACACACACTTCATTCCTTAAAGATGATGTCCTCCACCTGGTCTTCAGGGACTTCACCTGCGATGATGTTCAGACGGATGACTTCCCCTGGAATCGCACGCCGCTCTGACCGATGGAAACATTAGAAAGAGAATAATACAGCTCTCTGAAAGAGGACACCGCTCTGGGCCTGAGAAATATAAATACAACAATTATACTAATAACTTAATACAGTGACTCAAATGGGTGATTCATTTCAACCAGATCAATCTTCACTTAAAGGGGTGGTTGCATGCGATTTCACTTGTTTAACTTTAGTTAGTGTGTAATGTTGCTGCTTGAGCATAAACAGTATCTGCAAAGTTACAGCACTGAAAGTTCAATGCAAACAGAGATATTGTCTTTTAAAGTTATATTGCCTACAAAAACGGACGGTTTGGACTACAACAAGCTTCTCCCCGGGTTGGTGACATCATAAACACCTGCTATTAACAAACACTGCCCCCGCGAACACACAACAAAGTGGGCGAGGCCACGTCGCAGTCATTACGAAAGAGAGAGAGCTGTTGCAGAACTACAAACTACATCTGGCCATCTGACCAATCTAAGACCATTGCGCTTTTTCAGAGGGATGGGCTTCAAATGTGTTTAATGGCTGAGTGTTTCGATCACATGACCACTAAACAGCCAATGAGAAGCGTTCGAGTTCTGCACAGAGGTCTCCGGTACGAGCTGCAAAGCTCTCTGTGATTTAATTCAGTTTAAAGGTCCCATGGCATGGCATTTTTCTATTATTTTATAGTGTTTCCTGAGGTGTACTTATATTGTTAGTATGATTTTTACATCATAAAATGTCATAATTTAGAAATAAAAGGCATTTTTTCTATACTGCTGTTTGCCCTGTGGCTGACTGCCCTGCTTCAAGAGGCGTGTCTGCTGTGAGACTTCAGGAAAAACGCCCACTGTTGTGATTGGCTGACATCTTTGCATTTTAAATGAGCGGAGGGGGCGTGGTTTAACGAGGCACGAGCAGGCACGAGTCTGCCAGAGACAGATGGACCTGTGTTCACTTCACATCAGTTCTCTCAGCATGTCTCAGTTCAGGGTGAACTGTTGTAGTTACTAGAATATACTTCAGGTTATTAGTTTATTTCTAGTCAGAGGGGCTGTCACTCATGTCAGAAAGTTAGTAAATTATGGATCAGCGCTGACTCGAGACGCGAACCGTTTAGAACGATTCAGTCCGATTTGGTGAACTGGTTCGGTTCACTAAAAAGAACCGATTCAAAAGAATGATTCGTTCGCGAACAGGACATCACGGAGACGGAGCGATTGCTAACAAAGTTATTTATAGTAACTACTGAGTTATGAGAGCGCTGTCTGTCAGCGCAAGTTTATTGTGTTTGTTTCTGAGAGTTCTGAATAAACACGAGTCCCAGTCACACCGAGTCCTCTTCATCATTATTCTACCAACTTTGTAACACATGCAATGTACCATTACAGCGAGATGAACGAGTTAGTAAGTTTGATTAAAGCATTATTTCTAGATATGTTCCAATCATATGAATAGCGTCATTGACGCGCATTGAGTAACGTTACACAGCGCAAACAAGGACACAACAGCTGTAATCGAATGTAATCCAGTTTATTGTGGGGAAAGCTGGCTAGCCTAGCCGGATACCCTCACGCTTACCCCCCTTCTGCTTAATCTAACGCGCGTTTGGCTCCTCCGCTGTGGGCCAGATGCAGTACTGGGGGTCGGGGATGTTGAAGGCCGAGCTTCGGCGTGTGTAAGGTTTATCTCTAAAGATGTTACTGCTGATGTTAAACAGAAAAGACTGTATGCACATTTTAGAACAGATAGACGCGACGAGGACGTACAAAACACTGACTCACAAGATAGAAAACACGAAAACACTGTTCTGTCGGGAGAGAGAGAAGCCGCAGCGTGTGCACGAATAATAAATAATTAGCTACACATCAGAAATCACTGATCACAGATCAGAAGGAACTGAAGAAAGACTTCTGTTTTCATTTGTACATCCAAACACTGAGAAACTGCCAGCGTTCACTCGTTCACAAGTAACGTTAATGATCTCTCGAGCGTTTGCATGGGCGTGGCAGATTCTCTGGGCGGAGGAAAGGGAGGAAACCGTTCCTGCTTGGACGTCAAACCAGGAGGCTTCAGGATTGGCTCGTCTGGCCTGTCATTTTCTCAAAGGCAGAGAAAGACAGCCAGAACTCGGGTTTACACCGATCAACATTTCTATCCACTTGGGGACAATATTCAGGCTAGGGGAACTCATATTAATGTTGAAATACCTCATAAAATGAAAATTTCATGCCATGGGACCTTTAAAGCAGTTAAACAGCGCTGACTTAATCAACAACACTAACGTGCAAATCAGCCAATCCAGTTAAAATACTGTTCAAACAACACTTTACCAACATTTATCATGGATTTACTGTGGCAATACTAACTATAACCGTGGTAATTTGTCAGAAATGTAGGTTAATATCTCATTTTATTTCATTTGTAATGTAGACATGTATTAAATGAGTATTAAAGGCCAAAATTTCAGACTATTTTTGTCATATTTTTTCTTGTTTTCTGGAAAATAAATTAAATTGAAGTGTGTTTTTGCTTAAAACAAGCCAATATATCTGCAAATGGGGTAATAAAAATAATATTGATAATAAAAATAATAATGTTTCTGTTTGCAATCTTCTTTCTTCTTTCTGTCGCAAACAGAAACAAGATTATTTTTCTCACCCCATTGGGAGATCATTTTGCTTGTTTTAAGCAAAAACTCTATTCATTTTGAATTTTTTAACCAGAAATCAAGAAAAAAATATGTAATTTTCGTGAGTAAAAGCATCTTGATTTAAGAATTCTTAGATATTTGAACTGGAAAATATCAGTGGTTTGTGTTTTTGTAGTGTGGTTTTACCTGTGCTGATCTCAATAGAGCACTTGTTAAATTTAAATAAGAATAGAGTTCTAACTCACTAATAATATTTAAATTTCACCCATTAAAACTTTTTGGTTGATGAAAGTTTTACAGATATTGTTAAACATCTATACATTTAAATCTGGGTCCTATCTCAAGCTACTGTCAGCTCAAGCTTTTGTCAAATCTGTCATGTTTCCAAGAAACAAAACATGTTTATATATATATAATAGAAAAAGAACCGGCCCCCGGTGTGTCCACAACATCAAATCTGGCCCCCTTTAAAATAGTTTGGACCCCCCTGCTCTACAGGGTCCGGAATGACATCATCAGGTATATACTTTACATGTTAAATATCTGGAGCTCTGACCTTTGACCTCATATGTGGTCATCTGAAAGCTTAGAGTCTCTACTTTCTGCAGATGTGCATCACTTTGGCATTTGTTTGACACAAAGTAACTTATTTACACTAAATTACTCTAGGACCGTTTCTGCCTGGATTTGTCCGACCCAAATGTAAAAGCTTCCCCCACACACACACACACACACACACACACACACACACACACACACACACACACACACACACACACACACACACACACACACACACACACACACACACACACACACACACACACACACACACACACACACACACACACACACACACACACACACACAGTGTCTCTAAACACACAATACTGGAGTCATTTTATAGGAAACCCTCTGAAGTTAGGGGGATAGAATATACAGTTTGTACAGTATAAAAACCATTACGCCTATGGAAAGTCCCCATAAAAAATGAAAACCCAACAAGTGTGTGTGTGTGTGTGTGTGTGTGTGTGTGTGTGTGTGTGTGTGTGTGTGTGTGTGTGTGTGTGGGCATGTTTTTGTGAAATATCAGGACACTTGCCACTGTTGCCTCTGGCTTGGCGTGCTCATTTGGGGACACTAAATTTTTCAACTAAACATCGAAATACATCTAAATAATAAACTAAATTAACCATTTAAACTAAATTACTGATCAAATTATTGATCTAAAGCCCACACTGTCACTGTATGATACTTGAAATTTTTCCAGAATGGCTATACAGCTGAATAAAATTATGCTGCATTATTTTCCTGTTTAACACTGTAAAGCTGCTTTGAAACAATCTACATTGTTAAAAGCGCTATATAAATAAAGTTGACTTGACTTGACTTGACTTGACAAATGTGTATAATTACATGGGTATGACACAGGTATTACAAAAAGAGGGTGAAATATGAGGACGTTCCCCATGTCCTCACTTTTCAAAATGCTTATAAATCATACAGAACAAGTTTTTTTTTCACAGAAAGTGAACTGCACAGTCTCCTGTGAGGGTTAGGTTTAGGGGCAGGGTCAGTGTGTGTGTGTGTGTGTGTGTGTGTGTGATGGGTAGGTTTAGGGTCAGTGTAAGGGGATAGAAAATACGGTTTGACCGGTATAAAAACCATTACGCCTATGGAATGTCCTCACATTTCACAAAAACAAACATGTGTGTGTGTGTGTGTGTGTGTGTGTGTGTGTGTGTGTGTGTGTGTGTGTGTGTGTGTGTGTGTGTGTGTGTGTGTGTGTGTGTGTGTGTGTGTGTGTGTGTGTGTGTGTGTGTGTGTGTGTGTGTGTGTGTGTGTGTGTGCGGACTCCTCCTTCACGAGCCCAACCGAGTTTACGTGACAAAATGGTGGAGGACAAAGATTTCTCCTTGACAAGCTGCAGTCAGACACGGGGAACGAGTTCTAGGAGGAGCGAGAGTTTGACTGCAGTGGAGAGAGAGAACCAATGCTGATCAAACCCTGTCAGTCCAACAAACTGGGAAAAAATGACTTGTACAGTTTTCAGAGCTTCATGAGCGAGTGCTCTGCACAAAAGTCAAGGAGAGAAATAAAGCTTTCCATGTGATCATCTGCAGAACAGCAGAGGACAAACACACAGTTTCTGCTGGTTTGGGAGAGGAAATGGATTGATTGAATTCTCAGGGTTTGGTTTTACTTGAGCTCCTTCCCAAGGCAACGGCACCGTTTAATATTTCATGGAGTTTTAAGGCTGTTTTTATTCCCATCAGGATATGGATGACTTTGGGTTCCCCGGCGTCTCTTTCGACTGCGGCTCACACCAGAAAGAGAAAGATGACTTATCGCCGAGTAAAGCCCTCTCAGAACTGCTGCATCTCTAAACTCATCATTTCTCCACATTCAGACGATCTCACTGCACTGAGACATGCCTTGTGTTATAGACACCGTGTCACGTTTGCCTTTAAAATGCACATTCATTTTTACTTATTCCTGTTCAAAACTAGGGATGTCAATATTATACGTTATTATCCATATTTAATACGTTATGAAGTCAAATACCTAGCATCCGCCAGAGCGCCTTCCGTATTCAACTCACACAGAGAGTGAAAAACCTCTCGCAGATCAAAACCCTTACGCTCTTGTACAACATCATCGTTACGCCAGTTACGCTTTTTCGTACATTGAATACGGCTACATATTTTACTTTGTAACATGCTAAATATGGATATTTTTCTTACACAAACCCATCGATTCGCTTCAGACCTTTATTAACCGTGTGGAGCACTTTTATGATGGACAGATGCACTTTTATGATTGATAGATGCACTTTTATGATGGACAGATGCACTTTTATGATTGATAGATGCACTTTTATGATGGACAGATGCACTTTTATGATTGATAGATGCACTTTTATGATGAATAGATGCACTTTTATGATTGATAGATGCACTTTTATGATGGATAGATGCACTTTTATGATGTATAGATGCACTTTTATGATTGATAGATGCACTTTTATGATGGATAGATGCACTTTTATGATGGATAGATGCACTTTTATGATGGATAGATGCACTTTTATGATGTATAGATGCACTTTTATGATGGATAGATGCACTTTTATGATGAATAGATGCACTTTTATGATTGATAGATGCACTTTTATGATGGATAGATGCACTTTTATGATTGATAGATGCACTTTTATGATGGATAGATGCACTTTTATGATGAATAGATGCACTTTTATGATTGATAGATGCACTTTTATGATGGATAGATGCACTTTTATGATGTATAGATGCACTTTTATGATGGATAGATGCACTTTTATGATGGATAGATGCACTTTTATGATGGATAGATGCACTTTTATGATGTATAGATGCACTTTTATGATGGATAGATGCACTTTTATGATGGATAGATGCACTTTTATGATGTATAGATGCACTTTTATGATGGATAGATGCACTTTTATGATGGATAGATTCACTTTTATGATGGATAGATGCACTTTTATGATGTCTAGATGCACTTTTATGATGGACAAATGCACTTTTATGATGTATAGATGCACTTTTATGATGTATAAATGCACTTTTATGATGTATAGATGCACTTTTATGATGTATAGATGCACTTTTATGATGGATAGATGCACTTTTATGATGTCTAGATGCACTTTTATGATGGACAGATGCACTTTTATGATGTATAGATGCACTTTTATGATGTATAAATGCACTTTTATGATGTATAGATGCACTTTTATGATGTATAGATGCACTTTTATGATGGACAGATGCACTTTTATGATTGATAGATGGATTTTTTATGATTGATAGATGCACTTTTATGATTGATAGATGCACTTTTATGATTGATAGATGCACTTTTATGATGTATAGATGCACTTTTATGATGTATAGATGCACTTTTATGATGGACAGATGCACTTTTATGATGGACAGATGCACTTTTATGATGTATAGATGCACTATTATGATGTATAGATGCACTTTTATGATGGACAGATGCACTTTTATGATGTATAGATGCACTTTTTGTATAGATGCACTTTTATGATGTATAGATGCACTTTTATGATGGACAGATGCACTTTTATGATGTATAGATGCACTTTTATGATGGACAGATGCACTTTTATGATGGACAGATGCACTTTTATGATGTATAGATGCACTTTTATGATGTATAGATGCACTATTATGATGTATAGATGCACTATTATGATGTATAGATGCACTATTATGATGTCTAGATGCACTTTTATGATGTATAGATGCACTATTATGATGTCTAGATGCACTTTTATGATGTATAGATGCACTATTATGATGTATAGATGCACTTTTATGATGTATAGATGCACTTTTATGATGTATAGATGCACTATTATGATGTATAGATGCACTATTATGATGTCTAGATGCACTTTTATGATGTATAGATGCACTTTTATGATGTATAGATGCACTATTATGATGTCTAGATGCACTTTTATGATGTATAGATGCACTTTTATGATGGATGGATGCACTTTTATGATGTATAGATGCACTTTTATGATGGACAGATGTTCTTTTATGATGTATAGATGCACTTTTATGATGGACAGATGCACTTTTATGATGGACAGATGCACTTTTATGATGTATAGATGCACTTTTATGATGTATAGATGCACTATTATGATGTCCAGATGCACTATTATGATGTCTAGATGCACTATTATGATGTCCAGATGCACTATTATGATGTCTAGATGCACTTTTATGATGTATAGATGCACTATTATGATGTATAGATGCACTTTTATGATGTATAGATGCACTTTTATGATGTATAGATGCACTTTTATGATGGATGGATGCACTTTTATGATGGACAGATGCACTTTTATGATGTATAGATGCACTTTTATGATGTATAGATGCACTATTATGATGTCTAGATGCACTTTTATGATGGATAGATGCACTATTATGATGGACAGATGCCCTTTTATGATGGATAGATGCACTTTTATGAATGATAGATGCACTATTATGATGGATAGATGCACTTTTAAGATGGACAGATGCACTTTTATGATGGACAGATGCACTTTTATGATGGATGGATGCACTTTTATGATGGACAGATGCACTTTTATGATGGATGGATGCACTTTTATGATGGACAGATGCACTTTTATGATGGATAGATGCACTTTTATGATGGACAGATGCACTTTTATGATGGATGGATGCACTTTTATGATGGACAGATGCACTTTTATGATGGATGGATGCACTTTTATGATGGACAGATACACTTTTATGATGGATAGATGCTCTTTTATGATGGATGGATGCACTTTTATGATGGATAGATGCACTTTTATGATGGATGGATGCACTTTTATGATGGACAGATGCACTATTATGATGGATAGATGCACTTTTATGATGGATAGATGCACTTTTATGATGGACAGATGCACTTTTATGATGGATAGATGCACTTTTATGATGGATGGATGCACTTTTATGATGGATAGATGCACTTTTATGATGGATGGATGCACTTTTGGGCTTCAAATTTTGTTCTGCCATTATAAAGCTTGGAAGAGTAAGCCCATTTTTTTACTATAACTCTGATTGTGTTCGTCTGACAGAAGAATGTCGCACACACAGAGGATGGCTTGAGTAAATCATGGCGTCATTTTTTATATTTGGGTGAACAAATTAATTGATTTTGCAAATATGTGCACATCCCAAATAGTGACAGAACAAATCATAGGTCGATATTTGACTTTTGCCCTTTCCATTCTCAACTAATAACAAGTAAATCTCCTTCCAGATCTCTTTAGTGAGTGAAGCACGTGTTCACTGTATAATGAACACTGGCATTGAAGAAGTTGTGTGATCTCTCCTCTGCTACTCCTCGAGTTGTTTGATCGCTCCTCTGCTACTCCTCGAGTTGTGTGATCTCTCCTCTGCTACTCCTCGAGTTGTGTGATCTCTCCTCTGCTACTCCTCGAGTTGTGTGATCTCTCCTCTGCTACTCGAGTTGTGTGATCTCTCCTCTGCTACTCCTCGAGTTGTGTGATCTCTCCTCTGCTACTCCTCGAGTTGTGTGATCTCTCCTCTGCTACTCCTCGAGTTGTGTGATCTCTCCTCTGCTACTCCTCGAGTTGTGTGATCGCTCCTCTGCTACTCGAGTTGTGTGATCTCTCCTCTGCTACTCCTCGAGTTGTGTGATCTCTCCTCTGCTACTCCTCGAGTTGTGTGATCGCTCCTCTGCTACTCCTCGAGTTGTGTGATCTCTCCTCTGCTACTCCTCGAGTTGTGTGATCTCTCCTCTGCTACTCCTCGAGTTGTGTGATCGCTCCTCTGCTACTCCTCGAGTTGTGTGATCTCTCCTCTGCTACTCCTGGAGTTGTGTGATCTCTCCTCTGCTACTCCTCGAGTTGTGTGATCGCTCCTCTGCTACTCCTCGAGTTGTGTGATCGCTCCTCTGCTACTCCTCGAGTTGTGTGATCGCTCCTCTGCTACTCCTCGAGTTGTGTGATCGCTGCTCTGCTACTCCTCGAGTTGTGTGATCTCTCCTCTGCTACTCCTCGAGTTGTGTGATCGCTCCTCTGCTACTCCTCGAGTTGTGTGATCTCTCCTCTGCTACTCCTCGAGTTGTGTGATCTCTCCTCTGCTACTCCTCGAGTTGTGTGATCTCTCCTCTGCTACTCCTCGAGTTGTGTGATCGCTCCTCTGCTACTCCTCGAGTTGTGTGATCTCTCCTCTGCTACTCCTCGAGTTGTGTGATCTCTCCTCTGCTACTCCTTGAGTTGTGTGATCGCTCCTCTGCTACTCCTCGAGTTGTGTGATCGCTCCTCTGCTACTCCTCGAGTTGTGTGATCTCTCCTCTGCTACTCCTTGAGTTGTGTGATCGCTCCTCTGCTACTCCTCGAGTTGTGTGATCGCTCCTCTGCTACTCCTCGAGTTGTGTGATCGCTCCTCTGCTACTCCTTGAGTTGTGTGATCGCTCCTCTGCTACTCCTCGAGTTGTGTGATCTCTCCTCTGCTACTCCTCGAGTTGTGTGATCGCTCCTCTGCTACTCCTCGAGTTGTGTGATCGCTCCTCTGCTACTCCTCGAGTTGTGTGATCTCTCCTCTGCTACTCCTTGAGATGTGTAATCTCTTCTCTGCTACTCCTCGAGTTGTGTGATCTCTCCTCTGCTACTCCTCGAGTTGTGTGATCGCTCCTCTGCTACTCCTCGAGTTGTGTGATCTCTCCTCTGCTACTCCTCGAGTTGTGTGATCTCTCTTCTGCTACTCCTCGAGTTGTGTGATCGCTCCTCTGCTACTCCTCGAGTTGTGTGATCTCTCCTCTGCTACTCCTCGAGTTGTGTGATCTCCTCTGCTACTCCTCGAGTTGTGTGATCGCTCCTCTGCTACTCCTCGAGTTGTGTGATCTCTCCTCTGCTACTCCTCGAGTTGTGTGATCTCTCCTCTGCTACTCCTCGAGTTGTGTGATCTCTCCTCTGCTACTCCTCGAGTTGTGTGATCTCTCTTCTGCTACTCCTCGAGTTGTGTGATCTCTCCTCTGCTACTCCTCGAGTTGTGTGATCTCTCCTCTGCTACTCCTCGAGTTGTGTGATCTCTCCTCTGCTACTCCTCGAGTTGTGTGATCGCTCCTCTGCTACTCCTCGAGTTGTGTGATCTCTCCTCTGCTACTCCTCGAGTTGTGTGATCGCTCCTCTGCTACTCCTCGAGTTGTGTGATCTCTCCTCTGCTACTCCTCGAGTTGTGTGATCTCTCCTCTGCTACTCCTCGAGTTGTGTGATCGCTCCTCTGCTACTCCTCGAGTTGTGTGATCTCTCCTCTGCTACTCCTCGAGTTGTGTGATCTCTCCTCTGCTACTCCTCGAGTTGTGTGATCGCTCCTCTGCTACTCCTCGAGTTGTGTGATCGCTCCTCTGCTACTCCTCGAGTTGTGTGATCTCTCCTCTGCTACTCCTCGAGTTGTGTGATCGCTCCTCTGCTACTCCTCGAGTTGTGTGATCGCTCCTCTGCTACTCCTCGAGTTGTGTGATCTCTCCTCTGCTACTCCTCGAGTTGTGTGATCTCTCTTCTGCTACTCCTCGAGTTGTGTGATCTCTCTTCTGCTACTCCTCGAGTAGTTCCTCCGCCGTGTGATCGCTCCTGAAGCGTTCATCATGTCCCTGAGCTCTGTCAGATCTCACTGAAGAGATTCGGCGTCCCTGATCTAAAGGTTTATTAGCCTGAGCCAGAACAACGGCTCTAAATTTACATTTACATTTACATTTAGTCATTTAGCAGACGCTTTTATCCAAAGCGACTTACAAATGAGAGCAATAGAAGCAACTACAACAGTCAGAGGCTACAGTATGCAAGTGCTGTAACAAGTCTCAGTTAATCTAACACAGAACACACAGGATTTTTTTTTTTTTTTTTTTTTTTAATAAATTAGACAGACAGAAAAATGAATAGAATGTTAAGTGCTATTCTTGATTGGTCAGGTGCTGCTGGAAGAGATGCGTCTTTAGATGTTTTTTGAAAATGGCTACAGACTCGGCTGCTCGAATTGAGATAGGCAGGTCATTCCACCAGGTGGGGGCAGTCCAGGAAAAGGTCCGTGACAGTGATTTCATGCCTCTCTGGTATGGCACCACAAGGCGTCGTTCACTGGTAGAACGCAAACTCCTGGAGGGTGTGTATGTCTGAACAAGCGAGTTAAGGTAAATTGGTGCAGAGCCAGTGGTTGCTTTGAAGGCGAGTACCAGTGCCTTGAATTTGATGCGAGCGGCTATTGGTAGCCAGTGGAGTCTGATGAAGAGAGGAGTGACGTGCGCTCTCCTCGGCTCGTTAAAGATCACCCTCGCCGCTACATTCTGGATCAGCTGCAAGGGTTTGATGGGGCATGCCGGAAGGCCCGCTAGAAGAGCATTACAGTAGTCCAGTCTGGAGAGAACAAGAGCTTGGACCAAGAGTTGTGTGGTCTGCTCAGATAGGAAGGCTCTAATCTTCCTAATGTTGAATAGTGCAAATCTGCAGGACCGGGTTGTTGCAGTAATGTGGTCAGTGAATTTTAGCTGATCATCGATCACAACTCCAAGATTCCTGGCTGTCCTGGACGGAGTTATGGTTGATGATCCTAGCTGAATGGAGAGATTGTGATGAAGTGCTGGGTTGGCTGAGACCACAAGCAGTTCAGCCTTTGCAAGGTTGAGTTGCAGGTGATGCTCCTTCATCCAGGCAGAAATGTCTGTTAGGCAGGCAGCAATACGAACACCAACCGTGGGATCATCTGGTTGAAATGAGAAGTAGAGTTGAGTGTCGTCTGCATAGCAGTGATAGGAAAAGCCATGTTTCTGAATGACCGATCCCAGTGATGACATGTAGATGGAGAAGAGAAGTGGTCCAAGCACTGAGCCCTGGGGAACTCCAGTGGCTAGATGATGTGACTTAGACACTTCACCTCTCCATGACACCCTGAAGGACCTACCTGAGAGATAAGACTTGAGCCACTGGAGAGCAGTTCCTGAGATGCCCATCTTCATGAGAGTTGACAGGAGGATCTGGTGGTTAACTGTGTCAAAAGCAGCAGACAAATCCAGTAAGATAAGTACTGTGGATCTGGAAGCCGCTCTTGCCTGCCTCAGTGCCTCCGTAACCGAGAGCAGGGCAGTCTCAGTTGAGTGGCCGCTTTTGAAGCCTGATTGGTTGATATCCAGGAGGTTGTTCTGTTCAAGAAACGTAGAGAGCTGGTTAAAAACAACTCGCTCGAGTGTCTTTGCAATGAAAGGCAGAAGGGATACCGGTCTGTAGTTTTCTAAAAGTGCTGGGTTCATAGAGTGTTTCTTAAGCAGTGGGGTTACCCGAGCCTGCTTAAATGCTGTGGGGAAGGTCCTGGTGTGAAGAGAGGTGTTGACAATGTGAGTGAGTGCAGGAGTAACAGAAGAAGAGATGGCCTGAAGGAGGTGAGTGGGGATAGGGTCAAGCGGACAGGTAGTGGGGTGGTTGGAAAGGATGAGTTTGGAGACTTCAGCTTCAGAGAGCAGAGAAAAGGAGGGGAGTGTATGTGTTATGGTTGTTGAGATGTGCGTGTCGGTTTGTGGTGCGGAGAATTGGCTGCTGATGGAGGAGGTTTTTTGTGTGAAAAATGATGCAAAGTCATCAGCTGTAAGAGTTGATGAAGGAGGAGGGGGAGGAGGACAGAGGAGCGAAGAGAACGTTCTGAAGAGTGCACGAGAGTCAGAGCAGTTGTGGATTTTGTTGTGATAGTATGTAGTTTTAGCAGTGGAGACGTTACTAGAGAAAGAAGCAAGAAGAGACTGATACAGGGTCAGGTCAGTAGTGTTTTTAGTTTTGCGCCACTTCCTCTCTGCCGCCCGGAGCCCAGAGCGATGTTCGCGGAGAACATCAGACAGCTAGGGGGCAGAGGGAGTGGTGCGGGCTGGCCTGGATGAAACGGGACAGAAGTTGTCTAGGCAAGATGTTAGAGTGGAGCAAAGAGTGTCAGTAGCACTGTTAGTGTCCAGTGCTGAGAACTGAGCAGGTGGAGGGAGTGAGGAGGAAACCATAGTGGATAGACGGGAGGGAGAGAGTGAGCGTAGATTACGCCGAAAGGTGATCTGGGGAGGAGTGTGTGTTGTGTTAGGAGTTAGTAGGAGGTTAAGAGTGATGAGAAAGTGATCTGAGGTGTGTAAAGGAGTAACTAAAGTGACGTCTGTGGAGCAGTAGCGTGTGTAGATAAGATCAAGATGGTTACCTGATTTATGAGTAGCTGTAGTAGATACTCGCTTAAGATCAAATGAGGTCAGAAGAGTGGTGAAGTCTGCAGCCTGGGGTTTATCAAGGTGAATGTTGAAGTCACCGAGCAGTACCAGAGGAGTGCCATCCTCAGAGAAGTGAGAGAGTAACATATCCAATTCCTCCAGGAAGTTCCCCAGTTGACCTGGAGGGCGATAAATAACTACAACATGGATTTTAGCAGGGTGAGTGACAGTGATTGAGTGTGATTCAAATGAGCAGTTGCCAGATAGAGAAGGGATGGGCTCAAATTTCCAATCCTTTGAGATCAGCAGACCAGTACCTCCGCCCCTCCCAATCTGGCGAGAGGTGTGTGAAAAAGAGAAATTATTTGAGAGGGCCGCAGGAGTGGCAGTGTCTTCTGGTTTGATCCAGGTTTCAGTTAGAGCCATGAGACTGAGATGTGAATGAGTGGAAATAGATGAAATAAAGTCTGCTTTGTTTACAGCAGACTGGCAATTCCAGAGACCAATTGGAATGGACATTAATGTAGCAGAGGAAATGGGTACACTACGCAGATTATTAGGATTACGGCGTCTAAAATGTACAGAGCGTGATTTACGGGTGTGTGTGATAATAGTAGAGATTTGGAAGCACATTGTGAATACGGGTCAGAGAAATTAGCAGATGAAAACAAGCAAAAACACAAAAGTGGACAAAGTATATATATATAGCTATACTCAAGTGCCTTGTCGGTGTCCTTGCTCGAGTGGAGTCGCGCAGAGTAGAGTTGAATGGTCTTTACACTCTTCGGTCTTCACACGAGGAGGGCTTCACACGAGGGCTGCCGCTTCCGCTGCCGCGGAGTACTACTCAATTTATACTCGCATTAAATGTCGTTATTGAATACAGCTGGCTACTCCCAGTGAAACGCGTTAGTTCGCACGAGGTCAAACAATAACAAACCAGACTACAACAAACAGCCAACTACAGCAAACAGACAGCGTTCTAAAGAACAGCTGAACTACAGATCAAATGAGGAAAATGTAAACAGAACTCACACACTAGCTGTTTTCCCTGATGTTCGATGCTTCTCTCTGACTCTCTGGCTCACACGGCTCTGCTGCGACGCTGCCATTGGCCCCATCAAATATTCATCGCGCTGCTCCTCGTGAATCGTCGTCTAGGTGCAACTTCAGACAAAAGTCTGAAAAATTATGGATTAATTATCAAGTACACAGAGGAGCTCTTGAACACAATATGATATTGCACATTATTGTTGGTATAGCTCATGAGCCTTCATGCCTGTAATATGTGTGATTTCTTACGGTCCTGCTGGGACTGCTCCAGAAGCGGAGCTGGCGTTGTTTGTGTGTTCATTAGAGCGATTGGGCATTAAAGCTGGCGTGAAGAATATTGGCTCGCGGCCCGGATGACAGATGCCCAGGTCGCAGTGGAGAAGCTCCTCATGTCCGCGGGCATCAGATCGGCTGGCACATATTCAGATGAAGACTCTTCAAACTGGGCTTTTCTTAAAGACTGTCATTAGACGAATGTCTCGATCATTAAGAGATTGATTTCATCTCCAGGAGCTTTTTGATTCATTTCTGTGGATCTGTTTCAAGAAATCGATTCAGTGATTCGTTTAAATCATGACTCAAGTGTTCACTGAAGAGCTGCAATAGCTTTTCTATATGTCAATAAAGATATCTTACAACAACAAACAATAATATTAGCAGTATTATTATGCATTAATGATTCATATATTGTTCATATAGTGAAACACATGAATGCCGATTTCTTGCTTTTCAATCTTTCTGTCCACTTAAGCTCTGGGAACATTTTTGGAGATTTCCGCCTGGATTTTGCCGACCCAAATGTAAAAGCTTCCCACACACACACACACACACACACACACACACACACACACACACACACACACACACACACACACACACACACACACACACACACACACACACACACACACACACACACACACACACACACACACACACACACACACACACACACACACAGAAACCGCAACTTCTAGAGCAAATGTCAAAATACTGCACATGATTTCTCAACAGCAAAACAATAAAACAAAGGCATAAAAATTCAGATATCAACTGAGAGAGAAGCACAAAAACACTGAAAAGATAAAGAGAGGACAAACCATTAATGTCCAATGAACTGCATTTCATTGACCACTGGTGCTTCTGGGAGAGAAATAGACAATAAATAGATGTTCAACCCCTTCATGGCCACAGGTGTGTAACTCCAGCTCTAGGCCTGCAGACGCTTCTACACACATTAGAGAGAGAATGGGCCGCTCTCAGGAGTGTGTGTGTGTGTGTGTGTGTGTGTGTGTGTGTGTGTGTGTGTGTTCGCTTCTACACACATTAGAGAGAGAATGGGCCGCTCTCAGGAGTGTGTGAGTGTGTGTGTGTGTGTGTGTGTTCGCTTCTACACACATTAGAGAGAGAATGGGCCGCTCTCAGGAGTGTGTGTGTGTGTGTGTGTGTGTGTGTGTTCGCTTCTACACACATTAGAGAGAGAATGGGCCGCTCTCAGGAGTGTGTGAGTGTGTGTGTGTGTGTGTGTGTTCGCTTCTACACACATTAGAGAGAGAATGGGCCGCTCTCAGGAGTGTGTGTGTGTGTGTGTGTGTGTGTGTGTGTGTGTGTGTGTGTGTGTGTGTGTTCGCTTCTACACACATTAGAGAGAGAATGGGCCGCTCTCAGGAGTGTGTTTGTGTGTGTGTGTGTTCGCTTCTACACACATTAGAGAGAGAATGGGCCGCTCTCAGGAGTGTGTGTGTGTGTGTGTGTGTGTGTGTGTTCGCTTCTACACACATTAGAGAGAGAATGGGCCGCTCTCAGGAGTGTGTGTGTGTGTGTGTGTGTGTGTGTTCGCTTCTACACACATTAGAGAGAGAATGGGCCGCTCTCAGGAGTGTGTGTGTGTGTGTGTGTGTGTGTGTGTTCGCTTCTACACACATTAGTGAGAGAATGGGCCGCTCTCAGGAGTGTGTGTGTGTGTGTGTGTGTGTGTGTGTGTTCGCTTCTACACACATTAGAGAGAGAATGGGCCACTCTCAGGAGTGTGTGTGTGTGTGTGTGTGTGTGTGTGTGTGTGTGTGTGTGTGTGTGTGTGTGTGTGTGTGTGTTCGCTTCTACACACATTAGAGAGAGAATGGGCCGCTCTCAGGAGTGTGTGTGTGTGTGTGTGTGTGTTCGCTTCTACACACATTAGAGAGAGAATGAGCCGCTCTCAGGAGTGTGTGTGTGTGTGTGTTCGCTTCTACACACATTAGAGAGAGAATGGGCCGCTCTCAGGAGTGTGTGTGTGTGTGTGTGTGTGTGTGTGTTCGCTTCTACACACATTAGAGAGAGAATGAGCCGCTCTCAGGAGTGTGTGTGTGTGTGTGTGTGTGTGTGTTCGCTTCTACACACATTAGTGAGAGAATGGGCCGCTCTCAGGAGTGTGTGTGTGTGTGTGTGTGTGTGTTCGCTTCTACACACATTAGTGAGAGAATGGGCCGCTCTCAGGAGTGTGTGTGTGTGTGTGTGTGTGTGTGTGTTCGCTTCTACACACATTAGAGAGAGAATGGGCCGCTCTCAGGAGTGTGTGTGTGTGTGTGTGTGTGTGTTCGCTTCTACACACATTAGTGAGAGAATGGGCCGCTCTCAGGAGTGTGTGTGTGTGTGTGTGTGTGTGTGTGTTCGCTTCTACACACATTAGTGAGAGAATGGGCCACTCTCAGGAGTGTGTGTGTGTGTGTGTGTGTGTGTGTTCGCTTCTACACACATTAGTGAGAGAATGGGCCGCTCTCAGGAGTGTGTGTGTGTGTGTGTGTGTGTGTGTGTTCGCTTCTACACACATTAGTGAGAGAATGGGCCACTCTCAGGAGTGTGTGTGTGTGTGTGTGTGTGTGTGTTCGCTTCTACACACATTAGTGAGAGAATGGGCTGCTCTCAGGAGTGTGTGTGTGTGTGTGTGTGTGTGTGTGTTCGCTTCTACACACATTAGTGAGAGAATGGGCCGCTCTCAGGAGTGTGTGTGTGTGTGTGTGTGTGTGTGTGTTCGCTTCTACACACATTAGTGAGAGAATGGGCTGCTCTCAGGAGTGTGTGTGTGTGTGTGTGTGTGTGTGTGTGTGTGTTCGCTTCTACACACATTAGTGAGAGAATGGGCCGCTCTCAGGATGGAAGCCATTGGGAACAACAGCAACTCAGCCACAGAGCGGGGTCAGCGCATGCTGAGGGTCACAGAGCGGGGTCAGCGCATGCTGAGGGTCACAGAGCGGGGTCAGCACATGCTGAGGGTCACAGAGCGGGGTCAGCGCATGCTGAGGGTCACAGAGCGGGGTCAGCGCATGCTGAGGGTCACAGAGTGGGGTCAGCGCATGCTGAGGGTCACAGAGCGGGGTCAGCACATGCTGAGGGTCACAGAGCGGGGTCAGCGCATGCTGAGGGTCACAGAGCGGGGTCAGCGCATGCTGAGGGTCACAGAGCGGGGTCAGCACATGCTGAGGGTCACAGAGCGGGGTCAGCGCATGCTGAGGGTCACAGAGCGGGGTCAGCGCATGCTGAGGGCCACAGAGCGGGGTCAGCTCATGCTGAGGGTCACAGAGCGGGGTCAGCACATGCTGAGGGTCACAGAGCGGGGTCAGCGCATGCTGAGGGTCACAGAGTGGGGTCAGCGCATGCTGAGGGCCACAGAGCGGGGTCAGCACATGCTGAGGGTCACAGAGCGGGGTCAGCACATGCTGAGGGTCACAGAGCGGGGTCAGCGCATGCTGAGGGCCACAGAGCGGGGTCAGCACATGCTGAGGGCCACAGAGCGGGGTCAGCACATGCTGAGGGTCACAGAGCGGGGTCAGCACATGCTGAGGGCCACAGAGCGGGGTCAGCACATGCTGAGGGTCACAGAGCGGGGTCAGCACATGCTGAGGGCCACAGAGCGGGGTCAGCACATGCTGAGGGCCACAGAGCGGGGTCAGCACATGCTGAGGGCCACAGAGCGGGGTCAGCACATGCTGAGGGCCACAGAGCGGGGTCAGCACATGCTGAGGGTCACAGAGCGGGGTCAGCACATGCTGAGGGTCACAGAGCGGGGTCAGCACATGCTGAGGGTCACAGAGCGGGGTCAGCACATGCTGAGGGCCACAGAGCGGGGTCAGCACATGCTGAGGGCCACAGAGCGGGGTCAGCACATGCTGAGGGCCACAGAGCGGGGTCAGCACATGCTGAGGGCCACAGAGCGGGGTCAGCACATGCTGAGGGTCACAGAGCGGGGTCAGCACATGCTGAGGGCCACAGAGCGGGGTCAGCACATGCTGAGGGCCACAGAGCGGGGTCAGCACATGCTGAGGGCCACAGAGCGGGGTCAGCACATGCTGAGGGCCACAGAGCGGGGTCAGCACATGCTGAGGGTCACAGAGCGGGGTCAGCACATGCTGAGGGCCACAGAGCGGGGTCAGCACATGCTGAGGGTCACAGAGCGGGGTCAGCACATGCTGAGGGCCACAGAGCGGGGTCAGCACATGCTGAGGGTCACAGAGCGGGGTCAGCGCATGCTGAGGGCCACAGAGCGGGGTCAGCGCATGCTGAGGGTCACAGAGCGGGGTCAGCGCATGCTGAGGGTCACAGAGCGGGGTCAGCGCATGCTGAGGGTCACAGAGCGGGGTCAGCGCATGCTGAGGGCCACAGAGCGGGGTCAGCACATGCTGAGGGTCACAGAGCGGGGTCAGCACATGCTGAGGGCCACAGAGCGGGGTCAGCACATGCTGAGGGTCACAGAGCGGGGTCAGCACATGCTGAGGGCCACAGAGCGGGGTCAGCACATGCTGAGGGCCACAGAGCGGGGTCAGCACATGCTGAGGGCCACAGAGCGGGGTCAGCACATGCTGAGGGTCACAGAGCGGGGTCAGCACATGCTGAGGGTCACAGAGCGGGGTCAGCACATGCTGAGGGTCACAGAGCGGGGTCAGCACATGCTGAGGGCCACAGAGCGGGGTCAGCACATGCTGAGGGCCACAGAGCGGGGTCAGCACATGCTGAGGGCCACAGAGCGGGGTCAGCACATGCTGAGGGCCACAGAGCGGGGTCAGCACATGCTGAGGGTCACAGAGCGGGGTCAGCACATGCTGAGGGCCACAGAGCGGGGTCAGCACATGCTGAGGGCCACAGAGCGGGGTCAGCACATGCTGAGGGCCACAGAGCGGGGTCAGCACATGCTGAGGGCCACAGAGCGGGGTCAGCACATGCTGAGGGCCACAGAGCGGGGTCAGCACATGCTGAGGGCCACAGAGCGGGGTCAGCACATGCTGAGGGTCACAGAGCGGGGTCAGCACATGCTGAGGGCCACAGAGCGGGGTCAGCACATGCTGAGGGCCACAGAGCGGGGTCAGCGCATGCTGAGGGTCACAGAGCGGGGTCAGCGCATGCTGAGGGTCACAGAGCGGGGTCAGCGCATGCTGAGGGTCACAGAGCGGGGTCAGCGCATGCTGAGGGTCACAGAGCGGGGTCAGCACATGCTGAGGGTCACAGAGCGGGGTCAGCGCATGCTGAGGGTCACAGAAGTCTCCAACTTTCTGCAGAGTCAAGAGCTCCAGACCTCCAAACTTCTGTGTCCTTCAGATGAGCTCAAGAACAGTGTGTAGAGCTTCATGGAATGGGTTTCCATGGCCGAGCAGCTCATCCAAGCCTTACAGCACCAAGTGCAATGCAGAGCGTGGGATGCAGTGGGGTAAAGCGGGCCGCCACTGGACTCTAGAGCAGTGGAGACGTGTTCTCTGAGTGACCAATCACGCTTCTCTGTCTGACAATCCCATGGACGAGTCTGGGTTTGGCGGTTGCCAGGAGAACGGGACTTGCCTGATTTGGGATTATGGGGTGGGGTTGTTTTTCAGGGGTTAGTTCCAGTGCATCTGTCCGTCATATAACTGCTCCACGTAGCTCTGGGGTGTTAATAAAGGCCTTCTGAAGCGAATCGACATGTTTGTGTAAGAAAAATATTCATATTTAAAACTGTATCAAGTAGAGATCCAGCCGAGGGATTTCCTTGGAAAAGTGTTGAATGTTGAAAGTGAAACTCCAGATGTGTTCGTGACGTCATGACGAGCGGAGCTGGTCGCGTTAGTCTTTCCATCCGCAGGGGAACTTTCAACAATTTTTCCATAAATTGAACAGGGAAGGCGGTCGGCCAAAAGTTTACTTTATAAAGTTTAAAATATTTATATTTTTCTTACACAAACTATCCCTTTAATGCTTCACAAAGACATTTTGGACGATTTCATGCTCCCATTTTTGTGGGACCAGTTTGGGGACGGCCCCTTCCTGTCCCAGCATGACTGCTCCAGTGCTCAAAGCGAAGGGGCGGCACAACACTTTTGGCGATGTAGTGTTATCGGAGACCGTATATCCCACAACTATAAACTCTACAATGATCTGAAAGTGACTAAGAAGGCCACCAAAACAGGAATCAGTTCAAGTCATCATGATAAATCATTGCTGTTCTACAGCTCACCTTCAGGGTTCTTGCACAAACCATCGCAGGTCTTTAATTAGCAGAAGTGACCAAGAGGCTATTCTCAATGTCCAAAATAAGGAGATCGATCAAAGAAATTGAACTTGAGCTTCGGGTGAGACCAAGTGCCATCCTCAAGCATCATCTTGTGCGATCCAGAACCTGCTGGTGCTGCTGCCTCAGATTCATATTGATCGGGCATCAGGAGGCAGGACACGTCGTCCACACGCAGCTACAAACCCCTGATTTACTACAAGCATCTGTCCAGCATTCATTCTGACACTTCAGAGCTTCTGAAGGCAGCACTTCATCCTTGGGAAAATTAGCTCCATTCCGTCAGGAGCCCAGGCGGCTCAGTCTGAACCCTGCTGCGATCCCAGCTCTGCTAAAACAGCACAACCATTTCATTTCTCAGTCAAACTAATCATCCATAAAATCGCACTAAAGATATATTCATATATAGATAGCTATGAATCCTAATCTACTATGCAGCGACCCTGCTATTATCAAGTCAAGTCAGCTTTATTTCTATGGTGCTTTAAACACGTACAATACAGATCGTTTCAAAGCAGCTTCACAGGAAAATCAGGATTCAGTGATGCGAACACACTTTATTCTGCTGTACGACAGCTCTAAAAACACAAAAGCAAATTCAGTTTAACATTATGGAGCGAGTTCAATTGAGTAATAAACTATATTATATCTGGATATGAGTTTATTAAACTATGGGCACTTATGTAGAACATAAACAACCCTAAAACACACATATCCACACGCAAAATTCTGCAAGTTTCATTACATTCTGACTATTTATTCAAATGATTTCACATTATACATTGAAATACTAGGAAATACTCTCTTTCTCTTTCTCTTTATTTATCTTTAGCACTATTAACAACAACCGAAGTTGATCAAAGTGCTTTATAGTCGATTCACAAACAAACACAATTTATCAAACAACATTTATTCAGTATATGCCCCATCATTAAATGGGCGTTCAGCAACTTCTTACCTGATGGATAAAGGCGACTCAGTCCAGAGTCTGGGCCCTGATCCCGCAAAAGCTCGTCCCCTTTATGTGCCGGGTTATCCTGGGCACTACAAGGAGGTTTTGGTTTTCTGAAGTGTTCTTTTATGGTTGTATGGGAGCAGTAGATTTGCGAGATATGGTTGTGTAAAGATTTAAAAACGAATAATAGAATGTTAAACCTGATTCTAAGATGAACTGGCAGCCATTGTAGCGAGGCTAATATTGGGGTCACATCATCATATTTCTTTACTCTTTTTAAAAGCCTCGCCGCAGCATTTTGTCCAGATTGCAGTCGGGCCAAGGACGCAGAATTAATACCAAAATACAGGGAGTTGCAGAAATCCAATCGCAATAAAACAAAAGAATGAATTACTCTCTCGAAATCTGCATGTGATGAAAAAGGTTTGACTTTAACTCTTGTACGGTCCTCGTTTGGGAATTTTTGACCCCAGGCAACAAAATGTAATTTTGTAACAAAACAATTGTTTTTTGTAGAACAAATGTAATTTTACTCTGTTTATTAATGTTTTTACTCAACATCTGTGCAGTTTTGGAGTATTTAGAATAATTTTTAAATTTATATAAATACATTTAAAAATATATTTTTTTATGGATTTAACACAAAATCAGTTTTTTTTAATGTAAAATTTACTTTATAAAAGACCCACATTTCTAACTTTCATTCGTGGGGATAACATGGATAATTTGACATGGTTTAGTGTATCTTTTACCATCTTTTGGAAAATACAGTTTTAAAATAAAAAAAGACTTTTACCAGTAAATGGTATTTTCATTCTATTCATTCTATTAATTTTCTGTCTGTCTAATTTATAAAAAAAAAATAAAAAAAATCTGTTCTGTGCTAGATTATCTGAGACTTGTTGCAGCACTTGCATATTGTTGCCCTTGACTGCTCTAGCTGCTTCTATTGCTCTCATTTGTAAGTCGCTTTGGGTAAAAGCGTCTGCTAAATGACTAAATATAAATGTAAATGTAAATGGCTGCAGAGCTCCACTATGGACTGAAAGACATTTGTTCACAAGTATTTTTCTGTTGGATTCATATCTAAATGTTATGAAATCACAATTATAAAAATTAAAATAAATTTTGTCAAAGTTTAGCATTTTTTTTGTACTGAAAAAATATTTTTTCCAATGATGTTACATTACGATTAGAACAAACCTGAACAAGAGAAAAGTTGGAGTATTTAGAGTTTAGTTTATAATTTATTTCAAACATCTGATTTTCTTATAATTCTACAAATTTAATCTACACTTCAGTTACTAACTGTAAAAGAACAAACATTAACAGAGATGAACAGTTATATTACATACTGAGTAAAAAATACACAACATGAACATCATAATGCAATCAACTAAACAGCAATAACAAACATATTCCTCTGTGTGTGTGTGTGTGTGTGTGTGTGTGTGTGTGTGTGTGTGTGTGTGTGTGTGTGTGTGTGTGTGTGTGTGTGTGTGAGTGTGAGTGTGAGTGTGTGTGTGTGTGTGTGTGTGTGTGTGTGTGTGTGTGTGTGTGTGTGTGTGTGAGCATGGTCATTCTGCATTGTGGATGTTTTATGCATTGTTGGAAGTGTACCTCTTCATGTCTGCGTTCTGTGTTTTTTCTGTTTTTGAGGATGAATTTTGTCAATTTTCCTGAGTGTGACTTTTTTTGTCACACGAACATAAAATCAGAAATCAATCCAATAAATTGTTTTATTTATAGATCCAGAGAGTGTTGACAACCGTACAATGTCTCATGCCATTTGGGCAAAGGGAAAATTCTTTTAATTTAAGCAAAAGTCCTTTGGGGTCAGAAAAGACCCAGAAGACCCTAGAAGGGCGCAGGTTATAGAAACAGTTCCGTTTATTTGTTAAGTTGTTATCAATTAAAAGTCACCTCAGTCTCTTACTAAAGGTTTAGAATAAGGTGCCAGGGGACTCGACTCTAAGAGAGCTTGCGTGGGATTATTGGTTTGGCTGAAAACAATAACCTCCGTTTTATCCGCATTTAAAATTAAGACGTTTTCCGCCATCCAAGTTTTAATATCATTTAAACATTCTCAAAGTGAATGGAGAGTACTAGAAGAACGCCTGAGTGATACAGTTGGGTTTCATCGGCGTAGCAATGGAACGATTATGCCATATTTCCTGAGAATGTTCCCCAGAGGAAGCAGATATAAGGAGAATAGTACAGGAGAAAGGAAGATGCGTTATTATAATTCACAGAGAAATATCTGTCACTCAAGTACGGCTGAAAACATTTCAGGACTGTGTCTTTTAAACCCACTAAATGTTGGAGACGGGAGATAAGAATATTGTGGTCAAGTCAAGTATCACCAAAATCACATACGGTGTAGTGATATCGCTGAAATCATGATGAAGCACGCAAATTCCCATTGGCCAACAAAAATAACAGCAAAAGACCAAAGCAAAGCAGTTTCCCAGTGTGATGACCGATTTCAAAACACAGCATCATGAAGCTTCGAAGCGTTACGAATCAGTGAGTCGATTCAGCGGTTCAGAGCGTTATGAATCAGCGAGTTGATTCAGCGGTTTGGAACGTTATGAATCAGTGAGTCGATTCAGCGGTTCAGAGCGTTATGAATCAGTGAGTCGATTCAGCGGTTTGGAGTGTTATGAATCAGCGAGTCGATTCAGCGGTTCGGAGCGTTATGAATCAGCGAGTCGATTCAGCGGTTCAGAGCGTTATAAATCAGTGAGTCGATTCAGCGGTTTGGAGCGTTATGAATCAGCGAGTCGATTCAGCGGTTCAGAGCGTTATAAATCAGTGAGTCGATTCAGCGGTTCGGAGCGTTATGAATCAGCGAGTCGATTCAGCGGTTCAGAGCGTTATAAATCAGTGAGTCGATTCAGCGGTTTGGAGCGTTATGAATCAGTGAGTTGATTCAGCGGTTTGGAGCGTTATGAATTATGAATCGACTCACTGATTCATAACGCTTCGAAGCTTCACGATGCCGTGTTTTGAAATAGTCATCACTATATAAGTCGTTATTTAGGGTTTTTTTGCGCACAAAAACTATTCTCGTCTTCATAAAGTTATTGTAGAGCCGCTGTAGTGAGATGGACTTTGTAACTTTAGTCTTTAGTGTCTTTTAAGGGTCTTGAGAGTGTAAAGTTGAGCCAATGGAGGCCTTTCAGAGCATCAGATTTACACTAAAATATCTTCATTTGTGTCTGAAGATGAACGGAGGTCTGACGGGTGTCCAACCACATGTAAGTAATTAATGACAGAATTTTCATTTTTGGGTGAACTGACCCTTTAAAATGAAACAATAATGAAACTGAAAGCGCTCTATAGAGTGATTGTTCTGCGGTCGAGAGGCCATTCCCACAGTTGCCTCCTTTGAAAACAAATCAATCAAACTGATTGGCCATCGCAGCTCAGCAGGACACAGGTCCAGTCCGGCCTGAGGAAGTCCAGCACCACCTCATTCATCCTCCACGAAGCCTCATTATCTCAGCCCTCTATCAAACCCTTTAAACCAGCGACTTCACGTCAATCCCCGTGCACAGCACTGAGCAGAACTTTATCAAAAGGGAAACTTTTTCTTGGCTGTGGGGCGAATAGACTGTTCTCAAAAACAAACTGGATATGATTGTGCCTTTGGGTCCCTCGCGGTGTAACATGAGACGTTTAATACTGCGAATCGCCGACTAATTAAAGCGGTCCGAGAAATAGCCGAGCAACACAAACACTGGTGCGGTGGAGATGAATAAGAGCGAGCCGGAGCCTTGTGGAGGGAAGTGTGGCTGCTCAGACAGCTGAACTGTGAGCTGAATTAGTAAGGCAGAACTAAGGGCCGCACTTCAAATGTTCCTTCAGCTGCGTCTCATCTGCTCCTTTCCGTTTCGCTTCATTACTCCGACTGCACCCAAAACAATGAGTGGAGGTTCACAGGCTACTCTCTTCTTTTCCCACTTTCATCATCACTAAACCGAGGAAACAGGGCCCAATAAAGCCAGTTTAAAACAATGAAATCCAAAGAGCGTTTGTCTAATCCAGCACAATAACAAGAACTGGGACAGAAGGGCCGCACTTAAAGGTGGACGTCTGCTAATGATGTCGACTCTCAGGTTGAGAATATGAATCTGACCACATGCTGACTTTTAATTAATGGATAAAATGGATGTGTGTGCATCTGTCAGGACGTGCAGATGAAAAGACTCCATGGATGAGTTCATTATTAATTTCCGCCCACAAAGAGAAACAAATCAGAAGCTAAATTCTGGAGTCAATAATCTACAGCTCATCTCAAACGATTCGCTTTGCCTTAACAATCATCAGTCAGAAATGACCTGCACTTTTCAGAGTTCATGACTTATGAGGCAGTCATATAAATGTGATATTACACATAGGAAAGATCATAAGCTTTCACCAGAGTTATTTTCCTCACATTGATTGTCATTCAGAGAGCGGCTGAGAGGGGCTTCTGGGATAAACGGTTCATTACTGGAAGGTTATTGTCTGTGGAAAGCTGAGGGTTTGTACCTGGAATATGTTGGAGAGATTGAAGATGTAGAGGAACTTGATGGCGGTGAGATCTTCTCTTCTGATTCCCTCAGAGCGGCTCAAGTGTTGCAGTAGATGGTGTTCAGTCCATCCTCTCCTGGGAAGGACAGCGCAAAGTCAAGTCAGCTTTATTTATATAGCGCTTTTAACAATGCAGATTGTTTCAGAGCAGCTTCACAGTGTTAAACAGCAAAATAATGCAGCAGAATTTTATTCAGCCGCTCTGGAGAAAACGCTGATGTCATCAGTTCATTTCAATTATCATACAGTGACAGTGTGGGCTTTAGAACAGTAATTAGATCAGTAATTTAGTTTATATGGTTAATTTGGTTTAATAATTAGATTTATTTGGTTATTTAGTTGAAAAATTTAGAAACATTTAGTGTCCCCAACTGAGCAAGCCAAGCCAGAGGCAACAGTGGCAAGAAAACACAGAGAAACAGTTTCACATTAAGCTTTAATCCTAATATTGTGTTGGTCCCCCCTCAAGGCATGGACCCCTGAAGGTGTGCTGTGGTATCTGGCACCAAGATGTTAGCAGCAGATCCTTTAAGTCCTGTAAGTTGCGAGGTGGAGCCTCCATGTTTGTTCAGCTCATCCCACAGATGCTCGATTGGATTGAGATCTCGTTTGGGAATTTGGACTCAAACTGGTTGTTGTGCTCCTCAAAGCATTCCTGAAGCATTTGTGCTTTGTGGCGGCGCATTATCTGCTGAAAGAGCCACAGCCACAGGGAAAACCGTTTCCATGAGAGGCTGGACATGGGCTCAACAATGCTGAGGTAGGAGAGACGTGTCAAAGTCACATCCACATGATGGAGGACCCAAGGTTTCCCAGCAGAACATTGCCCAAAGCATCACTGCCTCCGCCGCCACGCCTTCTTCCCATAGTGCACCTGGTGCCATGTGTTCCCCAGGTGAGCCACGCCTTCTTCCCATAGTGCACCTGGTGCCATGTGTTCCCCAGGTAAGCCACGCCTTCTTCCCATAGTGCACCTGGTGCCATGTGTTCCCCAGGTAAGCCACGCCTTCTTCCCATAGTGCACCTGGTGCCATGT
>NC_137113.1:49958224-50038224 GCF_949357685.1 Gobio gobio | reverse complement strand
ACCTCTAACGTTACCCATAGAACGTAAAAAAAACTACCACCACAAGTTTGGGGAGAGAACAAAGCTCTTCAGACAGCAGTTGTGAAACTCCAGTAAGCTGTCAATACTATTTTATTCACTTTAAACATCAGATGAAGTGACTCTTTTCTCTTTAATACAGATTAGGCAAAACACTGTTGGCATCACTTGCCCACCGCCGCACCGCCCCGGGCCACCGTCGTTTTCATTTTTATAGTAATAAAATAATTTTGTTTAGTTAGAGAACAGACACAACAATTAAAAACTGAACGTGTCTGCTCAATACAGCACGAGCCGAACGAGAGTCAGATTTCATTCATCATTAGAGCAAACAGCTGACAGACAAGATGATCGCGGAAGATTTGGTTTCAAAGCGAAATGTAAAAGTGCCTATTTAAGGGAGTGTGTCATTGTACTGTTTTCTTGCTGTGTTTTTCATTAAGAATAATAGGCTAATGAACCCATAATTCAAGCAACCCACCCTCGAATTGGCGCTAATTCTAAATCTAAAGTATATGCGCACGGCGCTCTGTCAGATCTGTGTTGGGTTTTGCTCAATATGATAATAAGTGGCAGATCAGAGGGCTTGCTGCAGTTGAATATCTAAAGATCTGAATATCATAGTATAAAATACTATGTGGAGGATGCAAGATAATTTTAAATAATATGACTGTGTGGTGAACCTACTCATATTTAAACAACTATTGCTTTGTGTTGTTGGTCAGATAAAATGACAGAGAAAAGAAAAACGTTTTTTTTTTGTGGTACACATATCCTTACAAGTACGATTTTGGCTATATTATTTGTGTCCCCTTTAAAAATTGCTCTTGAGAATTTTCATGTTTATAGTCCCCCCCTACTGTTAGATAAAATTTACGCCCCTGTACACGACCATTAACACAAGGACAACTTCAGAGCTGTCAAACATGGGTATGTGTCCTTATCATCTCTACGAGGCACCTTCAGTTCTGTCCCCTTTTGAAAAATACTGTTCGCTAGAACTGCGTGTGCGTGGTTTGTTACCACAGTTATCTGCGTGCTTCCTCAGCGATGAAGTTCCACATTTGCGGCTATCTTTTCTTCAACTCCTCAGTATCCATCTCAACGACTGCAGTGCAGGCAGATCACGCGCGGTTGTGAATCTCCTAGGAGGGCACGCGCGCGCGCCGCACGGCCACAAATAAACTAATATGGATTTGAAATTATTTTATCAACTTGAAATACAGGCAAGGCATATTTTTGTAGATGTGTTCCTAAAAATATGCATACTTTTTATAGGAACACATCTACAATATACATGCATATGTTTTTATATATAGGCTATTCGTTTGCACGAGACTGTTTAAAACCCGTGTTTAGACCCGTGTTTGTCCCTTGTCCGACCCCCACTCGTATCCGACACAGTTAGGATGTTTTTTTCACCCGTTTCAGCAATATTCGCGGATCATCCGTCGGGTACCCGCCCGTGCAGGACTCTGGTTCAGAGGGCCGGTCCAAATGTGGGGGCGGGCCGTATTCGGCCCGCGGGCCGTAGTTTGGGGACCCCTGATCTAGAGAAATGTGCGAGGTGGTCAGCGGGGTACAGTTGAGACGCAGTGTATCAATTGTACCCGCACTAGAATCCTATTGCGGCACATGCACTTTAGTTGCACAATGTTTACTGTTATTATGTTTAATATGATATTTTTGTGCATTTGATTGTTTGCAATTGTTCAATGTGCTTTACTGTCACTCAACCGAACTGTTAGCCTAGCCTACTATTAAAAGGATAAACTGAAATTAAATATTGTATCTCCGTTTACCATTACTGTTCAATGTTTTACTAATTAACTACTTTTAACTTAACAAATAATCAAATAAAATACTGAATGGAAATAAAAACTGTTGAATTCTCATTTTAAAGGTATTTTACAAATTCAATGAATTGGTTAGGCAGCTTTACAGCATTACGGATGGGTGTCTCAACTGTACTCGGGTACTGTTCCAACTGTACCCGACATGGGTACAGTTGGAACGAAAACGCTTCTTGTGTTTATGAGCTAATTGTGGTAAATATGACCTCTTTATGGATGGTAATAATTATTCATATTTTAGAAGACAAGTAAAGGAAATGTCATATGAAAAATCACTTCTTTTCAGTCCTCAGTTTTGGTGTGGTAACTGAAAAAGCAAAAAGTGTACCAACTGTACTCGGTCTACCCTATATGTGGTGTAATCGCTAAATCAGTGTTTCAACTGCGGAAAGATGTCAATATAACTGCTTGTGAACTAAACAATGTCATGTAACTTTAGCATCACATTTACCTCAGGCAGTCATTCAGTGTCCACAGAATTTTATTCACTAGAGAAATCAACTCTTTCGCTAAATATATGCTCTATATTAGCCGTTATATTCATTATATTCTACTTAACCTGTTAGTGATGTCTTGATTATTTCATGCATGTTAAATAAAGCTGTCATGAAAATGACAGACACTGTATATAAATTATTATATTTCAACAACGATTTGGAGAAAAAAACTATTTTATAATTAGATTTAGAAGTTAATGCAAAAACTGCCTTATGTGAAGTTTACATATTTGCACACAATGTGTTATATGAGTGTTGATTATTATACCTAAAAATAAATAGCAACTGAATTTAGGCTAATAGTTTGGGCTCTATTGTGAACCTTTAATATTAATGTACAAGTAAGGGCTCCCTATATAATTTACAGAAATATCTTAAATAAACTTTTAGATATAATTTAATTCATTCAAGGACACTTTTTTCTCCAGTAAACTACTATTAAATATAAAAAATAAATAAAAAGCAATTTTGTAAATCTGCTGTACCGAACTCGTACCGAACCGTCAGTTTTGTGTACTGTTACACCCCTAACACACACACAGACACACAGACACACAGACACACACACACACACACACACACACACACACACACACACACACACACACACACACACACACACACACACACACACACACACACACAGATAAAGGTCATCTGAAGGTCAGGCTGATGTGTGTGTCTTCTATCTCTGAGATGTGAATGTGTGTGTGTGAGAGCCGTTACTGAGCTGCAGTTCTGCCGTCTCGCCGGCTGCTTGTTATCATCCATTACTGTGTTCAGCGACTCAATCCACAGCCGATCGATATCGCCATCAGCACAATCCACTGGGGCCGGCGTGACGGATGTTGGCCAGCTCACGCGTGATATTAGAAGCAGGCCTGCGGGGCAAACACACGTGTGGAGTCTGAGCTCCGTGTTTGAGGAGAGATTTGAGGACCTGCGATTGGCCAGCGTTTCCCACCACAAACACGGAGTGACGGACGATCATCCACTGAACCACTGGAGGAGAGGAACAGAGCCAAACATGACACACACACACACACACACACACACACACACACACACACACACACACACACACACACACACACACACACACACACACACACACACACACACACACACACACACACACACACACACACACACACACACACTAGCTTGGCTGCCAGCCTGAGAAATGATCTAGTGAGTTTCAGCACCAGTGTGACTTCATGCCAAACACTTCAAAACAAAAAGTTCAAGACATCTTTTCCCTGTAGCAGTAACTAAACTAAAGACTAGACTAGACTCTAAACTAGACTAAACTAGACTAAACTAAACTAAAGACTAGACTAGACTCTAAACTAGACTAAACTAAACTAGACTAAACTAAACTAAAGACTAGACTAGACTCTAAACTAGACTAAACTAAACTAAACTAAAGACTAGACTCTAAACTAGACTAAACTAAACTAAAGACTAGACTAGACTCTAAACTAGATTAAACTAAACTAAACTAAAGACTAGACTAGACTCTAAACTAGACTAAACTAAACTAAACTAAACTAAAGACTAGACTAGACTCTAAACTAGACTAAACTAAACTAAACTAAAGACTAGACTCTAAACTAGACTAAACTAAACTAAAGACTAGACTAGACTCTAAACTAGATTAAACTAAACTAAACTAAAGACTAGACTAGACTCTAAACTAGACTAAACTAAACTAAACTAAACTAAAGACTAGACTAGACTCTAAACTAGACTAAACTAAACTAAACTAAACTAAACTAAACTAAACTAAACTAAACTAAAGACTAGACTAGACTCTAAACTAGACTAAACTAAACTAAACTAAAGACTAGACTAGACTAAACTAAATTAAAGCCTAGACTAGACTAGACTCTAAACTAGACTACACTAAACTAAACTAAAGACTATACTAGACTCTAAACTAGACTAGATTAAACTAAACTAAAGACTAGTCTTTAAACTAGACTAAACTAAACTAAAGACTAGACTAGACTCTAAACTAGACTCTAAACTAAACACTAACCTAGACTAGACTCTAAACTAGACTAAACTAAACTAAAGACTAGACTAGACTCTAAAATAGACTAAACTAAACTAAAGACTAGACTAGACTCTAAACTAGACTAAACTAAACTAAAGACTAGACTCGACTCTAAACTAGACTAAACTAAACTAAAGACTAGACTCGACTCTAAACTAGACTTAACTAAACTAAAGACTAGACTGGACTCTAAACTAGACTAAACTAAACAAAAGAGTAGACTAGACTCTAAACTAAACTAAAGACTAGACTAGACTATAAACTAGACTTAACTAAACTAAAGACTAGACTAGACTTTAAACTAAACTAAACTAAAGACTAGACTAGACTTTAAACTAAACTAAACTAAACTAAACTAAAGACTAGACTAGACTCTAAACTAGACTCTAAACTAGACTCTAAACTAAACTAAACTAAACTAAAGGCTAGACTAGATTCTAAACTAGACTAAACTAAACTAAAGACTAGACTAGACTCTAAACTAAACTAGACTAGACTAAACACTAGACTAGACAAAACTAGATTAGACTCTAAACTAAACACTAAACTAGACTAAACACTAGACTAGACTTAACTAGATTAGAATCTAAACTAAACACTAAACTAGACTAAACACTAGACTAAACTAAACTAGACTCTAAACTAGACTAAACACTATACTAAACTAAACTAGACTCTAAACTAGACTAAACACTAAAACTAAACTAGACTCTAAACTAGACTAAACACTAGACTAAACACTAGACTAAACTAGACTCTAAACTAGACTAAACACTAGACTAAACACTAGACTAAACACTAGACTAAACTAAACTAGACTCTAAACTAGACTAAACACTAGACTAAACTAAACTAGACTAAACACTAGACTAAACACTAGACTAAACTAAACTCTAAACTAGACTAAACACTAGACTAAACTAAACTAGACTAAACACTAGACTAAACACTAGACTAAACTAAACTCTAAACTAGACTAAACACTAGACTAAACTAAACTAGACTCTAAACTAGACTCTAAACTAGACTAAACACTAGACTAAACTAAACTAGACTCTAAACTAGACTAAACACTAGACTAAACTAAACTAGACTAAAGACTAGACTAAACTAAACTAGACTAAACACTAGACTAAACTAAACTAGACTAAACACTAGACTAAACACTAGACTAAACTAAACTAGACTCTAAACTAGACTAAACACTAGACTAAACTAAACTAGACTAAACACTAGACTAAACACTAGACTAAACACTAGACTAAACTAAACTCTAAACTAGACTAAACACTAGACTAAACTAAACTAGACTCTAAACTAGACTAAACACTAGACTAAACTAAACTAGACTAAACACTAGACTAAACACTAGACTAAACTAAACTAGACTCTAAACTAGACTAAACACTAGACTAAACTAAACTAGACTAAACACTAGACTAAACACTAGACTAAACTAAACTAGACTCTAAACTAGACTAAACACTAGACTAAACTAAACTAGACTCTAAACTAGACTAAACACTAGACTAAACTAAACTCTAAACTAGACTAAACACTAGACTAAACTAAACGTATAAAATAAAAGTAATGCAGTACTTTACTAGTAACTTGAAAAAAGTCATCTAAGTAAGTAATTTGTGTCCCTTGTGAAACTAATTCATTTCAAACGAAACTCAAACTACAAAGTAAACGTGAATCCCGATGTTAATTGCCTTATATAAGTCGCAGCACGTTCGGGCGATGAAAGCAATATTTTGGGGGAAATGCGGCATCTGCCCAAACGCATGAGAACTGAATCTCGGCGAGTGTGGCCTCACGATTAGATCTGGAGCGCGATGAGAACGATAAACACTTGAACGGAGAGCTGCTTCCCTCCCAGAGCCAAGTGGAGCAAAAGCCGGAGATTTTCCTCTTGGAACTGATGGCATGTTCAATCAATGGCATTGATGCGGCCCCCGCCGGGCCCCCGCCGGGCTCCTGAGCGCCGCTCGGGCATCTGGAGGGTTTGCTGATTGCTGCTTTGATCTGATGTCTGTCGGGGCGATGGCTAATGGCAGATCGGGGGTTAAACGTGTGCTGGAGAGCTGATGGACAGCTGTTATGTTGTTTCTGTGGCTCTTTGACCTGTCTGAGATTGCACTTATTTCCCCTGGCTCTGCTGAACTGAGCCGCTGATATCCAGACCTCGTCCTAATGCTCCACATTAGAGCTGCGCTCCAGCACCTGAGGCGCTATTACACTGTAATTCCTGCTATCTTTGATTTGTCCAATATATCCACTTCCGGACCGCTTTGACACTAATGTCTATTTGCTTGAAACACAACAGCAGGTTTATGGCTCTGAGAGGAAGATAATGTGCGACTGAAGAAGAGGTACAGTGGAGAGAAATGTGCCATTGATCAGGACGGCTGAATTCTGTTCTCCACAAACTAGTTTCAGAAGAGCCGAAGCATCGAGCTGTGTATCGCCAAACAACACACACTCTCTGACAGGCGGTCTGGAACAGAGGATGTGAGCGGAATGAAACGACAGCAATTTCCCATCTTCACTCAAAGCTCGACTTTTCCATTTCTCGATCCTCAATGGAGACAGAAACCACACACACACACACACACACACACACACACACACACACACACACACACACACACACCTTACAACTCCTTTATCACAAACAAACCGGAGGATCGGAACTGCCTGTTGTAGATTCCTGTAGTATTTAATGAATCACTCATCAAATCAATTATCATTTAGAGATTTTTTTCCATTTCAGCAAACTCATACTATCTGGCATAACATTATGACCGGTGGATAACACTAATGATCTCCTGTTAGTGGGTGGGATATATTAGGCAGCAAGTGAACATTTTGTCCTCAGAGTTGATGTGTTAGAAGCAGGAAAAAAGGGCAAGAGTAAGGATTTGATTGAGTTTGACAAGGGCCAGATTGTGGTGTGTGTGCGTGGCTCACCTGGGGAACACATGGCACCAGGTGCACTATGGGAAGAAGGCGTGGCTCACCTGGGGAACACATGGCACCAGGTGCACTATGGGAAGAAGGCGTGGCTTACCTGGGGAACACATGGCCCCAGGTGCACTATGGGAAGAAGGCGTGGCTTACCTGGGGAACACATGGCCCCAGGTGCACTATGGGAAGAAGGCGTGGCTTACCTGGGGAACACATGGCACCAGCTGCACTATGGGAAGAAGGCGTGGCTTACCTGGGGAACACATGGCCCCAGGTGCACTATGGGAAGAAGGCGTGGCTTACCTGGGGAACACATGGCACCAGCTGCACTATGGGAAGAAGGCGTGGCTCACCTGGGGAACACATGGCCCCAGGTGCACTATGGGAAGAAGGTGTGGCTTACCTGGGGAACCCATGGCACCAGGTGCACTATGGGAAGAAGGTGTGGCTTACCTGGGGAACACATGGCCCCAGGTGCACTATGGGAAGAAGGTGTGGCTTACCTGGGGAACACATGGCACCAGCTGCACTATGGGAAGAAGGCGTGGCTTACCTGGGGAACACATGGCACCAGGTGCACTATGGCAAGAAGGCGTGGCTTAGCTGGGGAACACATGGCACCAGGTGCACTATGGGAAGAAGGCGTGGCTTACCTGGGGAACACATGGCACCAGGTGCACTATGGGAAGAAGGCGTGGCTTAGCTGGGGAACACATGGCACCAGGTGCACTATGGGAAGAAGGCGTGGCTTACCTGGGGAACCCATGGCACCAGGTGCACTATGGGAAGAAGGCGTGGCTTACCTGGGGAACACATGGCACCAGCTGCACTATGGGAAGAAGGCGTGGCTTACCTGGGGAACACATGGCACCAGGTGCACTATGGGAAGAAGGCGTGGCTTAGCTGGGGAACACATGGCACCAGGTGCACTATGGGAAGAAGGCGTGGCTTACCTGGGGAACACATGGCACCAGGTGCATTATGGGAAGAAGGCGTGGCTTACCTGGGGAACACATGGCACCAGCTGCACTATGGGAAGAAGGTGTGGCTTACCTGGGGAACACATGGCACCAGGTGCACTATGGGAAGAAGGTGTGGCTTACCTGGGGAACACATGGCACCAGGTGCACTATGGGAAGAAGGCGTGGCTCACCTGGGGAACACATGGCACCAGGTGCACTATGGGAAGAAGGTGTGGCTTACCTGGGGAACACATGGCACCAGGTGCACTATGGGAAGAAGGTGTGGCTTACCTGGGGAACACATGGCACCAGGTGCACTATGGGAAGAAGGCGTGGCTCACCTGGGGAACACATGGCACCAGGTGCACTATGGGAAGAAGGCGTGGCTTACCTGGGGAACACATGGCACCAGGTGCACTATGGGAAGAAGGCGTGGCTTACCTGGGGAACACATGGCACCAGCTGCACTATGGGAAGAAGGTGTGGCTTACCTGGGGAACACATGGCACCAGGTGCACTATGGGAAGAAGGTGTGGCTTACCTGGGGAACACATGGCACCAGGTGCACTATGGGAAGAAGGTGTGGCTTACCTGGGGAACATATGGCACCAGGTGCATTATGGGAAGAAGGCGTGGCTTACCTGAGGAACACATGGCACCAGGTGCACTATGGGAAGAAGGCGTGGCTCACCTGGGGAACACATGGCACCAGGTGCACTATGGGAAGAAGGCGTGGCTTACCTGGGGAACACATGGCACCAGGTGCACTATGGGAAGAAGGCGTGGCTTACCTGGGGAACACATGGCACCAGGTGCACTATGGGAAGAAGGCGTGGCTCACCTGGGGAACACATGGCACCAGGTGCACTATGGGAAGAAGGCGTGGCTTACCTGGGGAACACATGGCACCAGGTGCACTATGGGAAGAAGGCGTGGCGGCGGAGGCAGTGATGCTTTGGGCAATGTTCTGCTGGGAAACCTTGGGTCCTCCATCATGTGGATGTGACTTTGACCCGTCTCTCCTACCTCAGCATTGTTGAGCCCATGTCCAGCCTCTCATGGAGACGGTTTTCCCTGTGGCTGTGGCTCTTTCAGCAGATAATGCGCCGCCACAAAGCACAAATGCTTCAGGAATGCTTTGAGGAGCACAACAACGAGTTTGAGGCGTTGCCTTGGCCTCCAGATTCAGGGCTGTTTTGGCAACAAAAGGGGGACCAACACAATATATAAATATATAACCCGCCTTTTGAACATGAACATTTAACAGTTTTAAATCATGAATGCTTTGGAATAGAAACCTAATGTTGGTCTTGGAGACGTGAACGTCAAAACATGAAAGTTAAAAAAGTTTGCATTCTCTGTAAAGTATTTTTAATGCGTTCTCCTGTCAGAAATCAATACATTTAATTATAAATACGATATCACTTCTATCACAAAAAAATATGGAGTCCAAATATGGAATCTATATTGTATATATAATGCTTTAGATATTGTGCATTGGCAGTTGAAAACACATATGGATTGGCCAATAATCTTATGTTTAACTTTAGTTTATAATAACCCTAATGAGCAGGTATGGCATGATTCCTTCAGGCCACACAACGACATTCCCAAGTGATTATATTATATCTCAACAAAATGTGGACAAAAATCCCCCATACTAAAGAGTGGACGTCCACAGACATACACAGCCATACGAAATCAAATTCAGAAACAGCCCTAAACCTACACCGTGTCCTGACCAGACGCAACACCAGGAAAATACATCTTTCCGTCTTAAGAGTTTCTGTACTAGCCAGTCACGACCACTGTATTTTACAGTTTCTATTTCTGCGGCGCTGCGGATGGAACAACATACAAAGTATGATGACGATAATCTCAGGTGCTGATAATGTACTTTTAATGTATTTATATCCTTTATAAACATGCTGAAAGCAACAATGGATTGGCTAATTCAACTCAGATCTCAAAAATAAATGAAAGGAAACAACAATGTTCAAACTGTCAACTCAAGGTGAATAAACAAGTGTATTCTAGGATAAAAAAATATGGTTTCAGTCACTTGGTTTGTATTTTTAATCATGTTAAAACTATGTAGGATTTTGATAATGTGCATTTTGTTGCGAATGCAGTCAGAGGCTCCGCCCACACGCTCTTCTGATTGGCTGTGATTTTTTAAAGGCTTTGCTTGTTCAGCTTCCCATATTTCACAGAGGGTATCAAATGAACAATCTATAGAGTAACCGCAGTGTGACAGTGGGACTGACGGCATTTTTATTAGAAAACAATTGGGTGTCTCATAACATCGCAATCAAATAAAGTCCCAGTGACAGATAAACATTCCTCAACTGGAGCGATCATTCCAGACTATCCAGCATGAAGACCCGTTTGGAGAGCGAGGGATGAACTTTCTGGCCAGAAGCCGAGCCGCGATGAAACCCTCGGCCCTGATCTCTGAGGTCTGGCACCATCACACATGGCCTACAGGACAGAAACCACAGGAACACAAAGAAAGAACAACATCATGACTGTAAACAAATCATACATGCAGATCAGACTCGCAAACTCCTGGACACTGTGACTGCAGGCGCCGCTTTTATGCGCATTAATGTTGACACTGTAGAGTTACTGATGGACAGGCCGTTCTGACGCCTGAGGCGTTTTTGTTTTGTGGATCAGTCCCATTAAAAACAGATCATTTCAGACAGAATGGGAAATAATCCTTTTTCCACATGTATGTTTGATTTTTAGTAACATTACAAGTGAACCTCAAGGAACATTAAAGGGCCACTTCAGCGCTGGGAAGATGAGTGTGTGTTTAAACTGGGTCATTTATGCAGTAGAAATGTGAAATTGTTTTTGAATTTGGTGCCTTCTAGACTGAGAAAAGACAGAAAACTTATTTTTGTCTCATGGGGATGGAAGACAACAACTCCCAGAATGCACTTGCTTCGCTGCCCTACGAGGCCACGCCCTACACTGCCCCAGCGTCGTTTTGATTTTCATAATAAAACAATAATTTCGTTCAGTTAGAGAATAAACACTACAATTAAAAACTGAACGTGTCTTTTCAACAAAGTGTGAGTGAGCCGAACGAAAGTCCCGTCACAGTAGGAGTCAGATTTTTAAATCACACGAGGTCCTCAGATAACACTGATCCCGTGCCAAGAGGGTTTTTGTCTAGTATTGTCTGTGTTACCCATTGTTTGGCGGGTTATGTTAACATTGTATGTTCTAGTTCAGTCTATTGAAGTTCAAGTCCACTCTGGTTTAAGTCATGTTTTAGTTTGGTTTGTATTTGTTCACGGTTTGATTAATAAAACTGCACATGTTCTGCAAACTTGCCTCAGTGGGATCATTACAGATCCACAAAAGTAAAAGGCCTCAGGCCTCACATCAGAAGAGCTCTGTGCATCGATACCTGACGGCCTGTGGATTAATAACAGCAGCCCTGATGGAGAACAACACCTGGACAGTGTGAATATGACTCTATGAAGTATAGCGGGTCAACTGTGTTTATGACTCTTTATCGTTTGATACAGTCAAAAGGAATTGGGGAATCTCAGTTATAAAAGAGCGCAGGTGGCATCCAATCTCAGGAGGCAGATGCTGATGTGTAAAAGCACAGAATTCCCCTTTAAGAATGAAAAGCAAAACCTGAGCCTTGAGGTTTCCCGGCAGCTCACCGGCCAAAACAGAAACACCTGTTAATAGGCGAAAGTTCGTCTGCTGGTGAATTGCCTTCGTTTAAGATAAAATGGGCAAACTAGGACCTGCTCAGGGGCGTCTCACCCGTGGGGACACTTTTCCCGGTGAGAGCGGCCGGGTCATAGATATATACATAGATGCCTCATTAGTGCCTGCGTGGATCGCTCGAATGAGGATCTACGTATACATATCTATGACCCGGCCGCTATTTTAACCTCACTCACAGGAAGTGATGTCAGTCTGGAGAGCTGAAGACATTCGTCTGATATGAGGTGATATATTTGCATAAATACCGTTGGGTTTCTCTTTCGTTTCGTGTCGTAAGACATCAATGTGTCTTCACGAGCCGCAGGTTTCATTTGAAGTTGTCTGTCGATGTTTTTTTTACTCTAATAGAATTAGTCTCCATTGACAAGCATTATATGAGTGACACACAGCAACGGTTGAGTTAAAAATCTTCATTTGTGTTCTACTGAAGAAACAAACACACCTACATCTTGGATGCCTTAGGGGTAAGCAGAAAAACATCTAATTTTCGTTTTTGGGTGAACTATCCCTTTAAATGTCTCATGACTGTTGCAGCTCGACAGGTTCTCATGTGAGATGTTACGCACACACACTGAGTTTGGCTTCTCAGCGAACGCTAAAGTTGTTTTTCTTCTGCATTAGCCGAAGTTTTAAAGATTTTTTGTGGCTCTAACCAAAGTCAACTTTTTTTTGCTTTAAAGAATTTTTTTGTTAAAATGTTCTAAAGAAACTGAAAAAAAGTCACACTTAGTTGTAAATTGAGAACTGTTCATTCTTAATGATTGTTCTTTGGCTGACTATGTTTCATTCAGAGCTTGTTAATCCTGAATATAACTTTGTTAATAAAATAAAAGTATTGAAAGAAATCTTCATAATCATTTTGAATATGGGAATACTGTCAAACAGATATTCTAACTTTAAACAAAACACATAGTAACTCCAATTTTGGTTGAAATGTAAAGTTAATGTGTTTGTACAGCAGGATAATTAGTTACCAAAAATGTATGTTAAGAAGCGTTTTGGGAATCGGATCGTTACTCCCAGAATCAGAATCGGATTGAATCGTGAAGTGCCTTAAGATTCCCACCCCGACTAAATAGTGAGCGATCCCGGTTGGGCTCTTTAACTCCGCACATGTCCTAGTTTGGGTAAACCCAGCCTGATCTGCCTAAGATTTGATTTCGTCCTGCAACTGTACATTCATTTCTACTGCTTCTGTTACACTTTTGCGGGAACCAATCACAGACTGGCTCGTCCACCTGGCACGCTATTGGCGGGTTTAACGGATAGAGAAGCGATGGGTCGATGCCCATTGATAACTCCTCTTGTGGTCTGATTGGTTGAAGGATTACCCAATTGTGTACGGAGTCATTTAATGTATGCCCGTTGATCACGCCTCTTGTGCAGCAGAAAATACCGATCAGACTCTCCAGACTCTCCAGTGTTCATCTTAAACTGAGCTTGGTCTGCTGATAACCAGACAAGGCATGTCCTGTTTAAATGGACAAATCCTTGATCCGTTCATTCCCTCCACTGGCCTTGATGAAATAATCTAATTGAATGTTCTGTTATAAAGTCATATTTGCCAGCGGTTCGTGTGAGAAAGAGAGGCTGGAGATTAAGCAGGACACCGGCATGATTGTGCTTTAATGGAATATTTAATGAAGCGACAATCAGAAAGGATCTAATCGGATTCCAGCGCCTCAGCGAATGGTTAACCTGTCTAGCAGGGTGTGTGGATCAGTTTAGTGTCAGCAAAACACAAATGATTCCGACGCCTCGGCACCGAAGACGCGTCTGATAGAGTTCAGATAAACACTGACATATAACATTAACCATGAGTCACATATTGCTGAGCGCTGATGGAATAAGATATGAGGCTTTGCCATGGCCTTACATGAACTCCAAATCCCACACTATATAGTGCAGTCATGAATTTTACATCTCGCTCTACAGCCGAAGCGGAGCATTAAGAGCTGAAACAGCAGAGGAGTGGAGCTCCATCTGAGAGGCTGACCCAAACTACTGAGGAATATTAGCTTACAGGGTTAGTTCACTTCTCATTTATTAACATTTGAAGGCAACCATATGACTGGTGTTTTTGTGGATAGATGCCATTTACACTGAGTAAAAACAGCAGTATCTTCTTTGCAATAAGAATATTCAAGTTGGCAGTCATAAAACCTCTCATTTAGAAGCCACAATTAGATCATAATAACCTAGCAAATTACTGACCAATTTCAAATCTTCCATTCATGTCTAAAATACTAGAAAAAGTTGTGTCCGCTCAATTGTGCTCTTTCTTGTAAGAAAATGATATCTATGAAAAATTTCAATCAGGATTCAGGCCGCATCATAGCACAGAAACCGCGCTCGTTAAAATCACAAATGATTTACTTCTAGCTTCTGACCAAGGCTGTATCTCAATACTAGTTCTACTCGATCTTAGTGCTGCGTTCGATACTATAGATCATAAAATACTCTTAGATCGACTTCAAAATTACACTGGTGTTCAGGGACAGGCATTAAACTGGTTTAGATCGTATTTATCAGACCGCTACCATTTTGTCTGTCTAAATGGGGAAAAATCAAAGATGACGTCAGTAGACTATGGGGTGCCACAAGGATCCGTGCTAGGCCCTCTGCTATTCTCAATATATATGCTGCCACTTGGTAATATTATAAGAAAACATGGAATTAATTTCCACTGTTATGCTGATGACACTCAATTATATATTTCATCACTACCAGATGAAAATGCTAAATTATCTAAACTGACAGCGTGTGTTGAAGATATTAAATACTGGATGACGTGTCATTTTCTGCTATTAAATTCAGATAAAACGGAGGTGTTACTTATTGGTCCAAAAAACTGCCCACAAAGATTCAAGATTCAAGATTCAAGATTCAAGAGTTTTATTTGTCACATACACAGTTATATACACAATATACAACTGGCAGTGAAATGTAAACAGGTCCGCTCCATGGACAGTGCAAATAACAGTTACAAGAAATTAAATAGAAATAGAATAAAATTAGAATAAAAAGTATTAACATAAGTAGAATTATAAATAAATCAAGTAAAAGATAAAAATAGGAAATAAGATAAAAATAAAAATATAAAAAATATGTGGATATGATAAGTGAGATAAACTGTAGACTTAAAAATAAGTGGTTAACATAAAATATATAATATGTATATATAAAGAAGTATAATGTGCAAGGTTTATTACAGGTTGTTACGCAGTAACAATAGGGACGTAAAGTGCAGTGCAATTGCAGTGTGTGGATGTTAATGTTAAAAGACTGGATGTTTATGTGTGTGCGGGGGTGAAGTGAGTCACGTGACTGAGTTCAGGAGTCTGATGGCCTGGGGGAAGAAACTCCTCCTGAGTCTTTCAGTCTTTGCCATCAGGCTACGGAAGCGCTTACCAGATGGCAGCAGGGTGAAGTGAGAGTTTGCAGGGTGATTAATGTCTCTGATGATTTTAGTAGCTCTACCTCTGCAGCGTTTGGTGTAGATGTCCTGCAGAGACGGGAGAGCTGAGCCTGAGATGCGCTCGGATAAGCGCACCACTCTTTGCAGGGCTTTGCAGTCGTGACTGGTGCTGTTCCCGTACCACGCTGTGATGCACTGAGTCAGGACACTTTCTATCGCCCCTCGATAGAAAGTTTTCAGGATGGCTGGTGAAACCCTGAATTTCCTCAGCTGGCGCAGGTGGTACAGTCTTTGCCTGGCTTTTTTCACCTGTGTCTGGATGTGTGTAGTCCAGGTCAGATCCTCGGAGATGTTCACACCCAGGTATTTGAAGCTGCTCACTCTCTCTACCGGTGTCCCGCTGATCATGAGAGGGGAGTATGACCGATGCTGTCTCTTCCTGAAGTCCACAATCAGTTCTTTGGTCTTGTTAACATTCAGAGAGAGACAGTTGTCCTGGCACCATGATGTCAGTTGCTCCACTTCGTCCAAGTATGCCGTCTCATTGTTGTTGGAGATGAGACCCAGGACATCAGTATCACAAAACCTCTCACAATACAATTTTACCTTGGAAGGATGTCCTGTCGCTTTATCCACTACAGTAAAAGACCTGGGTGTTATATTAGACCGCAACTTGTCTTTCGAAAATCATATTTCATATGTTACAAGAACAGCATTTTTCCACCTTAGAAACATTGCTAAGCTACGTAACATGCTATCTATCTCAGATGCAGAAAAGTTAGTTCATGCATTCATGACCTCGAGATTAGATTACTGTAATGCTTTATTAGCTGGTTGTCCTGCATCCTCAATAAACAAACTACAGTTAGTCCAAAACGCAGCTGCTAGAGTTCTTACTAGGTCAAGAAAATATGATCATATAACACCAATTTTATCATCTCTACACTGGTTACCTGTGAAGTTCCGTATCAATTACAAAGTATTGCTACTGACCTATAAAGCCCTAAATGGGTTAGCTCCAGTGTATCTAACGGATCTTCTATCGCCCTACAATCCATCGCGCTCTTTAAGATCACTAAACTCGAGGCTTCTGGTCATTCCTAGGATATCTAAGTCCACTAAAGGAGGGAGGGCATTTTCACATTTAGCTCCTAAACTCTGGAATAGTCTTCCTGATATTGTTCGAGGTTCAGACTCGCTGTCCCAGTTTAAAACTAGATTAAAGACGCATCTCTTTAGCCAAGCATTCACATTATAATTATCTTTTTATACTACAGTTAAATCAAAAGCATTAATATTCTGAACAGCAGCTATGAACATCAAATTCCCCCAAACTGTTCGCCAGCTTATGATTACATTTCATGTTTTGAAATCACCAATGAACTCTGACAACAACAACTCATATATTTTGTTTCTAAATGCTCGAATTATGACCAAAAAAACAGATTATTCTGTCTGGACGGAGCTGATGCGCATGTGCGGTCTTAAGTGCGTTTGACTGTTTCTATAGCAACTGGAATGTCTAATGCTGCGTTCACACCAAACGCCAATAGAGCGGCAAAATCACGTCTAGTTGGACATTTTGAATCCATCCACAGTGAATTGGACATGCGTATAAATCGAGCGTTTGAAGTGAAATAGATGCATGTCATAAAACACCACTCTGCCTCTTATCATTTTCATTATAATATATATTAAACATTAAAGGGTTAGTTCACCCAAAACTGTAAATTGTGTCATTAATGACTGAGCCTCATGTGGTTGGACACCCGTCAGACCTCCGTTCATCTTCAGACACAAATGAAGATATTTTAGTGTAAATCTGATGCTCTGAAAGGCCTCCATTGGCTCAACTTTACACTCTCAAGACCCTTAAAAGACACTAAAGACTAAAGTTACAAAGTCCATCTCACTACAGCGGCTCTACAATAACTTTATGAAGACGAGAATAGTTTCTGTGCGCAAAAAACCCTAAATAACGACTTATATAGTGATGACGATTTCAAAACACGGCCTCATGAAGCTTCGAAGCGTTATGAATCAGTGAGTCGATTCAGCGGTTCGTAGCATTATGAATCAGTGAATCGATTCAGCTGTTCGTAGCATTATGAATCAGCGACTTGATTCAGCAGTTCGGAGCGTTATGAATCAGTGAGTCGATTCAGCAGTTCGGAGCGTTATGAATCAGTGAGTCGATTCAGCAGTTCGGAGCGTTATGAATCAGTGAGTCGATTCAGCGGTTTGGAGCGTTATGAATCAGTGAGTCGATTTAGCGGTTTGAAGCGTTATGAATCAGCGAGTTGATTCAGCAGTTCGGAGCGTTATGAATCAGCGAGTCGATTCAGCGGTTTGGAGCGTTATGAATCAGCGAGTCGATTCAGCGGTTTGGAGCGTTATGAATCAGCCAGTCGATTCAGCGGTTTGGAGCGTTATGAATCAGTGAGTCGATTCAGCGGTTTGGAGCGTAATGAATCAGCGAGTTGATTCAGCGGTTTGGAGCGTTATGAATCAGCGAGTCGATTCAGCGGTTTGAAGCGTTATGAATCAGCGAGTTGATTCAGCAGTTTGGAGCGTTATGAATCAGTGAGTCGATTCAGCAGTTCGGAGCGTTATGAATCAGCGAGTCGATTCAGCGGTTTGGAGCGTTATGAATCAGCGAGTCGATTCAGCGGTTTGGAGCGTTATGAATCAGCCAGTCGATTCAGCGGTTTGGAGCGTTATGAATCAGTGAGTCGATTCAGCGGTTTGGAGCGTAATGAATCAGCGAGTTGATTCAGCGGTTTGGAGCGTTATGAATCAGCGAGTCGATTCAGCGGTTTGGAGCGTTATGAATCAGCGAGTCGATTCAGCAGTTTGGAGCGTTATGAATCAGTGAGTCGATTCAGCAGTTTGGAGCGTTATGAATCAGCGAGTCGATTCAGTGGTTTGGAGCGCCAAAGTCATGTGATTTCAGAAGTTTGGCGGTTTGACACGCGATCTGAATCATGATTTGACTCACTGACTCATAACGCTTCGAAGCTTCATGATTCAGTGTTTTGAAATCGGTCATCACTATATAAGTCGTTATTTAGTTTTTTTTTCTTCGCTAAAGATAGGTGCCTCGCCTATTTTTGACGGAAGCCGCGCAGTAAATATAAAATAAAAGACAAATATTATGTCAATTTATAAACACCCCCTGCAGACTCCGTATTTCACATAGCTATCCTTCCTACAGTATTTATTACAGTTTACATGTTCACTGTAATTAATACAACCGTATACTTTAGCATTCATTAACAAATTGTTGTAAATACTATAATATTTAGACTATACTAGCATTTACTAGTTTAACACAGCAAATACTGTAGTATATTTCCATGTGGGATAACAAAAATCAACAATAAACAGAATTAAACTGGACAAATTAACACTTAATGTTAGAACACATAAGAAATCGAGAAAAACAACGTAGGACTGAGTAATCTTGCGAAACCTGTCGTTAGGATTAGGCAGCTGCAGTGATGCGTGACTTTACTAATCAACCATTGGCTCTTTCATTTAGAAGGCGGGGCTTATTCACCATATTGGGGCGTTGCACTTTCTCCCATTCATGCTTCATCAGAGTGCGTTTTCCTGTATATAAAGTCTTTGATATAACATATTTCAGTCATTTTTATAAAATATTACTGACAAAACTACATGTTGTCATATAAACACCCAGTCAGAAATGTCCCGCTAAGTCTAACGGTTTCTATCCCCCTTGATCCTGACGAGCCGACTGCGTTTTGAATTATGGGATGCACTTCCGGTGTTCCATTCAAAAACACTGAAACCAATCATTTCAAACCATAAGGTTGAGCAACAAATGAAGCGTATCCGTCAGTTTGACTGAAGGAGCTGTCAATTTCCCTTCATGTTTTATTTCAGACATCATGAGGATAACGTAACGCTTGGTATTTCACGAACGTTATGAGTTTATGTGTTATAATAATAATATCTGTGGTAAGAGCTCTTTTCAGTCGCTGTCCACTGTAACCGTATGGAAAAGGACAGCATATACTGCACATCTGAGGTCTGTTCTCCCGATTTAATGTACGAGATATCACATTAATAATTGACTGGGATGCACAGAGAATCTGTTTTTCCTCCTCATATCCTCACGTCTGTTTCCTGGTGTGTTTCCACAGAGAAATACAATTTATTATCTGTCAAAATGACGGAAATCACTTTGAGTATCACGCATTGCAGAAGTTAATGAACATTTTGATTATCATATGCATCCTCACGATATATGAAGATATAGGTTTATACCATGTATGAAATATTATATATACATATATTCAAATGACTTTTTATATGGTACTGTACGTTAATGCCATATATGCAAACAACATATGTCTAATTTATATATGCAAGTTTATTTAAACAACTTCAGAATGCTTATATAGGATTTACAGTATATGGTGAAAATGTATTTATACATGGCATATTTTATTTTTATGCTTATTTTTAATGTTTGCATAATTAACTTTGAGTCGTTTATCATTGATGTTATAGTCTTAATTTTTGTAATGTTGTTAGTCAATTGTTTCTTCTCATTTCGGTGAATTCCTTGCAAATACTGATATTGTTTGTTTGTTTGTTTGTTTGTTTGTTTGTTTGTTGGAGCTCTTATGGTGTTGTGGAGTTGAATTCGGTGTGTTGTGAGGTAAACAAGTTTCTTTATTTCAGGCCGGCGGTTATCAGCAGATCTTTTGTGTGTTCTAAGTAGCACAAAGAGGTTTGTTTGTTTATTTTTGAAGTAATAAGGAACATTAAAAATATTGACTATTTACATACATAAAATCTATACTAAGACTCTTTTATCAGTGACATATCAGTAATTTGTCACATATATCATTTGAACATCATAATATATGGAATAGAGTCATATATATGTTCAAATTTATGATAAGTTTAATAGCTGAGCATAGGCATTTATGTTTTTACTCTATATGAGTAAATAAATTAAATATTCATATATGAGACATATATGTCAAAATATGTATTATACATACATAAACATATATATGTGATAAATGTACATGTCAATATATGGAAGAGTTCCAGTTTCTAATTGTTCGGTTTCATTTATGTTTTTACTCTATATGAGCATATATTGCATATATTGATATTTCCACATGTACATTTCCGTATGGGAAATGACAGTAACTAGCTACACTGTAATGTCTAGTGTTTTGGTTTTGCTTCATGTTCATTGCTGCATCCCAATTCGCCTAAAAGCATGAACTCTTTTTGTGAAGAAAAAGTAGATAGTTGTGAGTGTGTAACAGAAGAGTAGGCAAGCTTTGGGACTTCTTCGTCATCTATAACGGACTCTGTTGCTTAGTTACGTGCATCCCATCACTGTTTAAACTGCCCTGTCAATCATCGTCACAGTTCAGATCCTCCACATTCAGTTTCATTTCCTAGTGTAGCCGCTCGCTGATCTGCCAGTCGTGAGTCTTTAAAGCAGAGACTCTCCTCATGTGTTTGCAGTTTAAATATAATGATGCATTGAACCCTTACATGCATTTATTTATATTTTTAAACAGGAAAGAATTAAAGACAATCGGGCCGGACTTTCTTTAGCGACCCGAGACGTCGTTCACTCTCCTCCTCCTCATTCATTCATTAAATTTTTAAAATTAGACATCAACTTTCTTAGTATTCCTCAATCAATCCATTTTAACCAATATAACAAGAAAAAAATAATACAATTATATGATTATAATGTTTTTCCACTAGTTTTTTGTCAAATTGTATTGGGTCGCTAACGACCCGAGGTGTGTAAGAGTGTACGTATTTTTTTACCTGCACAATAATAAATGAATCTATAATGACAAAATAACTGCAATTCAGCTGTATTCCACCAGGTGGCGATGTCTGATACACAATGATGGCGTTTCACTCAGACTTACTGCAGACTCAAAACTACACAATAATAATTATAATCTGCAAAAGTTGAAATGGCTCAGATTTACTGCAGAGCAAGAACTGAACACATTCATATATTACTGTCACTGATGCTGGATCTGGTGAAGAAGCGGTCACTGATCAAAATACTTATTTTCAAGATGTTGAAAATGAGTTTTGAGGATATGCGTGAGATGGCGAATATGATCCAGATGCAGAATGTACTGGGAAATGAGCTCTGAGAGGACCGTGGTGATGGTGTAAAACATCTGCTCAAACTGAACCCTTACAAGCTCCAGAAGGGAATGAAATATGCTTTACTTTATTCTTCTGTAATTGTTGCTCTAATGTCAGGTTTGACAGGTATAGATCTATCTGTGTTAGATGTAGATCCGGGTCGCTAAAGACCCCAATATGTAAGAATGTTTGGCGAAACGGTCATGCATTAAGGGTCAAAAGTTAATGGCCAAACATATCGTTACAAAAGTTCTCAAAGCTGCTGAAGGAGAAATATAATGTGGATAACGTTGAATAAATATCTTTCTGTCAGGTTAGATACTGATAATTGATCACTAAAGCCCCTTTATCTAACCCTCTCTACTTAACCGTCGGACTCACATAACCGTCATGTTTGTAGTTTTTTAACACTTTTTTATCCACGTTTGTAGTTCTAATCGAATTCTCGTCCAACTCGCAATGGGTTGTGGGTAATATCAGCCGTTTAGAGTGCGCGTCGATCCACACTTCGAATTCTGACCGGAAATAGTAGCCCATCCGGGAATCAGTGGACTACTCTTTTCAACACTACGATTTGGGACATACTAATTCAAATACTATTTAGGACAGAACTGGGACGCATCAGTTGTCTTTGTATTTACGCTCCTTTTCTTGTTTCCTGGTTTTGTCATGTGATTCCCTAGCAGGGGCAGACTGGGGCAAAAAAGTGGCCCTGGACTTTCTGGCACAAAGCGGCCCATAACAACCGGTCCGCAACACGTCAAGTCAAGTCACCTTCATTTATTAGCGCTTTCACAACACAGACGCTTCAAAGTGATGACAGGAAATTCATTTTGCTTTTGAAGGGAAGTTTTTCCATCTCAACATAACTCATTCTGCACAGAGCAATTTTAAACACTACTTACTAACAATATAGATGCTACTGATACAGAAATATAAACTTAGTTTAGTAAATTAACATTAATGAACAATAACTGGCACACTTCTTTAGGTTATAATCGGCCTTTCCTGGTGCACATGGAAATGAATACATCATTTAGATTTTTTTGTACACATTTTGAAATATTTTCCATACAGTGAATTTTAATATCACTAAAGTCCAACACCTGCCATAACATCCGTCCATATAAAGCAAAGCTCTGGTCTAGGGTTAGTGTGTAGTGCAGAAGCTGGAGGGTTTATGGAGCCTTTCTAGTGGTTATAGTGTTTATCCTTTCAGGAGCTTGACATCTCTCATTTGATGGAATAGAGCTCCAAGTGTTTAAAAACTGGTCCTGAAGTAGGGTGAGCAAACGTCCTGTTCTCAAGCCCTGTCCTGGCCCTAATATAACACTTTTCTATCCATACAGAGGGGGCACACTTTAAATGTATTGAAATGAATAAGGAATCTTTGAGTAAACTTCGAGTATCATTTGGGTATCGGGCCGAGTGTCCTGGTTTTCGGTAATCAAAATATGGTCACCCTACATGAAGCTTTTAAAAAAAAATGAAAAATACAGAATATGAGAATGATATCTGTAGGATCATGTGACACTGAAGACTAGAGTAATGATGATTTGATCACAGGAATTAATGACACTTTACTTTATATTCACAACAGCTATTAGAAATTCTATTCATATTTCTTAATATTGTGTTTTTACTGTATTTAATCAAATAAATTCAGCCTTCTCCTTTCAAAAACATTAGTCTTAATTATTAAAAGTCTTCATTATTTCAAACTGTTATTGCTAGTGCGTAAAACAATGCATGTGAACTAACTAGCAAATTATATTTAGCCTATTTTAGTAGGCCCATACGACGCGTTCCTTCACAGGACACTTGAATATGAAAGTTGCCAGTTTTACCATGTTTTAGTGAAAATAATATTGTGAGTTTTATGAATCATTTTCAAATGACTGTGATATCACTGAAGCCTGGAAACACACACATTCACTCTGATGCTGAAACTGCTGTGTTAACGTTTCTTCGTGCATTGTGTGTCGAATCACATAAATTACATTACAATCTGAGAACTTCGGAAAGGTCTCCAGTAGTTTAGTTTGCATCCCTGGAAATAATGTCTATTGTTTAACTTTTTTTTAAATCGTAAACAGTCAGGAAATATTGCTGAATTGACTCCTCATGTTCAGCTGTTTATCTCACCGCGGCTTCTGTGGACAATAAATCCCGCCTCCTTTGATTTGATTGGATATCTCAAACATTTTGACATTGATGAGTGCTGATGGAAGGATATAGACTAGGCTACGTAAATGTACTATTATTCATTCTTCATATATATTTACATGGCAACGGGCCGGGAAAACGCCCGGTGCTCCCGATGGCCAGTCCACCCGTGTTCCCTAATCTCTTGTGTCATGTTGTCATTGGCTGATTTAGTCATGTGTTCTCAGTTCAGTTCAGTCATTGGTTCATTGTCTTGATGGTTCACCGGTGTGTCTTGTTTAGCCTTTAGTCTCTGTGTATTTAAGCCTCATGTTTGCCATGTGTCCTGGTCGAGTATTGTTTCCTCTAAACCGCTGTTGGTGAGTGTTTGTCATGGTTTAGGTCACGTCTGTGGATTCTGGATTGTGTTTATCACCTTGTAAATAAACTGCACTTGTGTTCACTACAACTTGCCTCCAGTGGATTAACGTTACATAGACCAACACTGATGGTGACCAACTTTATGAAGCAAGATTTTTAGCTAATTTCCCCACACAAAGCATTTCGGGGGCTGCTTTTCTCATATACACTCACCTAAAGGATTATTAGGAACACCTGTTCAATTTCTCATTAATCAAGCGCCAGCGTTAGTTCTGGCAGGCCACGTAGTCAAGCTCCGCTATCAGCTGATTGGGAAATTCTAACTCCGCCCCTCTTTCAGCTGATCTGTTTCAGCTGATCCTATGCTCAATTGGCTTCTCTCAAACAGGGCGGCTTACTTAAGCATAGCTTCACTTCAATCTGCCTGCTTGGACGCTTCTGCTGCACGCTGCTTTGCAATCAGGATAAGAATTTATGGTTTTCCTATGCTTTATCATCTATGCATTTTGTGCAGTCTGCTTTATCAAATCACCAAACCATACCCAAGGCTTTTTAAAGTGCAATTGCCTTTCACGTTGTATTCATGTATCAAACGGAGCTACAGCAATTCTATGTTCGTTTTGAGTATGATAAGTAGGCTATGTGTTGGCTAATGATTCAATCACGCAATGTGAGCATTATTTTGGCAAATATGTATTCAATATTTACATACTTGCGTAAGATGAACGTGAGCTGCAGCTGCATTTTCATCAGAATTATACCAGGACATGTACTATTTCATAACTATGGGAGCAGTAACAATTATGACCATGTGTTGGATACTTTCGTCAGCTTATTACTAGACTAACTGCTGTCTCGTACGAATTATTTATTTATTTATTTATTTTTCCCAGCTTACCCGAGTATGGCGGTTCAAGTCTAACGTTACAAGCTATTTCCTCAACGAAAGCAACCCCACTTGCTGAGCCTGTTATTTTATCATTTGGCAAACGTTTCACTGGGTTTTGTGTCTCGAGCTCTGGGATACGTGCTCCATTGCAGCGTGTTTGCAGCGATGGGTGGCGGCCGATCATCATGAACGTGATCCTGAGAGGTGGTCGTCAGAGAGGTATTTATTAGTTAAAATCACTCACTGCTCAAATGCATGTTTTGCTTTAAAACAAGATTTGTCAGGAGCTAATTAAATGTGGAATTCGGCAAGCAAAACAGAATCATATCACAAGGAATTGTGCAGTGCGAAATATAGCGAGAGCAATTCGCCCCCACACGGTTCACCTCACATTCATTCAGGTAGTAAACGTAAACTCGCGTTTTCGTCGCATGGTTCACAAACTGTCTAATTTGGAGTTTGCATCGCTGCATTATTTTCATGGACTCTCTGAAGGTATACTAATATGTTATGTGACTGACTCAAGAACAATTTCAGAGAAATCTGCACTCCACAAATTAAGTATATCAAGCCTATGTCTCAGCTGGCAATTTCACACTCATTCATCTGTCTTCACGAAGCTAAGTTTATTTTTAACTCTGTTAAAATTATCAGGTCATTGGCAACGTAATTGACAATGGTATCTGCATTGCTTAAGCTTAGTCGTTTTCAGTAAAATGTTAGGCTTATGGATATTGTTCTTGTCTCTATAGTTGGTATTTGTAAATTGTAACTCATTTTAAGCTTAAGTTGATATGGGAAATTTTGTCTAAACTATAGTTGAGATTGGGAACACATTTGTCTTAAAGCTATTATTAATATTGGAAGTGCTCGTTCTTAAAGCTATATCTAATATTGAGTGCTTGCCTTAAAGCTATACTTATATTGGAAATGCTTGTTATTAAAGTTATAGCTAATATCGAAAGTGCTTGTCTTAAAGCTATAACTAATATCGGAAGCGCTTGTCTTAAAGCTATAATATTGAAAGTGCTCATTCTTAAAGCTAAAGTTGCTATTAGAAATATTGTCTTAAGCTATAGTTGAAATCGGGAACGCACTCGTTCTTAAAGCTATAATATTGGAAGTGCTCATTCTTAAAGCTATAGTTAATATTGGAAATGCTTGTTCTTAAAGCTATAATTAATGTCGGATATGCTGTTATTAAAGCTATAATTAATATCAGAAGTGCTTGGTCTCAAAGCTATAATTAATATTGGAAGTGCTCATTCTTAAAGCTATAATTAATATAATATTGAAAGTGCTCATTTGTAAAGCTATAATTAATATCGGGAGTGCTTGTCCTTAGAGCTATAATTAATATCGGAAGTGCTTGTCTTAAAGCTATATTAATTTTCGAAGTGCTCATTCATAAAAACTATAATTAATATTGGAAATGCTTGTTCTTAAAGCTACAGTTACTATCGGAAGTGCTTGTTCTTAAAGCTATAATTAATATTGGGAATGCTTGTATTAAAGCTATAATTAATATTGGGAATGCTCGTTCTTAAAGCTATAATTAATATTGGGAATGCTCGTTCTTAAAGCTATAATTAATATTGGGAATGCTTGTCTTAAAGCTATAGTTAACATCGGAAGTGCCTGTTATTAAAGCTATAATTAATATTGGGAATGCTCGTAATTAAAGCTATAATTAATATCGGAAGTGCCTGTTATTAAAGCTATAATTAATATTGGGAATGCTTGTTATTAAAGCTATAATTAATATTGGGAATGCTTGTTATTAAAGCTATAGTTAACATCGGAAGTGCTTGTTCTTGAAGCTATAATTAATATGGGAAAAGCTTGTCTTAAAGCTATAGTTAATATCAGAAGTGCTCGTCATTAAAGCTATAATTTGTAACAGTCTTGGCCTGTCACATTAGTTTCCCTTTGGTATGTAAGGCTACTACCTGACACTAGGGGGAGGGAGTGGGCCTATTGCTCTAGGATATCAGTAAGGCAATGATAGAAGGAGAGAGAGATGTTGGGGGACTAACAGCATGGCGTGACACTCTTAGAGTCCAGACTGAGAATCTATGGGATTTCTGCTCAGTCAATGTAAGATTTGTTATTTTGTTTGTTTTATTCATGGTTATTTTGGGCTTGTGTGGATTCACAAATGATATGATGTTGATTTGTGTTTACTTGTTTGTAGAAGGACTCTTTAGTCCTTCCTGATAATATCCAGGAGGATTGTACCACAAAAGGACTGTTTAACCCCAGGACACCTTACTTCTATTCTCCTCGTTAGCCTCTGGATCGATGTACAAGGACAAATGTTTCGTTGCTTGATGACGGATTATAGTGGATTGATTCCGGCCTTGTGAGTTACGGACTTCCGTGCACTTGAGTACGACAGAAAGGACTTTCATTTCTGCCTATCCAGATAATAACTTTTGTGCTACTTTTGTAAATAATGTTATGATATGTGTGATTTCCTATCATGTAATGACGGTCGTATGTATTCTTTACCTCTTGTTTTGTGAATAATACTCACTTTTGCATATTGCCTGTCTTTCTGAGTATTTGAACTAATACAGACCATAGCCGGTGGTTCCCTCCCTATTATGAATCTTGTGGCAATTGGTCTGAGTGTGAATACTAGACGAATTGTTACATAGTGGCGCCCGAACAGGGACCGGCAGGCATTTCTAAGCTCTTGTGTTCAGTGTAGATTTCAGATATTTCAGTATGGCAAGTGAGGCTGCTCTGGGAGAGGATGAACATGGTCCTGAACTGGATTTCTCATCTGAGGCATTTATTACCCGGAGAGACCCAGTGGGTGAGTTAATGCACACATTCAGCAACTTGTACATTGATCCAGAAGAAGAGGAGGAAAATATCTTAGATGATGTGCAGGAAAGGTTTCTACCTCCACCCCCAGTTGAATGGGAAAGTGAGCATAACCAAGCCACACCAATATCAACAACAATGATATAGCAGAGAAGCTATCAGATCGACTAACTACACTCGAAGGCAGCTGGGAAGAGTACAAACAGAGGTTAAATGAGTGTGTTTCTCAAGAGTTGTTGGAATCTAAGGTTCAAACGCTGAAGGAAAAAATGAACTACCGTTTTGATAGAGAGAGAGATAGAATGAAGGAACAGTTGGAACTAGCAATACGGGACTTAGGACAATCCATGGTAGACTGTTTGAAACGGAGGGATGTCCAAATTGAACAAAAATTTAAATCATTCAATGCTCGCTTGTATAACTTCACACAGACTATTCCCAATTGCTCTACTCCTCATACAGCTTCTCAAAATCAAACTTATAATGTACAGAACATTCCATCAATGTATTCAGAAAGTCATACATCCTTGCAATACAATCCTCCGGTTAAACTTGAGTTCCCTAGCTTCTGTGACGCTCAAGAAGAGGATCCTGTCAACTTCATTGAGCGATGTGAAGAGTACTTTGCAGTTCGACCTCTCAGTGATGCTGAAGTTCTGGCTGCTTTGACTGCCGTTCTCAAGGGTACTGCTAAAGACTGGTGGCTGGCAGAACGGCAACACGTGAGGAGTTGGAAGCAGTTTCGTGAAGTTTTCTTGCAGTCTTTCTTAAGTGAAGACTATGAAGATGTAGCTATTAGAAGATTGCAGGAAAGGAAACAAGGGGTGAAGGAATGTATTCGGGACTTTGCTTACCGGTATCGAGCATTATGTATGAAATGGAAAAGTGGAATGAGTGAAAGAGACATTGTCCAGGCTGTCCTAAGAAACTGTAACCCTCGTCTAGCTAGTCTGTTAAGAGGGACCGTGAAGGATGTTGCTGAACTAGTAAGGATTGGCACACAAATCGAAAGGGATTTTGAAGAGTCTAAGAAGTATTGGAGTCAAGTTAATACAGCTGACCAAAAGAAGAAAGTTCAACCAGCTCGCTGTCTCCAAGTAGGACCTTGTCATACCAGTACGAGCATAGTCCAACCTTCCCATAATCCAGCCATGACTGGAGTCAAGACTGTCACCATCCCTATTATTTTACAAGATCGTTACTGTACAGCGATGGTAGATACTGGTAGTACACTCTCTCTCATTAAAGAGTCAACTTGGAACCAGATGAGTAAGAACAAGTCATATCAGCCCTGTGGTGGTCAAGCATTTCTTCTCGCCAATGGACAGCAGCAGACTGCAATTGGAAGAGTGAATTGGAAGTGTGAAATCCAAGGATGTAAGATGGAGCTAACATTATATATAATGAGTGATGCAGATTTGACTGTACCAATCATCCTAGGGATGGATTTTCTGATGGATTCTGGGTTGACTTTAGACTTTCAGAGATCACAATACATCATACCCGCCAGAGAAGGAAGAGCTGAAGAGACTTTCCCTTTCTTGCCACATGGATCCCAAGCGACGGTACATTTTTATATAGCTGTACCCATCCCTCCTACATCTAACGAAACCCAGTTGAGCATCCAAAAACTGGTTCAACAAGCTAATACTAGTGGTCAGTTCAGAACACAATTGGAAAAGTTAATGTTACAATGGCCCGCAGTATGCACTCATGAAATAGGACATTCCAACATGGTAAAACACCAAATCCTCACAACTGATGAAGTACCAGTCAGAAAACGCCCATATAAAGTGTCTATGGATAAGCAGCAGTTCATTGAATCTGAAATCAATGATCTGCTAACCAAGAAGATTGTCAGGCCATCAGCTTCTCCATGGGCAGCACCTGTCGTAGTAGTGCCAAAGAAAGATGGTAGTTCAAGATTGTGTGTGGACTATCGGGGTTTGAATGCTAAAACCCACCTCGATGCATACCCTATGCCCCAGATCCAAGATATTCTGGAAGCCTTGCATGGTGCCACAATATTCAGTACACTTGACTTAAAAAGTGGATACTGGCAGGTGGAAATGGTACCTAACAGCATCCAGAAAACTGCCTTTGTCACTTCATCTGGGCTATACGAATTTTGTCGTCTTCCTTTTGGGCTTAAAAATGCTGCTGCAACTTTCCAGAGACTAATGGAACAGGCCCTTAGAGAAATCAAGGGTAAGTGCTGTTTCATTTACATTGATGACGTTGTGGTGTTCTCCAAGAATGAGGAAGAACATCTTTGCCACCTGCAGCAAGTTTTCCATTGTCTCCATAAAGCTGGTCTAACCCTCAATCTGAACAAGTGTAACTTCATGCAACAGACTCTCACCTTCCTAGGGCACATTGTGTCAAGCAGTGGAATTAAAACAGATCCAGCAAAAGTAGAGGCAGTCGCTTCTTTTCCAACCCCTTAGTCAATCAAAGACGTGCAACGATTCCTAGGACTCACTGGTTGGTACCACCGCTATATTTCTAATTTCTCTGAGAAAGCTGCCCCACTTCATGCACTGAAACAAAAAAAATCCACGTGGTTATGGTCAGAACAATGTCAACATGCATTCAACACTATAAAACAAGATTTAACCCAAGCACCAGTGTTGACACCCCCAGATTTCAGTAGCCCATTCACAGTGCAAACAGATGCTAGTGAGATTGGGTTAGGTGCGGTGCTTACGCAAGAAACAGCAGGTGAAGAAAAGGTCATCGCCTATGCATCACGTTTATTACGAGGAGCAGAGAAGGCATACTCTGTTTCTGAAAAGGAGTGTTTAGCGGTAATCTGGGCTGTAGAAAAGTGGAGGCCATATTTGGAGGGGCGACCATTTACAGTTATAACGGACCATTCAGCGCTGACATGGGTCTTTCAGCACCCAAAGCCATCATCACGCCTTACCCGTTGGACATTGAGATTGCAAGGCTTTCACTTCACAATAAAGTATCGTAAAGGTCAATGCAATGTAGTGCCTGACATATTGTCCAGAATGCATACCAACCACTCTCCTCAGGAAATGATTGCAGTAATCAACGCCCCCGATGTATTACCAAGCAACTTGCAAGTAGATCTGGCACAAATTGCCACAGATCAACAAAAAGATCCAGAGTTACAAGAATTGATTCAAGAGGCACAGTGCAATGAAGTTGCTGATCCTACCCGCATCCACTACGTGATGAAGAACGGTTTTCTGTTTCGTAGTCTACCTAAAGGACAACAAGGGCAAAAACTCCAACTGATGATCCCGTCCAGTCATCGTGAAGCTCTGTTACACTACACGCATGACAGTCCCCTTAGTGGACACCTGGGGAGATTGAAAACTCTATTAAAGTTACTTGATATTGCATATTGGCCTAATGTGAGAAATGACGTATGGAAGTATTGCAAGGAATGTTCCACATGTCAAAAATACAAACCCACCATAACCAAGCTGTCTGGTTATCTCCAGTCTACTCCTGTCGTCGAACCTGGGTTTATGTTAGGAGTGGACCTAATGGGACCTTTCCCTAAGAGCAGTAAACAAAATGAATATCTCCTCGTGATCGTTGACTATTGCTCTAAATGGGTAGAAATGTTTCCATTACGTACAGCCAAGACACCACAAATAGCCCGGATTCTTGTGGAGGAGATTTTCACCAGATGGGGCACACCTACGTACTTGGTATCGGATAGAGGGGCACAATTTACATCTCAATTGCTCAGTACAGTCTGCAAGCAATGGGGGGTCATTCAGAAATTGACAACCGCTTACCACCCACAGACCAATCTCACAGAAAGAGTTAATCGCAACCTCAAAACAATGATTGCTTCTTATGTCGGTGATCAACATCGACTATGGGATAAATGGATAGCAGAGTTTCGTTTTGCTCTTAACACTGCATGGCATGAGAGCACAGGTTTCACCCCTGCAGAGGTTGCATTGGGACGAAAATTGAAAGGGCCCATAGAAAGAGCCATCCACGAACCCCCCGATCCAGAAAATCCTGCATATGTTATTCTTGACAGACAACGGCAGCTCATTAACCTGGTGAAATCTAACGTTGAACGAGCTCAAGGAAAACAGCAAAGGTACTATAATCAACGGCGTAAATCAGTGCAGTTTTTGGAGGGAGATTTGGTTTGGGTTCGGACCCATCCTCTTTCCAGAGCAGACGAAGGGTATATGGCTAAGTTGGCAGCAAAATGGAAAGGTCCTGCCAAGGTGGTAAAAGTACTTGGGCCAGTTAATTGTTCTGTGAGGTACATTGATAATCCTGATATTGTGGAAACTTTACATGTACAAAATCTGAAGCCATGTTATGGTTATAGCCAACCTTCTTCTGAGGGGGAGGGTATGTAACAGTCTTGGCCTGTCACATTAGTTTCCCTTTGGTATGTAAGGCTACTACCTGACACTAGGGGGAGGGAGTGGGCCTATTGCTCTAGGATATCAGTAAGGCAATGATAGAAGGAGAGAGAGATGTTGGGGGACTAACAGCATGGCGTGACACTCTTAGAGTCCAGACTGAGAATCTATGGGATTTCTGCTCAGTCAATGTAAGATTTGTTATTTTGTTTGTTTTATTCATGGTTATTTTGGGCTTGTGTGGATTCACAAATGATATGATGTTGATTTGTGTTTACTTGTTTGTAGAAGGACTCTTTAGTCCTTCCTGATAATATCCAGGAGGATTGTACCACAAAAGGACTGTTTAACCCCAGGACACCTTACTTCTATTCTCCTCGTTAGCCTCTGGATCGATGTACAAGGACAAATGTTTCGTTGCTTGATGACGGATTATAGTGGATTGATTCCGGCCTTGTGAGTTACGGACTTCCGTGCACTTGAGTACGACAGAAAGGACTTTGAAGGACTTTCATTTCTGCCTATCCAGATAATAACTTTTGTGCTACTTTTGTAAATAATGTTATGATATGTGTGATTTCCTATCATGTAATGACGGTCGTATGTATTCTTTACCTCTTGTTTTGTGAATAATACTCACTTTTGCATATTGCCTGTCTTTCTGAGTATTTGAACTAATACAGACCATAGCCGGTGGTTCCCTCCCTATTATGAATCTTGTGGCAATTGGTCTGAGTGTGAATACTAGACGAATTGTTACAAATTAATATTGGAAATGCTCGTTCTTAAAGCTATATTTAATATCGGAAGTGCTTGTTCTTAAAGCTATAATTAAAACTGGAAGTGCTTCTTATTAAGGTTATAATTAATATTGGAAGTGCTTGTTCTTGAAGCTATAATTAATATCGGAAATGCTTGTTCTTGAAGCTACGGTAATATCGGAAGTGATTGTTATTAAATCTATAATTAATATTGGGATATATGCGTGTTCTTAAAGCTGTAATATTGGAAGTGCTTGTTGTTAAAGCTATGGTGTCAGGAACATGCTTGTCTTAAAGCGATATAGCTACTGGAAAACTACGTTTTCTCAAGCTATAGATGTTGGAAATGGGCTTGTCTTAAAGCGATATCGTTAGCTATAGTAGAGTTTGGAAACGTGCTCGTTTTAAAACTGTAGGTGCTATTGGAAACACTTGTTCTTAAAGTTATAACTAACTTTAGAGTAGAACTTTGGAGGTACTTTTCAGATTTGATTAAGATTACCACAACACTATTTTTCTGGTGTATCAACTTGCACCGATTACTCTTTCACCCTTAGACTCACCCTAAATAATAAGCTTTTCCTCAAAGCTATAGGCACTATGGGAATTTGATATTAAAGCGGTAGTTTAAACCTGATATATTGCTAATACGTTTTACTAGCGGTCACATGACCTCACATTTCTTATGTATCAATTTATTCCTAGCACTTCAGCATAATCCTAAGCACACTAAACTGATAGGAAAAGGGGATGAACAGCGTTTTATCTCTGAATCTGACTCTGCTTTGTCATCTATGTTAGCCTACCTGAGGAGTCATCCACAAGCTGTTCAACAGGATCCATTATTTGTCTTGGAGGAGGGAAAGCTTGTGCCCAGAGTCTGGTTTGCTTCCTGTCTCCGCCTGCTATGCCTACCGCAAGCTTCCCTCAGAGCATTATACAGCTCATTCTCTGTGCATAGAGGCTGCTACAACTGCAGCTTCCTGCAACTGCAACTCCAGTCTCTACATTGAGGCCATGAGGCGATGTGTCTTCAGCCGCTTATGTTCGTTATATTTGGCCCGATGCGTGAGCCATCCATTAGAAACCTATGAGTGCTACTCCATATATAAATTTAAATTACTTATATTATTAGCTGGTTACATTCATCATGCTAGCTTCACGTAGATCGATTAGATCTTACAATTAAAATCAGTTAGACGACCTTCTCGGAACGCTTTTTTATTTCTTGGATCCTCCGTGGCTCTTCGATTAGAAGGAAGAGCCAGGGAGGATTGCCCGGTATGGTCTGTTGGGGGGATTTTCGCTACTTTCCAGTCTATTAAATAGGAGGATTGCCCCTAGAAGCTGCTGCTGTTCCCTGTTTTTGATTTTATGGAGCTCACCATGATAACGAAGGGAAATTAAGAACAGCGCCATATCGCCTATTTACTATTTATTTACTCGTATCATTAACTGTAGCTACATTCCTCGTGCTAGCTTCACATAGATTACATTTTCTCATCTTCGTATCCTCTGCTGTCTCTTCAATCAGCTGGAAGAGCCAGGGAGGATTGCCTGGTATGGTCTGTTGGGGGATTTGCTCTGCCCTCCCAGTTAAATGGGAGGTCGTCCCCAGAATCTGCTGCTGTTCCCTGTCTTGGCTTTTCATGGAGCTCATGAAAGGATGGGGAATTTAGAACAGAGCCATACCGCCAAATCTAAATCTTTACAAATATGCAATTAAAAAATTGTACTAAATGTTTGTCTATTGTGTTTTTTGACTTTAGTGGACCTGACAGAAATCAAGCGCCAGCGTTAGTTCTGGCAGGCCACGTAGTCAAGCTCCGCTATCAGCTGATTGGGAAATTCTAACTCCGCCCCTCTTTCAGCTGATTTGTTTCAGCTGATCCTATGCTCAATTGGCTTCTCTCAAACAGGGCGGCTTACTTAAGCATAGCTTCACTTCAATCTGCCTGCTTGGACGCTTCTGCTGCACGCTGCTTTGCAACCCACCTCCTCCCCAGCTCCTCCTTAAATTGCTAACTTAATCATGTCATTCTGTTGTCATTGATGCATGCTCTGTTCTAAATGGGGGATTTGCTCTGCCCTCCCAGTTAAATGGGAGGTCGTCCCCAGAATCTGCTGCTGTTCCCTGTCTTGGCTTTTCATGGAGCTCATGAAAGGATGGGGAATTTAGAACAGAGCCATTCCGCCAAATCTAAATCTTTACAAAATATGCAATTAAAAAATTGTACTAAATGTTTGTCTATTGTGTTTTTTGACTTTAGTGGACCTGACAGAAATACAATTATCTAATCAACCAATCACATGGCAGTTGCTTCAATGCATTTAGGGGTGTGGTCCTGGTCAAGACAATTTCCTGAACTCCACACTGAATGTCGGAATGGGAAAGAAAGAGGATTTAAGCTATTTTGAGCGTGGCATGGTTGTTGGTGCCAGACGGGCCGGTCTGAGTATTTCACAATCTGCTCAGTTACTGGGATTTTCACACACAACCATTTCTAGGGTTTACAAAGAATGGAGTGAAAAGGGAAAAGCATCCAGTCTGCGGCAGTCCTGTGGGAGAAAATGCCTTGTTGATGCTAGAGGTCAGAGGAGAATGGGCCGACTGATTCAAGCTGATAGAAGAGCAACTTTGACTGAAATAACCACTCGTTACAACCGAGGTCTGCAGCAAAGCATTTGTGAAGCCACAACACACACAACCTTGAGGCGGATGGGCTACAACAGCAGAAGACCCCACCGGGTACCACTCATCTCCACTACAAATAGGAAAAAGAGGCGACAATTTACACCAGCTCACCAAAATTGGACAGTTGAAGACTGGAAAAATGTTGCCTGGTCTGATGAGTCTGGATTTCTGTTGAGACATTCAGATGGTAGAGTCAGAATTTGGCGTAAACAGAATGAGAACATGGATCATCATGCCTTGTTACCACTGTGCAGGCTGGTGGTGGTGGTGTAATGGTGTGGGGGATGTTTTCTTGGCACACTTTAGGCCCCTTAGTGCCAATTGGGCATGGCTTAAATGCCACGGCCTACCTGAGCATTGTTTCGGCCCATGTCCATCCCTTTATGAGCACCATGTCCCCATCCTCTGATGGCTACTTCCAGCAGGATAATGCACCGTCACAAAGCTCCAATCATTTCAAACTGGTTTCTTGAACATGACAATGAGTTCACTGGACTAAAATGGCCCCACAGTCACCAGATCTCAACCCAATAGAGCATCTTTGGGATGTGGTGGAACGGGAGCTTCGTGCCCTGGATGTGCATCCCACAAATCTCCATCAACTGCAGATGCTCTCCTATCAATATGGCCAACATTTCTAAAGAATGCTTTCAGCAGCTTGTTGAGTCAATGCCACGTAGAATTAAGGCAGTTCTGAAGGCCAAAGGGGTCAAACACAGTATTAGTGTGTGTTCCTAATAATCCTTTAGGTGAGTGTATATTGTGTAGCTGAACAGCTAATTTTGTGCTCCACAGAAGAAAGTGCGTCAACACAGGTTTGGAGTAAATGGAGACAGAATGATAATTTTTGTTTCCTATTCCGTTAATAGCCTGGGTTAACAACGGCCTCGTTGTTCATAATACATGACAAGATGAAAACAAAGTGCTTCATATTTGCGGACACTCCTGCAGATCTGTTGAGGTGAGCACCACAGCTCGCTTAATTTGTCTCAATACTGACACGTCTGGAGCTCCTTCTGAATGGAGAAGTGATTCTATCTGTCGAAATATCCTCCTGCTTAAACTCTTCCCGTCAGCCTGACAAACGGCTCGTATCATTACTCTGATGCTCCGATTCACTGCTGGGTGTTCCTCGTGACAGCCGCTCTCTGAAAACACTGCAACGGGAAGGTCATTTGTTTTTATCACGAGGGAGAAACACCTTTCCTAACATTTCAGACGAGTCTTACAATGGAAAAGTGAGCAGTTCCAGGGATCGGCCATTAAAACCGGCCGCACTCTATCACAGAATGTGTGTAGAGATAAACAACGAGCTACACATCATAATCACAATCATCATCATCATCATCATCATCATCATCATCATCATCATCAACGTAATAGCCATTGTGAGCATAATGAAGAGGATTCATTCAGCTACAGTACACATTGTCTTCTGCTTCCCTGCGTAAAAAAGGCATCAAATCTCAATGGCACACGCCAGATGCCAGGGCACTACGAGATGGCGTGACACATAAAGGCAGAATTTCCTCACGTTGATGCATTATATCTTTCTTTACAGCTGAAAACTTCGTCAAGGTTTCTCCGCTGATAGACGCATAAATCTGGCGTGTTGGTTATCCGTGAGCTCGCTCACCTGCACGAGATCCTGCTGAACTCGAACTGCTCGTGCCAGGCCTTTGTAGATGTTGCCACATGACAGAGAGAAACCAGAGACGGATGAGTGCATCGCTGGAAAGCATCAATCGCAACAAACAGAAGCACGCCAAATTATGCAGGCATCTTTTGTTTTCTAGAAATGAGCTCACGGTACTCGCTCCGCTGGAATCCCAGCTTATAAACAAGAACACCAAGTGCTAAGCAGACATTTTCTGGCTGGATGAGCAGCATTTGCAAGAGGACATTCATATTCAAACTCTCTCTAACCAGCACACACATCTTGCAGACTGCTTTACGCCCTAAAAAAGTAACTAATTGCATTACTTAGTTACTTTTTACTGATTATAATGCGTTATGTTACTTTATAACGTCTTGGTCACTTCCAAGACTTGCATGTGTACTTTACTGAGAAGTAATCATTTGCAAGTGTTTAGTGCAGTAATGCATTTAACAACAAAATTATATTTACTTAATTTTCTTTTAAAAACACATATAGAAGATTTTTTATATTCTGAGCCCTAGAGTTACTGATTGCCAAAAGATATCGGAACATTTCAGGTTATATTACCTAACGTACAATTATTATTTTATTGAAAGTAATGTGCTTTTGAACTTTTTGTCTGATCCTGCACGCATTTACTAAGATAAAGAGAAGAGAGAGAATTCTGTATTTAAACAAATATTTACACAAATTAATAAAACTGACAAGCAAAAAAATTAAACAAATATGAATGCATGCATTTATAATGTAAAAAAGTAATCTGATAAGTTAACGCACGATACTTGTAATGTTACCTGTTACATCAAAAAAAGTAATCTGATAATGTAACGCACGATACTTGTAATGTTACATCAAAAAAAGTAATCTGATAATGTAACGCACGATACTTGTAATGTTACTTGTTAAATCAAAAAAGTAATCTGATAATGTAATACACGATACTTGTGATGTTACTTGTTACATCAAAAAAGTAATCTGACAATGTAATGCACGATACTTGTAATATTACTTGTTACATCAAAAAGTAATCTGATAATGTAACGCACGATACTTGTAATGTTACTTGTTACTCAAAAAAGTAATCTGATAATGTAACACACGATACTTGTAATGTTACTTGTTCCATCAAAAAAGTAATCTGATAATGTAACACACGATACTTGTAATGTTACTTGTTACATCAAAAAAGTAATCTGATAATGTAATGCACGATACTTGTAATATTACTTGTTACATCAAAAAAGCAATCTGATAATGTAACGCACGATACTTGTAATGTTACATCAAAAAAGTAATCTGATAATGTAACGCACGATACTTGTAATGTTACATCAAAAAAGTAATCTGATAATGTAACGTACGATACTTGTAATGTTACTTGTTACTCAAAAAAGTAATCTGATAATGTAACACAGGATACTTGTAATGTTACTTGTTCCATCAAAAAAGTAATCTGATAATGTAACACATGATACTTGTAATGTTACTTGTTACATCAAAAAAGTAATCTGATAATGTAATGCACGATACTTGTAATATTACTTGTTACATCAAAAAAGCAATCTGATAATGTAACGCACGATACTTGTAATGTTACATCAAAAAAGTAATCTGATAATGTAACGCACGATACTTGTAATGTTACATCAAAAAAGTAATCTGATAATGTAACGCACGATACTTGTAATGTTACTCGTTAGATCAAAAAAGTAATCTGATAATGTAACACACGATACTTGTAATGTTACTTGTTCCATCAAAAAAGTTATCTGATAATGTAACACACTATACTTGTAATGTTACTTGTTCCATCAAAAAAGTAATCTGATAATGTAACACACGATACTTGTAATGTTACTTGTTACATCAAAAAATTAATCTGATAATGAAACTGTGGCGAGCAGCGAGGCCGAGGGACCGTGAGGGCGGGACGAGGCGGCGCTCATCAGAGAGGATGAGCGCCGCCTCGTCCCGCCCTCACGGTCCCTCGGCCTCGCTGCTCGCCACAGTAACACACGATACTTGTAATGTTACTTGTTACATCAAAAAATTAATCTGATAATGTAACGCACAATACTTGTAATGTTACTTGTTACTCAAAAAGTAATCTGATAATGTAACACACGATACTTGTAATGTTACTTGTTCCATCAAAAAAGTAATCTGATAATGTAACACACGATACTTGTAATGTTACTTGTTACATCAAAAAAGTAATCTGATTATGTAATGCACGATACTTGTAATATTACTTGTTACATCAAAAAAGCAATCTGATAATGTAACGCACGATACTTGTAATGTTACATCAAAAAAGTAATCTGATAATGTAACGCACGATACTTGTAATGTTACATCAAAAAAGTAATCTGATAATGTAACGCACGATACTTGTAATGTTACTCGTTAGATCAAAAAAGTAATCTGATAATGTAACACACGATACTTGTAATGTTACTTGTTCCATCAAAAAAGTAATCTGATAATGTAACACACGATACTTGTGATGTTACTTGTTCCATCAAAAAAGTAATCTGATAATGTAACACACTATACTTGTAATGTTACTTGTTCCATCAAAAAAGTAATCTGATAATGTAATGCACTATACTTGTAATGTTACTTGTTCCATCAAAAAAGTAATCTGATAATGTAACACACGATACTTGTAATGTTACTCGTTAGATCAAAAAAGTAATCTGATAATGTAACACACGATACTTGTAATGTTACTCGTTAGATCAAAAAAGTAATCTGATAATGTAACACTAGATACTTGTAATGTTACTTGTTACATCAAAAAAGTAATCTGATAATGTAATGCACGATACTTGTAATATTACTTGTTACATCAAAAAAGCAATCTGATAATGTAACGCACGATACTTGTAATGTTACATCAAAAAAGTAATCTGATAATGTAAAGCACGATACTTGTAATGTTACATCAAAAAAGTAATCTGATAATGTAACGCACGATGCTTGTAATGTTACTCGTTAGATCAAAAAAGTAATCTGATAATGTAACACACGATACTTGTAATGTTACTTGTTCCATCAAAAAAGTAATCTGATAATGTAACACACGATACTTGTAATGTTACTTGTTACATCAAAAAATTAATCTGATAATGTAACACACGATACTTGTAATGTTACTTGTTCCATCAAAAAAGTAATCTGATAATGTAACACACGATACTTGTAATGTTACTTGTTCCATCAAAAAAGTAATCTGATAATGTAACACACGATACTTGTAATGTTACTTGTTCCATCAAAAAAGTAATCTGATAATGTAACACACGATACTTGTAATGTTACTCGTTAGATCAAAAAAGTAATCTGATAATGTAACACACGATACTTGTAATGTTACTCGTTAGATCAAAAAAGTAATCTGATAATGTAACACTAGATACTTGTAATGTTACTTGTTACATCAAAAAAGTAATCTGATAATGTAATGCACGATACTTGTAATATTACTTGTTACATCAAAAAAGCAATCTGATAATGTAACGCACGATACTTGTAATGTTACATCAAAAAAGTAATCTGATAATGTAAAGCACGATACTTGTAATGTTACATCAAAAAAGTAATCTGATAATGTAACGCACGATGCTTGTAATGTTACTCGTTAGATCAAAAAAGTAATCTGATAATGTAACACACGATACTTGTAATGTTACTTGTTCCATCAAAAAAGTAATCTGATAATGTAACACACGATACTTGTAATGTTACTTGTTACATCAAAAAATTAATCTGATAATGTAACACACGATACTTGTAATGTTACTTGTTCCATCAAAAAAGTAATCTGATAATGTAACACACGATACTTGTGATGTTACTTGTTCCATCAAAAAAGTAATCTGATAATGTAACACACTATACTTGTAATGTTACTTGTTCCATCAAAAAAGTAATCTGATAATGTAACACACGATACTTGTAATGTTACTCGTTAGATCAAAAAAGTAATCTGATAATGTAACACACGATACTTGTAATGTTACTCGTTAGATCAAAAAAGTAATCTGATAATGTAACACTAGATACTTGTAATGTTACTTGTTACATCAAAAAAGTAATCTGATAATGTAATGCACGATACTTGTAATATTACTTGTTACATCAAAAAAGTAATCTGATAATGTAATGCACGATACTTGTAATATTACTTGTTACATCAAAAAAGCAATCTGATAATGTAACGCACGATACTTGTAATGTTACATCAAAAAAGTAATCTGATAATGTAAAGCACGATACTTGTAATGTTACATCAAAAAAGTAATCTGATAATGTAACGCACGATGCTTGTAATGTTACTCGTTAGATCAAAAAAGTAATCTGATAATGTAACACACGATACTTGTAATGTTACTTGTTCCATCAAAAAAGTAATCTGATAATGTAACACACGATACTTGTAATGTTACTTGTTACATCAAAAAATTAATCTGATAATGTAACACACGATACTTGTAATGTTACTTGTTACATCAAAAAAGTAATCTGATAATGTAATGCACGATACTTGTAATATTACTTGTTACATCAAAAAGTAATCTGATAATGTAACGCACAATATTTGTAATGTTACATCAAAAAAGTAATCTGATAATGTAACGCACGATACTTGTAATGTTACTCGTTAGATCAAAAAAGTAATCTGATAATGTAACACACAATACTTCTAATGTTACTTGTTCCATCAAAAAAGTAATCTGATAATGTAACACACTATACTTGTAATGTTACTTGTTCCATCAAAAAAGTAATCTGATAATGTAATGCACGATACTTGTAATATTACTTGTTACATCAAAAAAGCAATCTGATAATGTAATGCACGATACTTGTAATGTTACATCAAAAAAGTAATCTGATAATGTAACGCACGATATTTGTAATGTTACTCGTTAGATCAAAAAAGTAATCTGATAATGTAACACACGATACTTGTAATGTTACTTGTTCCATCAAAAAAGTAATCTGATAATGTAACACACTATACTTGTAATGTTACTTGTTCCATCAAAAAAGTAATCTGATAATGTAACGCACTATACTTGTAATGTTACTTGTTCCATCAAAAAAGTAATCTGATAATGTAACACACGATACTTGTAATGTTACTCGTTAGATCAAAAAAGTAATCTGATAATGTAACACACGATACTTGTAATGTTACTCGTTAGATCAAAAAAGTAATGTGATAATGTAACACACGATACTTGTAATGTTACTCGTTAGATCAAAAAAGTAATCTGATAATGTAACACACGATACTTGTAATGTTACTCGTTAGATCAAAAAAGTAATGTGATAATGTAACACACGATACTTGTAATGTTACTCGTTAGATCAAAAAAGTAATGTGATAATGTAACACACGATACTTGTAATGTTACTCGTTAGATCAAAAAAGTAATCTGATAATGTAACAATACGTGTAATGTGTTAGCCACAACACTGTCTCAGACACAGATGGGATGGATTGCGGGGGAAGAAAGGCCGCCTCCTCTGCCGTGGTCAGCACAGATGCAGCAGGTACGAGCCGGATGAGCAGATTAACACTGCGTCTCTACGGATTGCCACATCTATGGCTTTTTTATCAGCAAGCGCTGATGAGGCCAGAATACTGACATGGTTTCAGATGTAAATAAGCCTGGCCATCAGAGCTTTGCTAATCGTCTGGGCCCCATGATGGGAGAAGTGCATTAGGAACTCGCTCATAAGATGAAGGATAGAATCAGGCGAGGTGTAACGCAATGAGAGTTCGTCGCTCGCTGTGAACTTGATTAAAAGCTGTTCCGATCAAAACAACACTGGCTATGTTGAAAAAAATAATACTAGGAGTGTTTCTAGCTTTCCTTCAGTAACGTCCCCATATTTTGATGCTCTTATGGATATGCAAATAGGCCATAACTGTCTTTACCTGAAGTACAGAGTCGCTCATGAGTTTTGTACAATGAATTGTGGGTAAATATCACCTCATCCAGCGCTCTATGTTTCTGTTTTATAGCCTCCTGTTATGAAGAGAAACCGCTGCAAAGGATTCAGTGAACTGAATGTATCAGACCGGATTGTGAACCTTTTTGCAAACTAGTTTGAGCGATTATGCATGAACTGATCACCTGCATTCCCTCAATGTAATGTAAGTGGCTGTGGATAAAAGCATAAGCCAAATGTTTTCATGTAAATGTAGATGCACACTGTGGCCCGTCCATTTCAACAGCCTGTGCTGTGATAGTCTCAGTTCTCGTCATCTTGTCGTCCATCTGTTCCGAGCAGATGAATACGTAGACCATGATGCCCAGGGCTCAGTCCTTGGTGGTCCTGGTTTTGCCCATGCCGGCGGGCCGAGCCGGGGCTCATGACCAGATGCACCGACTGGGTCAGAGTGATGTAACATCTGCATTTGAGAGGAGAAAAACATCCTTGTTGTGTCCCATGTTGTGTCGTATAAATATAGACTTCAAATTCAAATGTTTATCCACGGCTAAAGTCCTGTTATTACAGTGTGTGGTTGTTGTGACCAGAGACCCAGAGGCTTCAGTCTGAGTAAACAGCCCGAGCTGTTTCACATTGTAATAATACACTCACCGAAAGGATTATTAGGAACACCTGTTCAATTTCTCATTAATGCAATTATCTAATCAACCAATCACATGGCAGTTGCTTCAATGCATTTAGGGGTGTGGTCCTGGTCAAGACAATCTCCTGAACTCCACACTGAATGTCGGAATGGGAAAGAAAGGGGATTTAAGCAATTTTGAGCGTGGCATGGTTGTTGGTGCCAGACGGGCCGGTCTGAGTATTTCACAATCTGCTCAGTTACTGGGATTTTCACACACAACCATTTCTAGGGTTTACAAAGAATGGAGTGAAAAGGGAAAAGCATCCAGTATGCGGCAGTCCTGTGGGAGAAAATGCCTTGTTGATGCTAGAGGTCAGAGGAGAATGGGCCGACTGATTCAAGCTGATAGAAGAGCAACTTTGACTGAAATAACCACTCGTTACAACCGAGGTCTGCAGCAAAGCATTTGTGAAGCCACAACACACACAACCTTGAGGCGGATGGGCTACAACAGCAGAAGACCCCACCAGGTACCACTCATCTCCACTACAAAGAGGAAAAAGAGGCGACGATTTGCACCAGCTCACCAAAATTGGACAGTTGAAGACTGGAAAAATGTTGCCTGGTCTGATGAGTCTGGATTTCTGTTGAGACATTCAGATGGTAGAGTCAGAATTTGGCGTAAACAGAATGAGAACATGGATCCATCATGCCTTGTTCCCACTGTGCAGGCTGGTGGTGGTGGTGTAATGGTGTGGGGGATGTTTTCTTGGCACACTTTAGGCCCCTTAGTGCCAATTGGGCATGGTTTAAATGCCACGGCCTACCTGAGCATTGTTTCTGCCCATGTCCATCCCTTTATGAGCACCATGTCCCCATCCTCATATGGCTACTTCCAGCAGGATAATGCACCGTCACAAAGCTCCAATCATTTCAAACTGGTTTCTTGAACATGACAATGAGTTCACTGGACTAAAATGGCCCCCACAGTCTCCAGATCTCAACCCAATAGAGCATCTTTGGGATGTGGTGGAACGGGAGCTTCGTGCCCTGGATGTGCATCCCACAAATCTCCATCAACTGCAAGATGCTCTCCTATCAATATGGCCAACATTTCTAAAGAATGCTTTCAGCAGCTTGTTGAGTCAATGCCACGTAGAATTAAGGCAGTTCTGAAGGCCAAAGGGGTCAAACACAGTATTAGTGTGTGTTCCTAATAATCCTTTAGGTGAGTGTATTTCAAAATATTGCTGTTTTTAAGTGTTTAATCTGGTATAAAATGAATGATTTACTGTAAGTGTAAGTATTTCAGTGTCACATGATCCTTTAGATCCCATTGACGGCAACATTGCTCAAAAAATCGCCCAGTGTATCATCACCTTTAGAGTTGTTGTTTAGCTTGCATAGGTGCAGATATTGATTTTATAATAAGAAACCAAGCAAAATAGCAAATTAAATATTTTTGGGAAAACTAATTTAAATGTTTAAGAAAACGTTTCCCTTTCAGCGGCCGGTGTATCTTAATGGAGCCATCTGTGCCTCGGGTGTCATGTTTTCGCAGACTCTCGCTTCAGTGTGAATGAAAGACAGAAGTGAGACTCGGTCAGCAGAGCTCAGAGACGGACCATATGCTCAGGAAGATGCCCTGCCATTTATTTGACCATCAAACAGGAGCGTCTCTGCTTTGTTATGCTTTCAAAGGGTCGAGCGCTCAAGACAGATCCTCTTTCAGCATAAGGCCAACTGAAGGGACGGTTATGGTTTAATGGGCTCCTGTCTCTCTGAGGATGTTCAAAATGAGTCCCTTCAAGCCTAGTGCTGCGCTCACACCAAACGCGAATAGAGCGTCTGGAGCGAGTGATTTCCATGTTAAGTCAATGGAAAGGCGCGTTGACATGCGTCTGGAGGTCCTGCGGCGCGATACACACGATTTATTATTTCCTCGGCCAGTCCTTCTGCCGTCTGCCGCTGCTCTGATGTCCTGTAGTGGCTCATCTTGTGCTGATCTAATGGCCGATCTTTGCTCTCATGAATCATCATTTGTTGTCCGCCAAATCGTTTTGACTGAGGGCAAAGAGAAGTTTCATAACTTGATTTTTTAGGATATTTAAATACACATGCAGTGAAGATGATGTAGGAGTTGCCTGGGCCACATGTGTGTGGCTATTAATGTTTTATATATATATATATATATAATGAAAATGAAAAGAGGCAGAGTTGTGTTTTATGACATATTTCTCCTGGAGCGCCTTGAACGCGCGTCTATTTCACTTCAAACGCTCGATTTAAACACGCGTCCAATTCACTGTGGATGCGCGAATGGATTCAAAATGTTCAAGCGTCCAAATAGCCGTGATTTTGATGCTCTAATCGCGTTTGGTGTGAACGCTGGTGTTGGTCAGGGCGTCTGACCTGTCTGTGAGCGTGGAGATGTTGGCGAAGCAGTGCTTCTCTCTCTTTCTCGTCCCAGCTGTGCCGGAGTTGGGACAGCCAAAGAAAGGCCTGAGAGTTCTCCACCTGAGAGAGATGATTATGGAGGATTAGCAGGAAGAAAATATCACACCTGAGCTGGATAAAACATCAGGTGCTTCTAAGCCACTCTACGCAGCTTTCATCAGGAATGTAGACCAAAATATGAGCAATCACATGAGAGCACATTGAGACTTTCATTATGCTGGGAAATGGTGTGAATAGAGGCAGTATTGAATATTCTCTTATGAGACGCCTGAAGGCCTTTTCGCATGACTCACACTGGTGAACTCGGCGTTATCCTCAGTGTTTCAGTCAAGCATCATATCCTACCAATCCTGCATTCAAACCATTTCAACTTCTGAAGGCCGCCAATGGCTACCAGAAGCTTCACATGACGTATGCAATGCAATATCACTATTACTGTCGAGATTTAGAAGAGCTCCATCCATAGTTTCACAATATACACACACACATGAGCTTTACTGCCATCCCATTCTCCATCCGTAGGGTTTAATATGGAGTCGCAGCTCTAACAGCTTCAGCTCTTCTGCTCTTCTTTCCTCAAGGTTTAGGAGTGTGTTTATGGGGATTCTTCATTTGTGATGTTGGACGAGAAGGCCTGGCTCTCAGTCTCCGCTTTAATTCATCCCAAAGCTGTTCTATCGGGTTGAGGTCAGGACTCCAGTTCCTCCACACCAAACTCCTCATCCATGTCTTTATGGAGACGCTTTGAGCACTGGAGCAGTCATGCTGGGACAGGAAGGGGCCGTCCCCAAACTGGGCCCACAAAGTCGGGAGCATGAAATTGTCCAAAATGTCTTGGTGAATCATTAAGAGTTCCTTTCACTGGAACAAACCCCTGAAAAACAACCCCACCCCATAATCCCAAATCAGGCAAGTCCCGTTCTCCTGGCAACCGCCAAACCCAGACTCGTCCATGATTGTCAGACAGAGAAGCCTTATTATAAGAAAACATGGAATTAATTTCCACTGTTATGCTGATGACACTCAATTATATATTTCATCACGACCGGATGAAAACGCTAAATTATCTAAACTGACAGCGTGTGTTGAAGATATTAAACACTGGATGACGTGTAATTTATTGCTATCAAATTCAGATAAAACGGAGGTGTTACTTATTGGTCCAAAAAACTGCCCACAAAACCTCTCGCAATACAATTTTACCTTGGAAGGATGTCCTGTCACTTTATCCACTACAGTAAAAGACCTGGGTGTTATATTAGACCGCAACCTGACATTCGAAAATCATATTTCATATGTTACAAGAACGGCATTTTTCCATCTTAGAAACATTGCTAAGCTAAGTAACATGCTATCTATTTCTGATGCAGAAAAGTTAGTTCATGCATTCATGACCTCGAGACTAGATTACTGTAATGCTTTATTAGCTGGTTGTCCTGCATCATCAATAAACAAGCTACAGTTAGTCCAAAACGCAGCTGCTAGAGTTCTTACTAGGTCAAGAAAATATGATCATATAACACCAATTTTATCATCTCTACACTGGTTACCTGTGAAGTTCCGTATCAATTACAAACTATTGCTACTAACCTATAAAGCCCTAAATGGTTTAGCTCCAGTGTATCTAACGGATCTTTTCACTGTTTACTGTGAGCAAAAACCCTGCAAAACACCTTCCAGTGATGCTTCACATGCAGAGGTCAAAGCCCTGATGTCAGTCGAGTGAAAAGGCCTGAAGCCAGTCTAACATAAAATATGAGCAATCACATCAGAGCACATCAAGACTTTCATTACGGAGGCTGAGGGTGTGAATAGAGGCAGTATTGAATATTCTCTTATGAGACGCCTGATGCATGTGTGGGTCGTCTGCAGACATCTGAAGAAAATAACACTCAATGTGGTGGATAACAATCGGACAGATGATCTGGAGACAAACAGCCATACCTTCTGTCCACCACGTCTCTCGCATGGACGTCAGTGCTACAGATGGTCTCAGCGTTGGGGATGAGGGGGTTTCACTGACTCACTTGCTTTTTATAGTGGTCTTCATCACATTCTCATTTCCGTGCTCCATTCCAGGGAACGCAGATCTGAGTGCGGGTAAGAGTGACCTGTGGAAATACACACAGACCACTAGCCAACTTCTGTCTGTTTAGCATTGTGCTGATCATAACTTACACATTATATTATCAACAAAATAATGAGTAAACTGTTTAACATTGATGCTAGGATGTCTTTGTATTTGGTACAGGATGGGTCAATGACATCATGTGTGTCCAGGTAAAAAGTGATAATATACAAGATGTACACACACACACACACACACACACACATATTCAACTTGTAAGAAAAAAAAAATGATAATAATAATAATAATAATAACAACAACAATGTGATGTATCAATGCAACACATACAAATTTGCCAGTGAATGCTTTCAAAGATATACGGCATTGAGAAAACAGATTCCAACAGATTCCCGTTTCCAATCTGGTGTAATTCTGTGATGGTGTGCTTCAGCCCTTAGAGCGGTGTGGAAGTGAGGTCTGGGGTCCGCTCACTGATCACAGCAGACGAGCTACACACACACACACAATTCTGCAAACTCATTCAGAAACTACTGAGAAAAACACCCAATAATGCATGTGGGGCAGAATTAGGCCCATTCCCATTGATTATTCATGTGCAAAAAAAAAGATCCTTCATATTCTGGATGCATCTAAAATCAAGTCCCACAGAATCTCTACACTTTAAAGCTTTACAAACCTAAAACTGAACCCTGAAAAAAATCCCCTCAGTCAGCTGGTTCTGAGACTTACTAACCCCAGTAACTCTACAGAGAGAGAGAGAGAGAGAGAGAGAGAGAGAGAGAGAGAGAGAGAGAGAGAGAGAGAGAGAGAGAGAGCTTCTATTTGTGCTTGAATGGACAAATACAGACACAATTATTTCAAAATGAAAGACGACGCATGTGTATCAGTATATTGGATCCGTGCATAATTGTTTTTTGTTTATACATCATAATATATCAATATTAAATCATAACCATGACAGACAGGCATAAGGGTCTGCAATGTGGAGGGCAAAACCGGCAAAAACAATAAATAAATGAATACGAAAATAAATGAATAAATAAACCCACAAAAAAAATCCTTTAAAAAAAAAGTATATATATTTCCCCCAGCAATTGTTTTATTTATTTAATTAATCTCCTCACACATTTAATTATTAACATATTTATTTATTCAGGAATATGTGATTTATTTGCTTATTTATCAATCTATATATTTATTTATGTCAAATTTTATGGATTTATTTGTTTGTTTCTTGATTTTTTTGCATATTTTCCTGCATGTTGGTCAAACCACGTGACTTGTTTGACAGACAAAAATATTTTTTATTTATTTATAATATTAATAAAAGATTAGGCCAAAATACTTAAATTTTTTAGATTTTCCATCAGGACAGTCATTTCACTCTGACATTTTTGACTTTACACTTCCAAAGAAATATCACAATTAATTTTAATTCCGAAATTAAAACATAACAGATTTAGCTTGAGAGGGTACAAGGGAATTGTCAATGTTACAACTTTGCTGATTGGATTAGTGACCTAGAAGACCGTCTTGGTTTTCTGGCGTAACATTTTTGTTTTACATTCTTCAAATCCCTGCTAATGTTTATTCCCAGAGACTTTGAATCCCATGTTCGGTCTGTGGGACGTTTGCACCCACTGTATAAAATGAATAACGGTGATTTAAAGACATACATCCGTAGCGAACACCCACAAAACAGATTTCATGAGCCTTGCACACACAGACCCTCTGGCTCGTATAGAGTAATACTGCCAGAAATATCTCTCAGAATCTTAATTATATGCAGCACATTTCCTCATGAATATTCTCTCATTCAGAGAAAATCGGCCTAGGGATGTTTACAAGCACTGAGTCAGTGTCTGATTCATAAGTGACAATCTCGTGACGCACGGTGGCATCGCATAGTGTCCAGAACCGGTTCAGCCACACCGGAGCACGCATTGCATTACAGGAGAAGCTTTATCAGCAGCCTAATACTGTAAATGAGTTCCACTAGAGGCATGTATGCTACGTCTAATCCATAAGCAGATGTTTGAGGAGCGCTGGAGCAAAACCAGAGGTGGACAAAATACACAACTCCATTACTTGAGTACTATTGGTTAAATATTTCTCCATTACAAGTGAAAGTTGTAAAGTTAGATTTTTACTTAAGTAAAAGTACAGAAGTACTTGCTTTTAAAAGTACTGAAGTATCAAAAGTAAAAGTAAACGCATTATTTTATTATTGTTGTATTGTTGTATGAATGCGCTGCTCCATCATGGTGGTTTAAGCTCCATCTGACATGCTAGCAGACCTTCAACTCATTTAAATACTTGCTTAAACGTTTCAAAGCTCTTATCAAAGTCAAAATCATACTAGAAAAGAAAGGTTTCTACATTGTGTTTATTTGACAGGATTATGTAAACATATTTCTGAAAGGACTTCAGTTAACATTATTAGTCCAACTACGTCGTTTTTTGCATGCTAACGAACATCATTGTGGAACGTTAGCTATATGTGTTAGCGCTGTATCCTCAAGGCTATCGCAACTCAGCGGGTAAATCTATAAAAAATCATTTGACCAATCAAACTTCATACCAGTGTTCATTTTGACAGCAAATTTTGATTTAGTTTTAGTCAGTGTTTTGACTATAACATTTAAGGCATCTGAATTGTTTTAGTTTTAGTCTAGTTTTAATTGACTATAATAAGATTTTAGTAGATTCAATAGACTAAACTTCAGCTCTTGTGGTCTGGTGTCTGAGAGGCAGCTTTCTGTGCACTTTCAGACTTATCCACGTCCGCTATTCTGAATTTTATCTTCTCAGTATGACTATGGTTCTGCGTCTGGGAACTGCCGCCTTCTATTTTGCCATCAATTAATTGGTGTACAAAAATATACTTGGAAATCATTGAACTTCATGTGATCCTACAAGAGTGATCACTGATAGACTGTCTGCAAACAAAAAAACAAAAAACAAAAAAAATCCAGTTTTAAAGAAGAAAACAAATCATCCACTGACTTTCAAAGTGGCTATGACTTTCTACTTCGAGGTCTTGATAGAAATGTAGTGGAGTAAAAAGTCATAAGTTTCCAGAAATAATACTACTCAAGGAAAGTACAGATACTCAAAAAGTGTACTTAAGTACAGTACTCAAGTAAATGTGCTTAGTTACTGTCCAAAACCACAAGAACTTCCGGAGCAGGGTTCGATTGTGATGTTATCCACAGCATTCCAACATTTTGTGAAGAAAACGCGAGTGGTGTTTCTCTAGATGGGGCTTGGCCAATCAAAAGAGCCCAAGGACTGTGGGATTATTTCACCTGATTTATCGTCAGTCACACCTCTTCTCATCTGTCATTCATGTCCATACGTCATTACAGCCCTGCAAATATCCTAATTAAAAACATGAGCACTGAAAACACTGAGCGTCTGCGTCTCTGTAAACAAGCTCCTCTAATTGCCCTCGTGATAATAGATGGTGCATTGTGGGTAATGTGTGCCAGTGAAGGTGCAGTGGCAGGGCTGACTGAAGGGAACACACTCCTCCTCTCTGAACATGGTGTGTTTGCCGTCTCCATCCGCTTCAAACTTCACCCTCGCCATATTGTCAAACAACTTTGATAGATGTTGGTGAACCCGAGGGAGGAACGCAAGCCTTCACAACAGCACAGCTGCTATTGCAGATCAAGTCTGTCCTAATGTGACATATGGAAACTTCAATTTGCCTTCAAGACAATTTGGGAATCAGCAATCAACACTGCCATCTAGTGTGTGGGAAAGGCAAATAAAGGCCATTTCTGCAGTGAAGCTCAGCCTCATAAAGGAATCATCAAGAAAGTGTCCAAATGTGCCAATGAGTTTGAATGAAATTTGTTAGATCCAACAACATCAAAAAAAGGTCAGTGGATAAAGACAAACGTCTAGCTTCAGAAGAAGTGGAATATAAGTCTATGGTAGATTCATGAGGCTTTAATGGCCGGTGTAAAGACCCACACACACCAAGAACAATAGCAACAACAAATCTAAATAAAGAGAGTTTTTGCTTAAAACAAGACAAAATTATCTTCCAATGGGTTAAGAAATTAGCCTGGCGTGGCCATACTCAATTCTAGTCAGAATATGAGTCTGGTACCGCTCCATTGAGCTTTGATTATGGGGCGTGTTTCAACCGAGCCAGGAAAGACCTCAATTGGATAGACCTACAACCAATCAGAGCAACGGAGCGACGCGTAACGTTAGTTGTCAAATGTCAACAGAACTCAACTGCACTGTGTTGCCAAGTCCGTGTTTTTCTCCATGTCCGCGGGTTGAAGCGACCCCAATTATGTGATTATATAAACCCAGGAATGTGAATTTTAGCAGGCAACCTTGCCAAAATAACATATTTTGCCAACCAAACGCCATTTTTTTCAGGAGAACCCCCTGGAAAGTTATTGTTTTGGGCTATAGTTTTGAGTAGCAATTGTGCGCGACATTGCAAAAACACTTGGAAACCCTGTCTGCACGCACGCTGGATTAAGTAACGTTACAAGAAAAAGATGAGTGTAAACGATCTTTGCCAGTAATAAAATAATTTAAGGATACACAGAGTACTTACCAACACGATCATCGTTTCTGAGAGTAGGTGAATGCATATACGAACAAGTTCTCCGTTTAGGATAAGAGCAAATTCAACCCAAGAGCCTTCGATGACGTGGATGATTACGTTACTGTTGATCATCTGTCCATCATCGTCTAAAGCCCGCCCTGATGATTTCATTGGTCCGAACAGCTTCTGTTCGGGCATAATTACTCCTCTATGGAGCGAGTCCTGACCGAATTGCCCGAGCAAAACATTTTGTGGGCGGGGCTAAATTCGGCTGGCATCCAGGCTATTAAGAAATGTCCCGAACTAGATTTCAATCAGAAACTAGATCATTTTTCTTACCCCATTGGAAGATTCAGCTCGTTTTAAGCAAAAACTCACTTTATTTTTATTCTAATGTCCTTTTACTCATCTAGTAAATGCATCTTGATTTAATAATTTTAGATATTTAGACTTGAAACAAGACAAAAACACTAAGGAAGAAAACCATTGTAATGATAATGATTTTAGCCTCCACATCCAGAACGATAACTATATTAGTGTCTACACCAATGAACAATACAAATAACTATAATTATATTAGCGTCATCGCCGGTTTATTACACTCTAAAAAAAATGGTGCTATATTGTACTAAAAGTGGTTCTTTGGCTTGTAATCATAGGGGAACCACTTTAAGTGCTGTATAGCACCAAATCTTGGTTCTTCTGTGGTTCTTCTGTGGTTCTTCTGTGGTTCTTCAGTGGTTCTTCTGTGGTTCTTCAGCGGTTCTTTGGGATGACTGAGGTGCTATATAGCACCGCTACTATATACAGAACCTGTTAAGTTGGTTCTTCTGTGGTTCTTCTGTGGTTCTTCTGTGGTTCTTCAGTGGTTCTTCTGTGGTTCTTCTGTGGTTCTTCTGTGGTTCTTTAGAGGTTCTTCTGTGGTTCTTCAGCGGTTCTTTGGGATGACTGAGGTGCTATATAGCACCGCTACTATATACAGAACCTGTTAAGTTGGTTCTTCTGTGGTTCTTCCGTGGTTCTTCCGTGGTTCTTCAGTGGTTCTTCTGTGGTTCTTCTGTGGTTCTTCTGTGGTTCTTCAGTGGTTCTTCTGTGGTTCTTCTGTGGTTCTTCTGTGGTTCTTCTGTGGTTCTTCTGTGGTTCTTCAGTGGTTCTTCTGTGGCTCTTCTGTGGCTCTTCTGTGGTTCTTCTGTGGTTCTTCTGTGGTTCTTCTGTGGTTCTTCAGTGGTTCTTCTGTGGCTCTTCAGTGGTTCTTCTGTGGTTCTTCTGTGGTTCTTCTGTGGTTCTTCAGAGGTTCTTCTGTGGCTCTTCTGTGGCTCTTCTGTGGTTCTTCTGTGGTTCTTCTGTGGTTCTTCTGTGGTTCTTCAGTGGTTCTTCTGTGGCTCTTCAGTGGTTCTTCTGTGGTTCTTCTGTGGTTCTTCTGTGGTTCTTCTGTGGTTCTTCTGTGGTTCTTCAGTGGCTCTTCAGTGGCTCTTCTGTGGTTCTTCTGTGGTTCTTCTGTGGTTCTTCTGTGGTTCTTCAGTGGTTCTTCAGTGGTTCTTCAGTGGTTCTTCTGTGGCTCTTCTGTGGCTCTTCTGTGGCTCTTCTGTGGCTCTTCTGTGGCTCTTCTGTGGCTCTTCTGTGGCTCTTCAGTGGTTCTTCTGTGGTTCTTCAGTGGTTCTTCTGTGGTTCTTCAGCTGTTCTTCAGCGGTTCTTTGGGATGACTGAGGTGCTATATAGCACCGCTACTATATACAGAATCTGTTAAGTTGGTTCTTCTGTGGTTCTTCCGTGGTTCTTCTGTGGTTCTTCAGTGGTTCTTCTGTGGTTCTTCAGTGGTTCTTCTGTGGTTCTTCAGCGGTTCTTTGGGATGACTGAGGTGCTATATAGCACCGCTACTATATACAGAACCTGTTAAGTTGGTTCTTCTGTGGTTCTTCCGTGGTTCTTCCGAGGTTCTTCTGTGGTTCTTCAGTGGTTCCTGAGTGGTTCCTCAGTGGTTCCTCAATGGTTCTTCAGAGGTTCTTCTGTGGTTCTTCAGCGGTTCTTTGGGTTGACTGAGGTGCTATATAGCACCGCTGCCATATACAGAACCTGTTAAGCCAGTTCTTCTGTGGTTCTTCTGTGGTTCTTCTGTGGTTCTTCTGTGGTTCTTCTGTGGTTCTTCCGTGGTTCTTCCGTGGTTCTTCCGTGATTCTTCCGTGATCCTTCCGTGGTTCCTCAGTGGTTCCTCAGTGGTTCTTCTCTGGTTCTTCTGTGGTTCTTCAGTGGTTCTTCAGCGGTTCTTTGAGATGACTGAGGTGCTATATAGCACCGCTACCATATACAGAACCTGTTAAGCCGGTTCTTCAGTGGTTCCTCAGTGGTTCCTCAGTGGTTCTTCTGTGGTTCTTCTCTGGTTCTTCTGTGGTTCTTCTGTGGTTCTTCTGTGGTTCTTCTGTGGTTCTTCAGTGGTTCTTCTGTGGTTCTTCAGCGGTTCTTTGGGATGACTGAGGTGCTATATAGCACCGCTACCATATACAGAACCTGTTAAGCCAGTTCTTCAGTGGTTCTTCAGTGGTTCTTCAGTGGTTCTTCAGTGGTTCCTCAGAGGTTCCTCAGTGGTTTCTCTTGGGTTCTTCAGTGGTTCTTCAGTGGTTCTTCGGTGGTTCTTCAGTGGTTCTTCAGCGGTTCTTTGGGATGACTGAGGTGCTATATAGCACCGCTGCCATATACAGAACCTGTTAAGCCAGTTCTTCTGTGGTTCTCCTATGGTTCTCCTGTGGTTCTTCTGTGGTTCTTCCGAGGTTCTTCTGTGATCCTTCCGTGGTTCTTCAGCGGTTCTTCAGCGGTTCTTTGGGGTGGTTAAGGTGCTATATAGCACCACTGCTGAACAAAGAACCTTTTAATGCTGCGTTCACACCAGAGGCGAATAGAGCGCCAGGAGCGAGTGATTTCAATGTTAAGTCAATGGAATCAGTTTTGTCGTCTGTGTCTTTGAATGCTCGAGCTCTTTGAAGCAGGATTGATTCTGATTGACTGCCAATGTTTTTATTGTTCATCAGCTGGAAAGTGAAAGTGATTCCAATGATATTGTTCCTGTGTCTTTATCATTTTCATTATGGACTCCAGCATATCCATAGAATCAGGATGATTATTACAACTTTATAGTTATAGTTATAGTTATGGTCCTTGGTGTGAACGGGCCTGAAGTCATAATCAAGGTAAAAAGATTCTGCCTAATATCTCTTTTTTTATGTAGGAAAGAAAAGCTGGAACAACATGAGGGTGACAAGTTTGGAGTGAACTATTCCTCTGAGGTTGAGGTAACCAGATAACTCTAGTTTGGGTTAGAGTCCAGGTTTACTGGTGGCCTCCACAACGTCCGGTGTTTTTCTGAGATTGCGTGTCAGCTCTTTAAAATCTGTATCGATACCTAGAAAGCGTTTGGAATCCTGTGGAGACATTCATGAGAGAACGACTTGAGACAACTTCATTAGCCAGAAAAACCTAAAAAACCCTCTCTGACATTCTGAAGAACATGTGTCTGGCCCCAGGCGCCCAACAGTAATTACCCAAATGTGTTCGGCCAAAAGCATAAGATGGACATTTTCATCTCTCATCTCGATCTATGAATAGAGTGCCAGAGGGCTGGACAAGATGCTAGTCGCAGTTTACTCTCAGTTCTCCATTAAAGCCGTCTGTTCCACATTTCCTTCTTTACTATTCTGGCTGTTTTTACATGTGTGTTGGGTGACTATTCGAGGGCAAAATAAGTTTTCAGTCAAGAATGAATAATACTAGAAACATATCAGCAAAACCGACCTCTGGTAGCTGAGAGCGAATGTCATCCGATCCGAACCCTAACCTGACGCAGTTCTTATGATCACGGAGAAAACGGTGATGTCATCAGCTCATTTCAATTATCATACAGTGACAGTAGCCGCGTTTCCATTACAGATTTGCGCAAAACTTTTGCGATATTTTCTAAAAGTCGACAAAAAAATATTGCGAAATGACAGCGTTTCCATTAACTGATGTTGTGCAACTAAAACATTTTTTTTCCTCTCGTGATAAATCATTCCAAAAATCATGCTACATATGTTGTTAGGTTTATGTTTATCCCAGCCACCACACGCCATTATTATTAATGGAAAGAGACGTGCGTGTTATAGCACTGATGGCACGGAAAGCACCTTATACTTGAGCGGCACATATGAGGTGTTATGATAAATTGTGGCATTTTATATTCTATTGTTTTTTTTATGAGTTTAATAAAGAACTCGTCTTCTGTCCAAACACACCATCATCTGTAAAGAATGATCGACTTTTACATACGCAGGTTATTGTGACGCATTGCCACAGAGACGAGCAAAAAGTTTGAATTTGCATGGTGGTAACTCAACGTTTTTTTTACCACTTCGTTATTTTAGCTCAGAATTTAGTTTTTTGGAAATATAAACTGAATTTAGAAATGCTTTTGAAATGAAAAACTTTGCGTTTAATAAACAAAATATATTTTTGAAATGAAGACCGCGTTTGGAGTGGAGTGCAAAATAATCTGCTCCCTGAGTCACGGCCTTTGCTGTTATTGAGTGTACACAAATAAAAGTAGAGAGTTTATAGTTTATAATTATGTCTTGCACTTATCTGTATGGCTAAAAATGACGGAGTATTTTGAGTTTCCGCTGGAATAGCCTAAGGAAAAAATTCATCAAAAGGCGACAACGACTTCGTCGGACAGAGGGTTAAAGAAAACGTAGCCTATTTAGTTTCATATAGTTAGGCTATGTCTAAATATTATAATCTTTTAATTTCATTTATTGATTATGAAAAGTGAGCAGCATGAGTAAAGCACATAATCAGATGCGCATATGTCTGGAGACATGGATTTTGAGCACAATTGAATTGTGTTTTCTAGAAAGTCTTTCTTTAAAATTAATTTTGTTTTGTATAAATTGTATTTTAATTTTGATCAATGTTTAATCAACTATTTGGCTGTAGGCTATATTTAATAAATAAGAAGCAAACCAAGATCGTCGGGAATGGATTGACCTAGTCTTTGAGCAAGGCTGAAACTATAGTGTCTTTCTGTTTTAATACATGTCATAAACATATGTCATAATTACAGTATAGGCCTATAGATAGTTATGATATTTGTGGTTGCACCGGGGTCCGTCATTATAAAGTTACGCCACTGTCCTTATTAGGAGAAAATATATGTCGTTTTAACGACATAAGATCTCGTACATACTTGAGTGGAAAAAAACTATATGTAGGCCCTGTGTGAGAGCAATGCGTGACCGTACAGCTGACCTGTAAATGCGAAAAAACTGTTTCCATTGCAGTTTTGCGAAAATTTCCTTTTTCGAATGGCCTGAAAAACCACCTCATGCGAGCGTAAAAACATTTTTGCGATATATGGGAGTTTTTGCGAGATTGACGCGTTTCCATTGGGCTTATTTTCAATTCGCAATTTGAAGGGTAATATAAACGCGGTGAGTGTGGGCTTTAGATCAGTAATTAAGTTTATATGGTTAATTTAGTTTACTAATTAGATTTATTTGGATATTATAAGATTTTCAATCTTATAACTGGCAACTAGCTGGCAACGCCAGCTTCACGTATTTGGTGGGGTGAACCGATGGGCATAACCTCAGTCTTGTCGCTGTTGAGAAAATTGACACATCCATTTTTTATCTCAGAAATACAATGTTCAAGAAAGGTAACAGACGCATTTTCACCAGGTTTTGAATTAATGTAAATCTAGTGTCATCTGCGTAAAAATGAAACTTAAGACCAAGGAATCTTAGAGGTTGACCAAGGGGGAAAAGGTACACTCTAAAAACAAAAATGGTAATTTGGCTCGTAATCATAGGGGAACCACTTTTGGTGCTATATAGCACCATATCTCTTCAGGTTCTGTATATGGTAGCGATGCTATATAGCATCTCAGCCAAAGAACTGGTGAAGAACCAAGATTTGGTGCTATACAGCACTTAAAGGGTTAGTTCACCCAAAAATGTAAATTGTGTCATTAATTCCTCACCCTCATGTGGTTGGACACCCGTCAGACCTCCGTTCATCTTCAGACACAAATGAAGATATTTTAGTGTAAAGCTGATGCTGAGAAAGGCTTCAGATAGGCCTCCATTGGCATTCAGTACATTTACACTCACAAGACCCATAAAAGGCACTAAAAACGTCGTTACAAAGTCCATCTCACCACAGTGACTCTACAATCATTTTACGATGCGACGACAATAGTTTATGTGCGCAAAAAAAAAAATCAAAATAACACCTTTATCCAACTTGTTCTTGTCTTCCGTGTGTGTCTCCACGACGCATGCGTGAGAATATGAGCAGATCCGGCGTTCGGACACATGAGCCAGAAGAGATTTGTTCACGAGCAGAGGAAGACGCGCGTATCTCAGCTGTTGAATTCTACATTGATCGTGCTTTAGGTCTCGGCGTAGTGCTCAAAATCGGACTAAAGTGTGCATTTCACGGATTTCCGAACGCTGGCGCTACGTCATATTCTCGTGCATGCGTCGTGGAGACACACACGGAAGACAAGAACAAGCTGGATAAAGGTGTTATTTTGATTTTGATTTTTATTTGCGCACAAAAACTATTGTCGTCGCATCGTAAAATTATTGTAGAGTCACTGTGGTGAGATGGACTTTGTAACGACGTTTTTAGTGCCTTTTATGGGTCTTGTGAGTGTAAATGTACTGAATGCCAATGGAGGCCTATCTGAAGCCTTTCTCAGCATCAGCTTTACACTAAAATATCTTCATTTGTGTTCCGAATATGAACGGAGGTCTGACGGGTCTCGAACGACATGAGGGTGAGGAATTAATGACACAATTTTCATTTTTGGGTGAACTAACCCTTTAAAGTGGTTACTATGATTACGAGCCAAATAACCACTTTTAGCACAATTTATTTAGAATGTACATGCTAAAAAGTAAGGTAATTGATCCCTGGGGAACACCACATTGCACTGTGCAAATCCCACCGGACACAAACGGTCTGAGAGACTTGAACCAGATGAATACAGTGTCAGCCACACCAAAAACAATTTCCAAACGAGTGAGTAAAAGAGTATGATCCAAAGTGTCAAAAGCTGCACTGAGATCGAGAAGAATCAGAATGGAAGAGTCAGCAATGAACAGGTCATCAGTGACCTTCACTAGTGCTGTTCCAGGGCTGTGGAGTTCGCGGAAGCCAGATTCAAGGGGTTCAGAAACATTTCGGCAAAGCATTTTAGCAAGAAAGGAAATGGGCCGAAAATTATTAAGGTTGTCCCAGTCTGCGTTAAGTCTTTTTGGAACCAGCAATTTTGAGTGCATTAGACACAACACCTGTGCACAGAGTCATGTATTATACTCACAACAACAGGGCATAGAGAAGAGAAACATGATTTAAACAAGCAGGTTGGCTTGCGGTCAACTATGGTCAAAACCCCATTACAGAGGGACATAAGACCAAGTGTTTAATACGGGTTTGGAACATGACCGTGAACTATTGCTTAAATGACCAAAAAATGCACAATTAAGAAACAAGACTTAAACACAGGCTTTATTTTTGAGCGTATAAGAAAATAAGAATACTCGATATAATAAACGTCAATTATCACTCAAACTCAAACTGATAAAAGTAGTTTGATCAGAGCTCCATGATAAGAGCTGTGAACAACAGAGATATTTTATGGAAAATGTTAGCTGACCGATATCACTGAAATAAGTGTTGCCTTAGTTTTGACGGAAGGAAGTGGATGTTGAGTCAGAAAACTCGGAGGTTAGGAAACGATAGATCTATTAGCGTACATTCAATAGCTCTACCTTGGCTCGCCCAGCAGAGGTTCTTGGCACTGATCTCCGTCAGCTGGCTCTGGATCAGTGGCATACAGGCTCATTACTAGGTTTTAGCAGTTAGTTGTGAGCTGCAGATTGGCCTGTTGGAATAAATGTCAGCATATCTGTATGAGTTCAGCCTGTCCGGCCTCCAGGTACTTCACCCCCGGCAGCACGACACCAGCTACACGACAAGATAAGAGTCCCATTCGATCCTGGACCTGGCACATGGATAACAATATTAACACACTGTGTATGAAGAGACCTGCGGGCTGAAGCTGCCAGAGATGAGTCTCGCGCTCTCGGGATATCAGCGGCTTCTGGAGATTAAACTGTCGGAGTATCTGGTAAAAACAAAGGCAGCAAGACAATTACTGACTTAATGTATGCCAAAATTAAGAATAGTTACTCTTCATACATCAAATGCTGCTTTATTCCGTCAAGATGCACAAAAGAAGAATACAGTACCAGTCAAACATTGTGTACTATACTTGTAGCCATTAAAAACGCATTTTGTTTCATATTTAAGTTTAAATATTATAGCCTGTTATTTTTTTTTTCATCTATGTTAATTGTGAAAAGTGCACAGCATGAGAAAGAAAGGACACATCATCAGATGTGTAATATATCAGACGACATGGAGTGGGTCAGACATGATTTTGACCACTTCATTAAGTTCTGTTTCGCAGAAAGCCTTTCTTTAAAGTGAATTTCGTTTTGGATAAATTGCATCTTAATTTAAATCAATGTTTCATCAGCTAATTGCCTGGATTTAATAAATAAGCAAATAGGCTATAGCAGACAATATAATAAAAACGAGGCGCCAGCGCGATCAGGCATTGCAGGTGAACTGAAGAGTGATCTACGAGTATTGTGTGTATCGGAGAGTTTACAAAATTAAATGTTTCAGAAAATGTTTTCCATTGAAATGACTGGGAAAAAACTGTCCCAATTAACCTGAATTCACCTTATACTCCTTGAAATCATAATTGCATTGCATTATGTTGTTTTATACACCAAATATTTTAAATTTGATCATTTAAAATATAGCAGGCTTTTGTAATGTGCCTTTGGCTCTCGCTTTATATTGTTAACTATATTCTAAATAAACTGCAAAAAATATATTTATTATGTAAAGAGTTCCCCTCTCAGTCTCATACCTGACTCAAAGGCTCATTCATTATGCGGCTCATTATGCTGCTCATTATGCAGCTAATTATGCGGCTCATTATGCGGCTCATTATGCTGCTCATTATGCGGTTCTTTTGTTCTCTCAGGTGTGATTCACAGCATTATTCATGATCGTTCATGCCTCTTTGTATATGGGCTTTGTAAAGAAAAAGTGTCTTACAAAATTTAAATCAGTGTATTGTTTTATGTGAATGAGTTGGCTCAATGATTCTCACATCAGTTTGAAGCAAAAACTCTAGGCAACAACACCCATTAGTCAAACGTCTTGTGGACACATATCTATGGTGTATTTTGAGACCTTAATTCAGAGAGTTAAACATTTTTTTTTTTCAAAAACCATGCATAAACGTTATCTCAAAAATACAAGCATGTACATACATGTTGCTCTCATATAATGTTAGCCGGTTTGTGCTGAATACTGTGTAATTACACTTGCCATTAATGTGTTTATGAGCAACTGAAAAAAGCACAAATGTCAGAGAAGACCTGGAGGGGTTAAAAGTAATATATCAACTGCAACTCTTTACAAGAAGGGTTGAATCATTACCACAAGGGGAGACTGACTATTGTTTTCTTTTACTAATTTGCCAAAAATGTAATACACAAAAAAACTGTGCGATTTCAACCACATCAAAGACCCCAAAAAACTGGATTGAAAATATAAGGTAGCTTAGACACTTACAAACATAATACAACCTGTGGACTTTCTTTACATACTCAAATAAATGAGTCCATATAGAAAAAATTCAGTAGTAGGCTCATTGCCAACAACACAAGTCCAGGTGAACAAAAAATCAAAAAGATGATACTCAACAGTCCTTTTCTGCAGAAGAAATCAGTCCTGATGAAAAAACAATGTCCACAAAAAAAGAGAAAAGGAATAAATCCACTGGTTCAGAGCCCCACAAAAAAACAGGGTATCCTTCAGCTGTAAAAAGTCCAAAATGTCGGCACATTTGAAACAGCTCCAAGGTCTACTACACAAAATCTCTATCCCCCAGAGATAAGTCTCGATTACTTTTACTTTGAGCAATGTTAGCCAAAACAACCATACCACCTCACCAAACACCCCTTATTTAAAATGGCCGCCCTTCCCCTTTATTGGTCGGCCCATCACATTAAGAGTCCTTAGAGGCCTCGATTCTCCCTCAAACAAAAGGCACATGTAAATACTCCAAATCAACATACATGCAAAAAAAAAAACAACACTGATCATTTAGTACACCTGTACATATACAATGGCCTTTTTTCTATAGTGAGCATAGTGCAGGGTTTTATTGTGAGAGAGTTACAGTATGAGTAATCAAAGCAATGTAAATGTTTTAAATAAAGCTACACAAATGATAATTTAAGCTGGTGTTTTTAATATCGCCCTCTACAGTGTGTGTCTCTAATCTCAGTCAAGCATTGCAGAGTTGATGAGATCTGCACTGGAGGGAAAGGCACTCAGAAAATAATGACTTGAACTTGGGCATGTTCAGAAGACTTATAGTGCAAAGCCGTATATATAGACCACTTTATGATGTTTTCCTTGTTGGAGAGTTTAGCTCTTGGATTTCTGGTTACACTCAAATGGATCCTAATTGGATTCAATACAATTCCCCAAAAATCACATACAATCAGGTACAAATAATTAACTTCACAAATTACAAAGAATAAATATCTGTATTTACGATTTATAAAATGATTTAACCACTATTTTTAAGACTGCCCATCCCGACACTTGTGGGACACTTGCCATTATACTTTCATAACAATAATATCTTAGTCTAAACCTAAAGTAATCTTGACAAACTATATAGAATTTGAAAGCTTTCAGACTCTAATTTTCATATTTGGTGACGGGTTTTCAAAAGAAACAACAGAGCCATAGATATATAGCGTTAGATTATTAATTTGTGATGCGGTGCCAATCTATAACGCACGCTCTGACTCTTTCCAAGGGTTTTTATATGCATTTTAGAGATTGAATATTATACAAATATTAACATTACTGCCCAAACTACTTCTGAATAGGATGTCTACTTCATAGATAATTTGAGAAGTATGGAAATATGGTTCAGATCACTCAAACTATGTATGGAAATGGAACAGTTCTTATATGGGCACTGATGGAGTCTGGATGTGTGTGCATCTGTGTGTGTGTGTGTGTGTGTGTGTGTGTGTGTGTGTGTGTGTGTGTGTGTGTGTGTGTGTGTGTGTGTGTGTGTGTGTGTGTGTGTGTGTGTGTGTGTGTGTGTGTGTGTGTGTGTGTGTGTGTGTGTGTGTGTGTGTGTGTGTGTGGATGTCATCTAGTGGAAAACGTTGGTACTGCGCACAAAATCATCTCACTGAAAGATCTTTTTTGGAGATGTCGACCTAAAATTTGGCACAGAACTTCAGATATTTAGCTTTGGTTTTCTTGAAGTTTTAGAGTTGAACGTGTTTTGTAAAATGTCTATTTTATAGGACATCAGGACTGGAGTTGAAGAGCTCTGACACACACACAGAGAAGTGTTGTGTGTGTTGTGTCTGTACAGATGTCTATATGGGTCAAACTGACCCGTGAACAGCAGGAGTGTAGAACATTTCTGTGTGCACATTTCACAACGCATCAGCACGATGAAACTTTACATGCATGTTCATGACCCTAAATGAGAAAAAGTCACAAAATGTAAAGAAAAACAATGTAGGCTAGATAGTATTTCAGATAGATTGAAAAAAGAAATGATAGCTCATTTTTACCATTTGTGGCATTCAAAAAATATTTCTGTATTGAAATAAGTGGGGAAAAGCTCCTTTTATAGCTTCATAGGTTAGTAAAAAACTAAACTAAAATAATAAATGTTATTATTTTGGGTCTCTACAGTTGCCTTAGAAAAGCAGTTCCCAAACAGACTGACCACCGGGGGTGCGCGAGAGAATGTTTGTAACGGCAGAAAAAATGTCTCTTTTTAATTTTTATGTATATAACTTAGGTAAACTTCACATGTCAGATTATTATTGATAAATAAAAATGTCACACTACAAGCTGTAGTAAATTACTCATATTTTCATTTCATTTTACAAGCGTGTCTGTGTCACCCCGCACTTTTCAAATTAGGCGCTAAGTGACCATTCATTCATTCATTCATTCATTCATTTTTCCGCTTACTACATTCATCAAAATGGACACCTGGATAAAAACTGGCACTTTAAAGAAATCAAGGGACGGTGAGCCATCTACATCGGAGATTATTAGGAGACAATATGTCGTTTAACAACATAAGATCTTGTTATTACGACATTTGAGTGGGGGAAAAAAATATGTAGGCCTTATGTGGCAGCGTTTCCATTGGGTGTATTTTCAATTTACAATTTCAATTTGCGCAATTAGAAGGGTAATAGAAACATCGCAAAACTACAATGGAAACAGTTTTTCGCATTTACAGGTCACCTGGTACGGTGAAGCATTGATGCCACATAGGATCTATATTTTTTTTTCCCACTCAAGTAGATCTATGTCCTAATAACGAGATCTTATGTCGTTAATATTTTTTCTCCTAATAAGGACAGTGGCGTAACTTTAACCTAGTAATGACAGACCCCGGTGCAGCCACACACATCATAACTAGCCTATCTATAGGCCTACTGTAATTAAGACATATATTCAAGAAATGTATTAAAACAGAAAGACGCTGTAGTTTCAGTCTTACTCAAAGACTGCGGAAACAGCCCAGTTACGCACGTCAATACATATCTGACGATCTTGGTTTGCTTCTTATTTATTAAATATTCAGCCAAATAGGTGATTAAATATTGATCAAAATTAAAATACAATTTATACAAAACGAAATTAATTTTAAAGAAAGACTTTCTAGAAAACAAAATTCAACGAAGTGCTCAAAAGTGTCTCCAGACATATGTGCAGATTCTTACTCATGCTGCTCACTTTTCATAATCAACATATGAAATAAAAAAATGTAATATATAAACATAGCCTATGAAACTAAATAGGCTACGTTTTCTTTAACCCTCTGTCAGACAAAGTCGTCGGCGCCTTCTGATGGATTTTTTCCTTTATGACAGCGGAAACAACTCACAATACTCCGTCATTTAGGCATTCATATCAGTGCAAGATATAATTATAAACTATAAACTGTCTACTGTTATTTATGTACACTAACAATAATAGCAAAGGCCGTGGATTCAGGTAACAGATTATTTTGCACTCGTCTCGAACACGAACGCTGTCTTCATTTCAGAAATATATTTTGTTTATTAAACACAAAGTTTTCATTTCAAAAGCATTTCTAAATTCGGTTCATATTTACAACAAACGAAATTCCGAGCCAAAATAACGAAGTGGTAAAACTTTGAGTTACATCATCGAATTCAAACATTTCGCTCGTCTCTGTATGTGGCAATGCGTCACAATAACCTGCATGTGTACGAGTCGATCATTCTTTACAGATGATGGTATGTTTGGACAGAAGACAAGACAGAGTTCTTTATTAAACTCATAAAATACAAAATGCCTCAATTTATCAAGAGCTTGAAGCAGATAAGAAAAACAGACACACACACACACACACACCTCATATGTGCCGCTCAAGTATAAGGTGCTTTCCTTGCCATCAGTGTTTGGATAACACACACGTCTCTTTCCATTAATAATAATGGCGTGCGGTGGCTGGGATACACACCTAACAACATACTTAGCATGATTTTTGGAATGACTTATCACGAGAGGAAAACATTTGTTTAAGTCGCATAACATCAGTTAATGGAAACGCCGTCATTTCGCAATATTTTTATCAACTTTTAGAAAATATCGCAAAAGCTTTGCGCAAATCTGTAATGGAAACGCGGCTTGTGGCAGGCATTGGTTTGGGGTTTACATGGATTGGTGATGCAGAAAGTCCCGCAATATGTAGTGTGTGGAGAAGTTTAGAGAATGTGGAGAATGTTGATGTTTTCTAATAAACCGTGAATATTTGTATTTAGTTATTGCTATTAAAAATGTGATGTTTAACCAAAGTAAGGTGGTGGGGGTGCTTGACAGGTGTCAAACACTAGAAAGGGGCGCGTGCTACAGAAAGTTTAGGAACCACTGCCTCAGAACATTAAAACATGCGGGTCAAATTGACCCGCGAACATCACAAACGTAACAGTAATTTGGTGTGAATGTCAAAACAAAGCAAATGCATCCCATCTCTGAACAGGCCCATTCTTACATATTCAAATCTCCATCTTGAGCATATGCACCGATTACACTCCACCATAAAATCATTATTGAAGTATGATTGCGTGTGTGTAAGGATGATCTGGTTTCTCATCATGAACGCCGGCCGGTCCCTGAACTGGTCCAGTAATCTCTTTATAGGCCGACTGTGAGAGACTGTACACTCTGGCCTTTATTGGATTTCTGTGCAATTGGTCTGGTGTTGATCGTCTTATTACAGCTGCAGAGCCGCGGTCCACCAAACACAAAACAACTCTCTGCTTCACACAAGTCGTTCGTCTCAGTGTCAAGACAGAACTATCTATCCGGCTGGATTGTGTTTCCGCACCTCCAGTGATCATCCCTAACGAGGGGGCTTAATTCTGACTGCAGAGAACGCAGATCTGGCTCCCTGGGAGATGTATAATTGCTTTCTCATTTGAAGGGAAATGCATGCAAAGCACACACACATGCATACAAGCTCACGTAACACTATGTGGGCAGTCGCATGCGTTCCTGCGTTAGCTACGCTTTACAGAACCATTGTTCATGCCGTGCTATGGAAGAGTTGCGCATAATTGGAGAAAATGAGACCCTGAAGTAATAATCTACAGACACTAGCGCCTTAAATGAGCAATAAATCATGTTTATTTGTTTATTCCATGTAGAGCCTGAAGGTTCCTCAGCCTATCTTCCTCTTACAGCTTGCAGCAGAGAATATAGAGGTCCTTCAATAAACAGGCCCATTTATTTGAACAAAGGTGGAACATGGAGCTCTATATACTGGATAAATAAACACTGTTCATCTGGGTTTAGAGGATCAACTGGGACACAATGAACATAAACAAGATTAGCAACAGATTCATTGGACAAAATACGCATGTAAACGCATACACACACACACACCGATCAGGCATAACCCTTCCTAATATTGTGTTGCTGACCCGTCGAGGCATGGACTCCTCTAGACCCCTGAAGGTGTGCTGTGGTATCTGGCACCAAGATGTTATCAGCAGATCCTTTAAAGGGTAACTAAACCCCAGCTTCACCTGAAGTGGAGGAGGGTGGATCGTCTGTAGACACAGACCCAGAGCCTTATCAATGCGAGCCGCTGCTCAAACTGCGTTAACTCCAGATGCCGACGATGAAGCAGCAGCGCAAGAGAAATGACCTAATCTATGAACAGTCAAATCCTTACACTGAATGCCACTAAAAAATAGATCAGATATCTGATATACATACAATGTATTTTCATTCAAATTAACTGAATCAATAAGTTCAGACCTAAAAGCCTATTATAAACAGATTTCCTCAAATAAGTTATACACGTAACGGTATTGTTGTCCGTTACCGCGGCAACCACTTGCGTGTCAGGGTTTGAAAGCGCGTCTCATGTATGAAAATTATCTGTACACATGACGGGCGGCAATAATATCGCAAGAAAAGCCTGACGTGTTCTGGCAACTGCATTAATTAACCGTATTTTATTCATTACAATGTTAAAGCAAGTGTCAAGTCAGTTTCATTCATAATGTTTCCACTTCATATCACATGAGAGTTCATACTGGAGTGAAGCCGTTCTCATCGTGTGATTGTGGGAAACATTAGGGCGTGGTGAGCTCGTGCCAGGGGCGTTGGCAGTGCCATCCTACGTCACGATCACCCACAACGTCCAATAGGAAAACTCAACTGCAGTCGCCACCGTTCACCTCAAGAGGGCAGCACTTCAGCGGTTTTACACCATATTTTATAGAATTAAAACACTTTATACTCAAACGTCAAAACATTTACTCGAATCAATGAACAGCATTAATAAAGCCCCAGTATTACAGATCATCAACTAAAAAAAGTTGGTTTAGGGTTTAGTTACCCTTTAAGTCCTGTAAGTTGTGAGGCGGGGCCTCCATGGATCGGACTTGTTTGTTCAGCTCATCCCACAGATGCTGGATTGGACTGAGATCTGGGGAATTTGGAGGCCAAGTCAATGCCTCAAGGCCAGGCCACCTTCTTCCATTGCTCCGTGGTCCAGTTCTGATGCTCACGGGCCACTGTTGGTGCTTTGGGCGGGGTCAGAGGTCAGCATGGGCACCCTGACTGTTCAGCGGCTGTGCCGCCCCATACGCCACAAACTGAGATGCTCTGTGTATTCTGACCCGTTTCCATCAGAACCAGAATTAACCTCTGGAGCAGTTTGAGCTCCAGTAGCTCGTCTGTTTGATCGGACCACACGGGCATCAATGAGCCTCGGCCGCCCATGACCCTGTGGCCGGTTCTCCACTGGTCCTCCATAACCCTGTGGCCGGTTCTCCACTGGTCCTCCATGACCCTGTGGCCGGTTCTCCACTGGTCCTCCATAACCCTGTGGCCGGTTCTCCACTGGTCCTCCATGACCCTGTGGCCGGTTCTCCACTGGTCCTTCATGACCCTGTGGCCGGTTCTCCACTGGTCCTCCATGACCCTGTGGCCGGTTCTCCACTGGTCCTTCATGACCCTGTGGCCGGTTCTCCACTGGTCCTCCATGACCCTGTGGCCGGTTCTCCACTGGTCCTCCATGACCCTGTGGCCGGTTCTCCACTGGTCCTTCATGACCCTGTGGCCGGTTCTCCACTGGTCCTTCATGACCCTGTGGCCGGTTCTCCACTGGTCCTTCATGACCCTGTGGCCGGTTCTCCACTGGTCCTCCATGACCCTGTGGCCGGTTCTCCACTGGTCCTCCATGACCCTGTGGCCGGTTCTCCACTGGTCCTTCATGACCCTGTGGCCGGTTCTCCACTGGTCCTTCATGACCCTGTGGCCAGTTCTCCACTGGTCCTCCATGACCCTGTGGCCGGTTCTCCACTGGTCCTCCATGACCCTGTGGCCGGTTCTCCACTGGTCCTTCATGACCCTGTGGCCGGTTCTCCACTGGTCCTCCATGACCCTGTGGCCGGTTCTCCACTGGTCCTTCATGACCCTGTGGCCGGTTCTCCACTGGTCCTCCATGACCCTGTGGCCGGTTCTCCACTGGTCCTCCATGACCCTGTGGCCGGTTCTCCACTGGTCCTTCATGACCCTGTGGCCGGTTCTCCACTGGTCCTTCATGACCCTGTGGCCGGTTCTCCACTGGTCCTTCATGACCCTGTGGCCGGTTCTCCACTGGTCCTCCATGACCCTGTGGCCGGTTCTCCACTGGTCCTCCATGACCCTGTGGCCGGTTCTCCACTGGTCCTGCACTTCTGATAGAGACTGGCCACTGCAGACCGGGAACACCCCACAAGAGCTGCAGTTTTGGAGATGCTCTGACCCAGTCTCTAGCCGTCACAATCTGGCCCTTGTCAAACTCGCTCAAATCCTTACGCTTGCCCATTTTTCCTGCTTCTAACACATCAACTCTGAGGACAAAATGTTCACTTGCTGCCCCCCTAACAGGAGCAGTTATTCACTTCACACAGTCATAATGTTATGCCTGATCGGTGTATGTATGCGTTCCTGCAATCGATGGACAAATCTCAATCCTCCGGCAACTACAGGAACGTTCTTGATGACAACAGAGTGACCAATAAACAGTTAAAAATGCTGGATAATGAAGAGGAAGATTCCAGTTCGTGGTCAGTGGTTCTGATCAGCCTGGGGTATCTGGACTGCTATCAGGGCTCGGTCCAGCTGAAGAAACTGTGTTGTGTTCTGTGTTGAGAGAAGAAAAACTCTAAACACAAATGCATTCTTCCAAAGACGTGCTTTTTAATATTATGGTTCAGTGCGCTATCAACTGCAAAAATCAAATATGCCAGAAATGAAAATATGTTTCAGGGTGGAATATTCTGCTATAAATGCACCTCAAAAATAAAGAAGAGCCTGAAGCGTGTTTTGTTCTCCTGCAGGGTTCACACTGAGCTCTGTTAAAGATCTCGAGATTTGTGTGCATTCCACTCTTATAATTCAGGCTGCGTTCCTGATTGGGACTTGATAATACGCAGGTATAACTCATTACAGACAGAAAAACGCTCAGCCCAAACCTGCATCCTTTCAAAAGGAGAAATTCTAAATGCTATTGAGTTTCAGAAAGGACGAAAAAGCACCAACAAGGGATGGAACTGAACATTTGATACTGCTTTGATATAAAATGTATTTGATGTACATTCGAAAAAATAATTTTCTCACTTAAATATCTGCAGCTCATTTTAATATGCACACATTTACATTTACAAACCCGTAACATTTTAATTTGTCTAAAAAATTAAGTAAACAAAACCAGAATTATACAGCATTATGCAAGACGCAAAAGCTGAAGTAGCACGTCCGACTAAAAAAGAACTGAAAGAGTTGGTTCAACCAGCTGTCGAAGTTTGCAGAGGAATCAAAAAGAATCGGAAGAGTCAGTTCAACCAGCTGTCGAAGTTTGCAGAGGAATCAAAAGGAATCGAAAGAGTCGGTTCAACCAGCTGTCGAAGTTTGCAGAGGAATCAAAAGGAATCGAAAGAGTCGGTTCAACCAGCTGTCGAAGTTTGCAGAGGACTCAAAAGGAATCGAAAGAGTCGGTTCAACCAGCTGTCGAAGTTTGCAGATTACTCAAAAGGAATCGAAAGAGTCGGTTCAACCAGCTGTCGAAGTTTGCAGAGGAATCAAAAGGAATCGAAAGAGTCGGTTCAACCAGCTGTCGAAGTTTGCAGAGGACTCAAAAGGAATCGAAAGAGTCGGTTCAACCAGCTGCCGAAGTTTGCAGATTACTCAAAAGGAATCGAAAGAGTCGGTTCAACCAGCTGTCGAAGTTTGCAGAGGACTCAAAAGGAATCGAAAGAGTCGGTTCAATCAGCTGTCGAAGTTTGCAGATTACTCAAAAGGAAGCGAAAGAGTCGGTTCAACCAGCTGTCGAAGTTTGCAGAGGACTCAAAAGGAATTGAAAGAGTCGGTTCAACCAGCTGTCGAAGTTTGCAGAGGACTCAAAAGGAATTGAAAGAGTCGGTTCAACCAGCTGTCGAACTTTGCAGAGGAATCAAAAGGAATCGAAAGAGTCGGTTCAACCAGCTGTCTAAGTTTGCAGAGGACTCAAAAGGAATCAAAAGAGTCGGTTCAACCAGCTGTCGAAGTTTGCAGAGGAATCAAAAGGAATCGAAAGAGTCGGTTCAACCAGCTGTCTAAGTTTGCAGAGGACTCAAAAGGAATCAAAAGAGTCGGTTCAACCAGCTGTCGAAGTTTGCAGAGGAATCAAAAGGAATCGAAAGAGTCGGTTCAACCAGCTGTCGAAGTTTGCAGAGGAATCAAAAGGAATCGAAAGAGTCGGTTCAACCAGCTGTCTAAGTTTGCAGAGGACTCAAAAGGAATCAAAAGAGTCGGTTCAACCAGCTGTCGAAGTTTGCAGAGGAATCAAAAGGAATCGAAAGAGTCGGTTCAACCAGCTGTCTAAGTTTGCAGAGGACTCAAAAGGAATCAAAAGAGTCGGTTCAACCAGCTGTCGAAGTTTGCAGAGGACTCAAAAGGAATCGAAAGAGTCGGTTCAACCAGCTGTCGAAGTTTGCAGAGGAATCAAAAGGAAACGGAAGTGCACTTGGTGCCAACTAAGTAACCGGGTTCAAAAGAGCTGTGAATAAATCTGCTGTAATCAACACTCTCTTTAAAGAAAGACTGAAGACTGTGGCTTTTAGATTCAAGAGAAGGCCGTGCCAAAATCATAACCAACCGGGCTAAATATGAACACACAAACACACCAAACCAAACGCCTTTAATGAGCTGCACTCGCTCAGCCAATCACAGGCGGCTGATGATTATCAGGGGGCGGAGCTTTGAGGATGGACAGAGGAGGGGCAAACACACACACACACACACACACACACACACACACAGGAGAGAAGGACAGCAACAGACAAACACAACCACAGCTTTGGACTGTAAGTAACACATAAGCTCATTCTTATCCTTGAGTTGAGGTTCGGTCAGGCCTGTTTGTGTAGGGAAAGCAGGTTTAGTCGTATGTGTGTGTGTTTGATGTGTGTGTGTTTGATGTGTGTGTGTTTGATGTGTGTGTGTTTGGTGGATGAAGTGTGTGTAAGAACTGCAGTAACCTTCAGATGCCACTGGGTGGAGATATTACAGAAGATATGACATTTTTGGATCATTGTGAATTCTCTCCTGAGCCTGAAACTCTGAACATAATCCAAGAGTCTGTGTGTGTGTGTGTGTGTGTGTGTGTGTGTGTGTGTGTGTGTGTGTGTGTGTGTGTGTGTGTGTGTGTGTGTGTGTGTGTGTGTGTGTGTGTGTGTGTGTGTGTGTGTGTGTGTGTGTGTGTGTGTGTGTGTGTGTGTGTGTGTGTGTGTGTGTGTGTGTGTGTGTGTGTGTGTGTGTGTGTGTGTGTGTGTGTGTGTGTGTGTGTGTGTGTGTGTGTGTGTGTGTGTGTGTGTGTGTGTGTGTGTGTGTGTGAGAGATTTGGGCATGATTTGGGCTTGTACAGTAGACATGATGCCTTCGGACAAACTCATTTGCTGTGGCTTGGTCACATGACACATCTACAGCTCACGTGATTGGCTCAGGGGTCACAGGCCAGCTAAACGAGAACAGATTATTGACCTGTTCAGTGACATCACTGTCTGTTCTTCTGCTTTCATATGTCATTATCAATACCCGTCAGATCCGGGACATGATCCCCTTCAGCATCTGTGGAATCCTGGGATACATTAATCATGTTCAGACACACGTATGAGCATCTCTTTCTCCAGGATCTGCTCATGTATGATCAGTGTTTTCTCCAGGATCTGCTCATGTATGATCAGTGTTTTCTCCAGGATCTGCTCATGTATGATCAGTGTTTTCTCCAGGATCTGCTCATATATGATCAGTGTTTTCTCCAGGATCTGCTCATGTATGATCAGTGTTTTCTCCAGGATCTGCTCATATATGATCAGTGTTTTCTCCAGGATCTGCTCATGTATGATCAGTGTTTTCTCCAGGATCTGCTCATATATGATCAGTGTTTTCTCCAGGATCTGCTCATGTATGATCAGTGTTTTCTCCAGGATCTGCTCATGTATGATCAGTGTTTTCTCCAGGATCTGCTCATATATGATCAGTGTTTTCTCCAGGATCTGCTCATATATGATCAGTGTTTTCTCCAGGATCTGCTCATGTATGATCAGTGTTTTCTCCAGGATCTGCTCATGTATGATCAGTGTTTTCTCCAGGATCTGCTCATATATGATCAGTGTTTTCTCCAGGATCTGCTCATGTATGATCAGTGTTTTCTCCAGGATCTGCTCATGTATGATCAGTGTTTTCTCCAGGATCTGCTCATGTATGATCAGTGTTTTCTCCAGGATCTGCTCATGTATGATCAGTGTTTTCTCCAGGATCTGCTCATATATGATCAGTGTTTTCTCCAGGATCTGCTCATGTATGATCAGTGTTTTCTCCAGGATCTGCTCATGTATGATCAGTGTTTTCTCCAGGATCTGCTCATGTATGATCAGTGTTTTCTCCAGGATCTGCTCATATATGATCAGTGTTTTCTCCAGGATCTGCTCATGTATGATCAGTGTTTTCTCCAGGATCTGCTCATGTATGATCAGTGTTTTCTCCAGGATCTGCTCATATATGATCAGTGTTTTCTCCAGGATCTGCTCATGTATGATCAGTGTTTTCTCCAGGATCTGCTCATGTATGATCAGTGTTTTCTCCAGGATCTGCTCATGTATGATCAGTGTTTTCTCCAGGATCTGCTCATGTATGATCAGTGTTTTCTCCAGGATCTGCTCATGTATGATCAGTGTTTTCTCCAGGATCTGCTCATATATGATCAGTGTTTTCTCCAGGATCTGCTCATGTATGATCAGTGTTTTCTCCAGGATCTGCTCATATATGATCAGTGTTTTCTCCAGGATCTGCTCATGTATGATCAGTGTTTTCTCCAGGATCTGCTCATGTATGATCAGTGTTTTCTCCAGGATCTGCTCATGTATGATCAGTGTTTTCTCCAGGATCTGCTCATGTATGATCAGTGTTTTCTCCAGGATCTGCTCATGTATGATCAGTGTTTTCTCCAGGATCTGCTCATGTATGATCAGTGTTTTCTCCAGGATCTGCTCATGTATGATCAGTGTTTTCTCCAGGATCTGCTCATGTATGATCAGTGTTTTCTCCAGGATCTGCTCATGTATGATCAGTGTTTTCTCCAGGATCTGCTCATATATGATCAGTGTTTTCTCCAGGATCTGCTCATGTATGATCAGTGTTTTCTCCAGGATCTGCTCATGTATGATCAGTGTTTTCTCCAGGATCTGCTCATGTATGATCAGTGTTTTCTCCAGGATCTGCTCATGTATGATCAGTGTTTTCTCCAGGATCTGCTCATGTATGATCAGTGTTTTCTCCAGGATCTGCTCATGTATGATCAGTGTTTTCTCCAGGATCTGCTCATGTATGATCAGTGTTTTCTCCAGGATCTGCTCATGTATGATCAGTGTTTTCTCCAGGATCTGCTCATATATGATCAGTGTTTTCTCCAGGATCTGCTCATGTATGATCAGTGTTTTCTCCAGGATCTGCTCATATATGATCAGTGTTTTCTCCAGGATCTGCTCATGTATGATCAGTGTTTTCTCCAGGATCTGCTCATGTATGATCAGTGTTTTCTCCAGGATCTGCTCATGTATGATCAGTGTTTTCTCCAGGATCTGCTCATGTATGATCAGTGTTTTCTCCAGGATCTGCTCATATATGATCAGTGTTTTCTCCAGGATCTGCTCATGTATGATCAGTGTTTTCTCCAGGATCTGCTCATGTATGATCAGTGTTTTCTCCAGGATCTGCTCATATATGATCAGTGTTTTCTCCAGGATCTGCTCATGTATGATCAGTGTTTTCTCCAGGATCTGCTCATGTATGATCAGTGTTTTCCTCTGAATCTGTGTAGAAGCATAAAGTAAAGTCTGCTGGACAACATTAGAGATGCATTCATCTTCATAACCAGCAGAGGGAGCTGCAGCCACACGGATATGAATATGATCTTTAATTATCACCTCATCATACCCTTATGTTAAGTCACATGACTGACTTTTAATAAATGCATTAAAATGCCACACACACATAAAACGACTGCTCTTCTGTGGTGAGAGCTTATTCTTTTAAATTGTTTTGAGGACATCATGAAGAAAACAGTCAATCTCCTCTCCTCATCTCATCAGATGTTCATGTGCTTCTTTCTTCAGTTTTTTGAGGATCATTCCAGGATGTTTCTGCTCATAATGGACTTCAATGGGAACCAACGGCTGAAGGTCCAGATCACGTCAGTTTCAGAGGCTCTGACCAATCCCAGACGAGGAATAGAGTCTGATCTAGACAAACCATCGCCACATTAACAACACACACACACACACACATTTATACACTTTCACCTCAGACGCTCGACTTCAGTGTTGCTCGTATGATGTCATCACGTCTGAAAATGGTAATGGTCAGGTAATGGAAACGCGGCGAACTGATACGAAAGACGGACAACATTTCTAACCGCCAATCGCTGGGTGAAGTCCAACAAGCCTATTATTTGTGTAAAGGGTGTTCGCTTTAACACTGGGTCGGCACTTCCACCTGCGTCATGTGACCTTTCAGACGTGATGACATCATACGAGCAACACTGAAGTCGAGCGTCTGAGGTGAAAGTGTATGAATGTGTGTGTGTGTGTGAGCGCTGCTGCTTTAAATCAGTCAGTCTGAGACTGAAGCAGTGGTCACCAACCTGTTCAAGCCAAAGATGCCTGACCTCAGCCTTGATGAACGGCAAGATCTACTTATAGATTTTTCATGGCCAATTCAGAGGTTTTTTTTATTTTTTTCGAGAACATGTGTCGTTTTTTTTCTTTTTCTTTGCTTAAGCTAATTATTTTGTAGTTTATTTGCTCTATAACAGCCCAAACTAGCCTTAAGAAAATTAGCCATGTGAAATGTGAGGCAACCACTGCATTTTAATCACTACCAAAACAAAGATACACACATGTAGCATGAGCAGTGTTTTTTTTAATTTAAATTAGATTGCATAATTTCAAGACTTTATTCAGCTTTAGCTTTGTGAAATTGATACATAAGACACACCTGCACAAAACAAAAACAGATGGACTGAGTAAAAATGCTAATTCACTTTTTGACAGTAGATGGTGCTTATGGAAAAGAAGCGTTTCTTTGGGTACCAAGTTTAGTTTCGTTCAGAGATACATTCATTTAACCCCCCTCCCCTCCCCAATTTAATATTTATATTTTTCTTCCTATATACCTATATTTCAAGCATCCCGAACAGTTATCTTGCTGGGACTATTTATACCTGGTCCACTTCGTGTTTTTACAGATCAGATTTCTGATTTATCAGAACGATTCCATTTACACTTGGTCACATAAATGTGTTGTCTTCAATTCCCACGTTATATGCATTTTTAATGGAGTTCACGTCACCGAAATCAACAAATATGAGCTGCATTGTATTGATCAACAGCTAATTACATAACTATAGCATCGGCCGATTTGTGCTGTGTGAATTGAGGTTGCAGAGGATACATTTTGGGAGCATAAGGAGCGATTTCGTGCCTTGATAATGTGTTTGTCCGGCTTTACACAGAGAGGCCGGATAGCTGGCCTGAATGGTTGTAACGTTAGTCAAGTGAAAGCAAAACTCATGTATCTGATATTTCACAGGGTTTTATTATCAGCGTCGTCGATCCCACGCGCACACGGGGCAGTTTGCAAAACACTTCACTAACAACAGCGTTACTCAACAGAAAATAAACAGTGAGAGACACAGAAATATTACACGCATGCGACGTTCACAGCACGGACTGCCTTCTGCATTAAAGGAGCGGTACATAATTCTACTTGTTACATGTTGTTAATTATTTTTCGGTTATTTATCGGGAGCTACCAGGACAGTGATAAAGATCGACCAGTCGACCCCTATCGATGGGTTGGCGACCGCTGCTCTAAAGTGTGCAGTTGGCCTGAGGTTCATCCTGAGTTGCTGGACCATTGAATTCTGTTTTTCTACTCAGCTCTATATCTGGAGATCCTCTTGCGTTCAAACGGCGGACGCGACGCGAGCTCAACATGTTTTTAAAAAACCGCGCAAGTTTACAGCTCATGTTCTCGAGACTCCGCCGCTATGGCAATAAAGCCGCTAAAACGCAATCACGCACTAATGAGCTTCTGTACTACTGATTGTGAAATGTATTTCTTTATATTTGCTATCCGTATTCTCCACACTGCAAAACCCCTATGTGTTTATTGAACTATGTGTTTATTGAACTATGTGTTTATTGAACTATGTGTTTATTGAACTATGTGTGGACCTGTGTAAAACACGGGACAAATCGCCTCCCGTATTCGTTTGATACGGGACACGTCATTTTGCTTGTAAATACGGGACGATTCCATATTTTACGGTACGGGTGGCAACCCTAATTGAACTATCGGTAAGCCCCGCCCCCCTTAGTTACTGTTGCTAACTCGGACAAACAAACAGAGTTGCTATATCTTACAATGTACAGCTGTCAGTGTGAAAACCTTATCCTGAGATATTTTTGGACACAGATTGTAGCGAATATCCCGTCCGAATGATGGCCAAACTTAACTGATGGTTTATCAAGTTTATTGCATCGTTATTTACTCCAAAAAATCATCGTAAGAGCTGAACAAACAAAGCAAACTCTCTCTCTCCGTTGCATTACCATTAACACACACAGCAAACTACACAAAAACACTCACAGTAAACAAACATATACACTGAGCTTATGCCTTTTCGGGGGTGCAGTTAATAACTGGTAAACTTTGTATCTGCAAAACAACTCTGATAAACTGCGTGCGAACTCTTCCTTTCGTTACCCGGAGACTATAATACCCATCAAAATAGGAGATAATGTAGACCTTAAACATATCTACAATTAAATTAATTTACATATAACCAGTTTAATATGGAGAGGCACTGAAATGTGTTTTTGACCTACAGTGACACATGACGTGAGAACAGTTCGTTATTTCGGTTTGTGTGTTAGCAGGGACTTTAATCGCAACTTAACAAGAGTTTGACAAACAGAAACTCCTCTCAGGATCCCTGGAGTCAGTGTTACAGTCCCCTAGCATTTCTGTAGCAGAAACACCATTAAACCGATGAGAGCTTCGGATTTTTCCAATGCATCTCTATGGCGCTGAAACCTAAAGATGTCCGAGTTCCGGTCCCAGCGCAACTGATACTCAACTGCTATTGGCTAATCTGCGTTCGAGGGGAGGGGCTTACTGATAGGTCAATTACAACATCACTTTAACACACTCATATGTGTGTGAGAGGATCAAACAGTGCTGCGTTACACACACACACATGAGCAGAAGAAGCGGAAGCGCTCGCGGCAGAATAATAGCTCCGCCCACTCAAGAGTCAAGCCACGCCTCTGAGTCGAGTAATTACACACTGTGCCTTTAAAGCGCTGGTGCTCAGCCGTTGCTCTGTTTATCTCCCTCAGAGGAAAGGCTCATCCGGGTCCGGGTCGTCCATGTCCTCCACACACGTCTATTTCTGTCCTGGGCTGCTCTTGACGGGTTGAGATAAAGCTCTGGAGGAAGCAGAGCCGTTTATCAGAGCTGAGGAACCAGCAGACGCTCTCCAGCTCAGCCTGAGGGACGCTATCTCAGCAGCTCTGAGACACATGTGCTGGACA
>NC_137113.1:49940724-49953224 GCF_949357685.1 Gobio gobio | reverse complement strand
AGCTTGGGCTTCACACATGACTAAAGCTGAGGGCCAGGGCCGGCTGCATAAAGCACCTTCAGCTTTTCCCTCAGGTATGAACTTAAGAGGCGATTTCCCCTTAGCTAAGAGAATAACTCAAGGGTGTTGCATATCATCTCTTAAACGGTTCTCTTAGGGAAATATTAAAGTGTTTCACGACAGCGATCCTGGATTCACGTTATAAAAGTTTCGTTGCCATAGATACAGAAAACACTAACACTAATGCTGCGTTCACACCAAACGTGAATAGAGTGGCAAATTCGCGTCTAGTTTGAAGCTTGAACTTTGAATGCATTCGTGCGTCTAAAGCAAGAGTTTGAAGAGAAATTGACGCGAGTCCTTTTGCGCTTTTTATAGTGGTTGTGCGGCAGCGAAATTGAAAAATACTGTTATTGTGTCATGAAATGTAGTTTTAAGAGTTGTTCAGTGGAGAATGTAGTAGTTTAAAGCTCAAATCTGTGGTTTATTTGTAAAGATAGTGCTTATTTAAAGATGTTGTGAGATCCCGCCTGGAACAGCCTCACCTCGGCTAGTCCTCCTGACTTTAGCCGTTTAATGACTTTCATGTTAAATTCACAATCTATAGCTTCGGCTCTATTATATGAAACATATAAAGACATTAATGACTTGTTATAACGTCAAACGACTTCTTTAATTCTGTGAGTTGTTCTTCATCTTCATCAGAAATGTTCGTATGACTGCAAGTGTTCAGTGTCTCAGTGGTTGCGATGTGTGTGTGTGTGTGTGTGTGTGTGTGTGTGTGTGTGTGTGTGTGTGTGTGTGTGTGTATTCTTTCATCGCTAAGATGGTCCAAAGGGTTCTCCTATCCCTAAAAACTCTTCTTGGCACATAATGATCTTCAGCTGGTTCATAAACTCAGTCATGTCGTCTTACTTTTGTCCGCGTTACTCTTAAGGTTACGATTTCCAAACCTTAAAGAGCACCTATTATAGCATTTAAAATGTTCCAAATATTGTTTTAGAAGTCCCCAACAACAGTTTTGCATGCGATGACAAAAAAGACTTTAGTTTTCTTATAATATGCATTTATTTTGACCTGTTTTGACAGCGATTCTCAAATGATTCCTTTAGTGATTGACTTTTCAAACCCCGCCTTTACGTGACGCTAATCTGCGCTGATTGGTCCGATGACCCAGACAGTTGTGATTGGTTTAGTCTGTGCAGATATTTTCAGAAACGGAACACCCATCAAAGTCTTATGGTGACAGTAATTTGTAATGTGTCAGGAGTTATGAATATGAAAACCGCGTCGGTACCGTTTGATTGTAATATGAGCCTATAATAAGTGGGCGAATCGTATTCAATTAACTTGACAAATTGACGTCATCTAGTCAGAGAAAAAGCTTCGGTCTTCTAACGATTCTTAAAAATGACTCAGAGTCGACTCTTACTTTTGAAAGAAAATAACTATATATACGGTGCACTGTCATATTTCAAGCTATCACAGGATGTTTTTGTTCACTTAGATCTATGTTACACACTACATGAAAGGTACATTTCAAAATTCCATGATAGGTGCTCTTTAAGAGCTCGCTCAAGTATTGGGGAGCTAAACCATTTAGTGCTTTGTAAGTAATAAGTAAGATTTTAAAACGTATGCGATGTTTAATAGGCAGCCAGTGCAGTGTTGACAGAACCGGGCTAATATGGTCATACTTCCTGGTTCTAGTAAGAACTGGAGCTGCTGCGTTTTGGACCAGCTGGAGTTTGTTTATTAGGCGAGCAGGGCAACCACCCAGTAGAGCATTACAATAATCTACAGCTCATGAACATTACAATAATCTACAGCTCATCAACATTACAATAATCTACAGCTCATGAACATTACAATAATCTACAGCTCATCAACATTACAATAATCTACAGCTCATCAACATTACAATAATCTACAGCTCATCAACATTACAATAATCTAACCTTGAGGTCATGAACGCATGAACTAACTGTTCAGCATTTTACATTGAGAGCATGTGCCGTAATTTAGATATATTTTTAAGATGGTAGAAAGCAGTTTAGTTTAAAGTTTAGTTAAGGGGTTTTATGCAACACTTAACGCGTTTTAAGGGATTACTGAAGTGAAAAAACAGCATTTAAGGGGAATTCTAAGTGTGTATGACGTTTCACTTAAAGAAACCCTTAAGTAACACTTTTCTGCAACACCCTTAGGGAAACATAAGGGCAAACTTTAAAGGGTTAGTTCACCCAAAAATGTAAATTGTGTCATTAATGACTGAGCCTCATGTGGTTGGACACCCGTCAGACCTGACGATTTCAAAACAAGGCATCATGAAGCTTCAAAGTGTTATGAATCAGTGAGTCGATTCAGCGGTTCAGAGCGTTATGAATCAGTGAGTCGATTCAGTGGTTCAGAGCGTTATGAATCAGTGAGTTGATTCAGCGGTTCAGAGCGTTATGAATCAGTGAGTCGATTCAGTGGTTCAGAGCGTTATGAATCAGTGAGTCGATTCAGCGGTTTGGAGCGTTATGAATCAGCGAGTCGATTCAGCGGTTTGGAGCGTTATGAATCAGTGAGTCGATTCAGCGGTTTGGAGCGTTATGAATCAGTGAGTCGATTCAGCGGTTCGGAGCGTTATGAATCAGCGAGTCGATTCAGCGGTTCAGAGCGTTATGAATCAGTGAGTCGATTCAGCGGTTTGGAGCGTTATGAATCAGCGAGTCGAATCAGTGGTTCGGAGCGTTATGAATCAGTGAGTCGATTCAGCGGTTCAGAGCGTTATGAATCAGCGAGTCGAATCAGTGGTTTGGATCGCCAAATTTCAGCAGTTTGGCGGTTTGACACGCGATCCGAATCATGATTGTTGTGCCAATGGAGGCCTTTCAGAGCATCAGATTTACACTAAAATATCTTCATTTGTGTCTGAAGATGAACGGAGGTCTGACGGGTGTCCAACCACATGAGGGTGAGGAATTGATGACATCATTTTCATTTTTGGGTGAACTAACCCTTTAAGGTGCTTTATGCAGCCGGGCTCTGGCCCCTGAAACACACGCTTGATTTCTTCAGTCCAGAAGGTTCTCCAGCTCATGAGCAAACGCTGAGCTCTGACTGAGTCTGCTTACACACACTCCATGAGCAGAAACACACACTCCATGAGCAGAAACACACACTCCATGAGCAGAAACACACACTCCATGAGCAGAAACACACACTCCATGAGCAGAAACACCGCTCATGTGGAAGGTCGTCATGTTTATGTGTGATATGATCAATATCAATCCGCCGCTCCGCTGCTCCTGTCATATAAATCCTGCGTTTGACGTTAGCCAGAGCTTCGCTCGTATTGTTTTTCGTGCCGTTATTTTCTCCCTGCGCGCCGTCATCCATCAAACGCAGCGAGTGTGTTTACACAGCGTCTGTCCAGTTTATGGCCGTAAAGGTGATCGGGGGAACAAAACACAGTTCATCTGATTCTTTTTTACATTAACCCTTTAATGCATGACCTTTGAAACTCACTTTTGTATTATTTGTTGTGTGATATTACAGTGATCATCACCTTTGACCCGGTTTATGACATTCAAAATATCTGACGTGGTGAAAGTATCTCTTCCAGGTCATCTTGACAGGTATATTAATGTGAATAAATGTCATTCAATTATAATTGCCCCACCCTCACTCACTGTAGTTAATGCCCGCCTCTGGTTGTGATTGGCTGAACAGCGTCTCTTAGCCCCGCCCTCACTCACTGTAGTTAATGCCCGCCTCTGGTTGTGATTGGCTGAACAGCGTCTCTTAGCCCCGCCCTCACTCACTGTAGTTAATGCCTGCCTCTGGTCCTGATTGGCTGAACAGCGTCTCTTAGCCCCGCCCTCACTCACTGTAGTTAATGCCCGCCTCTGGTCCTGATTGGCTGAACAGCGTCTCTTAGCCCCGCCCTCACTCACTGTAGTTAATGCCCGCCTCTGGTCCTGATTGGCTGAACAGCGTCTCTTAGCCCCGCCCTCACTCACTGTAGTTAATGCCCACCTCTGGTCCTGATTGGCTGAACAGCGTCTCTTAGCCCCGCCCTCACTCACTGTAGTTAATGCCCGCCTCTGGTCCTGATTGGCTGAACAGCGTCTCTTAGCCCCGCCCTCACTCACTGTAGTTAATGCCCGCCTCTGGTCCTGATTGGCTGAGCAGCGTCTCTTAGCCCCGCCCTCACTCACTGTAGTTAATGCCCGCCTCTGGTCCTGATTGGCTGAGCAGCGTCTCTTAGCCCCGCCCTCACTCACTGTAGTTAATGCCCGCCTCTGGTCCTGATTGGCTGAGCAGCGTCTCTTAGCCCCGCCCTCACTCACTGTAGTTAATGACCGCTCTGGTTGTGATTGGCTGAACAGCGTCTCTTAGCCCCGCCCTCACTCACTGTAGTTAATGCCCGCCTCTGGTCCTGATTGGCTGAGCAGCGTCTCTTAGCCCCGCCCTCACTCACTGTAGTTAATGCCCGCCTCTGGTCCTGATTGGCTGAGCAGCGTCTCTTAGCCCCGCCCTCACTCACTGTAGTTAATGCCCACCTCTGGTCCTGATTGGCTGAGCAGCGTCTCTTAGCCCCGCCCTCACTCACTGTAGTTAATGCCCTCCTCTGATCCTGATTGGCTGAGCAGCGTCTCTTAGCCCCGCCCTCACTCACTGTAGTTAATTTCCGCTCTGGTTGTGATTGGCTGAACAGCGTCTCTTAGCCCCGCCCTCACTCACTGTAGTTAATGCCCGCTCTGGTTGTGATTGGCTGAACAGCGTCTCTTAGCCCCGCCCTCACTCACTGTAGAGTTTGGTTGGTGTTTGGTGTTGGTCATGTGACGCTGTTTCTGTAACCCTCGCCATCATTGCTGTTTGTATCACTGAGATTCAGATATGATAATGAGCGCTTGCTTTCTGACCAATCACAGCAGAGCAGCTCTCAGAGAGGCGGGGCTTAGAGAGACTGAGCGTTTCAGACACTGAGAGAAGAGCTGAGGCTGCAGTGGAGATTGTGTGTGTTTGAGCTGGAATGCATGAGAGATGCCAGAGCAACATTAGGAGCGTTTGAAACAGCTTAAACATGAACAGAAAATGATTAAAATAGAGATTATGTATAAAAGTTGAACTTTTTTGTTGGCCAACCAAAATAGTGATTGTAAGTTCCAAATCTTGTAAAAGATTTGCTCATGCTGGGCATGTGTTCACTCGAGGCAGACCCTGCTCTAGAGTCAGAGGAAGCTTTAGTGTTTCAGGGAATCTGGACTCTCAGATGATGCTGTGTGGTGTGTGTGTGTGTGTGTGTGTGTGTGTGTGTGTGTGTGTGTGTGTGTGTGTGTGTGTGTGTGTGTGTGTGTGTGTGTGTGTGTGTGTGTGTGTGTGTGTGTGTGTGTGTGTGTGTGTGTGTGTGATGGGTAGGTTTAGGGGCAGGGGCAGTGTGTGTGTGTGTGATGGGTAGGTTTAGGGGCAGTGTAAGGGGATAGAAAATACGGTTTGTACGGTATAAAAATCATTACGCCTATGGAATGTCCTCACATTTCACAAAAACAAACATGTGTGTGTGTGTGTGTGTGTGTGTGTGTGTGTGTGTGTCCCGCTGAAGCCCAGTGTTTATGTGAAGTCTCTGCTGTGTGAGTTATGGGTCTGAATGATCGCTCAGGGCCGTGTCGCTGCTCTATTGTTGAGATGGAGCCTCTAAACAGCCGCGCGTTGTTTATTTGACATCTCAGTTTTATATTGCCACGTGTCGTTGGCCTGTTTACAGTTCATCCGTGTTGATGGATCATCTCTATCACCCGCTCGCGCTCCAGAGGAGAGAATAAACAGCACAATCATATCACTGAATATGCCTTTTACACACAAACTCTACATTTGTTTCCTTCTAATCCTGCATTTGGAACATAAAGACAAACGCGTGTAGTTTCTAAAGCAGTGAGTAAAGGATGACAGAACATTCATGTTTGGTGAACAATGACATCATCGCCCTCATCAGCGCCACTGATGATGTCATTAGACACGCGCCTGTCGATTCGTGCTCGATTGTGTTCCTGCCAGATTTATATCATTTCTCCAAATGCTGAGCGAGAGGAATGTAAACCAGATCTGGAGAGCTCGGGCTGAGCTTTTCTTCCTCATGTTTTGTCTGCGGCGATGGTTAAGGAGACAGAAATTCCTCTGGTCTGTTTTCCTGCAAGACCTTCTCACCGTTTATTTTTTATTTTTTATTGTAAGACAAAATTTTACCAAAAAAAAAAAAGACAAAAACAATACAACATAACAGTAACAAACACTAGGGGGAAGGTTTAAACTAGACCTACATAAAGACAAAGTTTGCAAACTTTTAAAATTTTAACTGCTTTTTGCTTGATAGAAAATTGGATTGATTCAATATAATGCTCCATTTCTTTCTTGAAGGATATAAAACAGGAAAATTTACATTTGTGAACATGGCATTTTGCCATTAAAAGAATAAAATGTATTATATAGACCTGAGTGCGCTTGTCTATAAGTTTAAGTTTAAGTTTAAGTTTATTATTTATTTGACAGGGACCATGTGCAAGTACATTAATCTTACAAAAGAAAAGATGCTTTACACCAGATTTAGCCACAGCTAATTTCCATCCGCAGTCCCTGGGCAGATAAAACAATAAAATATATACATCTAAACATCAATAACTCATTATCTATTTACAACCTCATTTACATTTACACTTCAGCCTAAGCTAACCCTGTACATACTGTTTACAATCAACCTTTTAAAATTGCTACAGTCAATTCTTACTAAACATTAACATAATCAGTGCTGACATAGTTGGTTTTCTAATAATACCTTTTTAACATTTTGAGAGAAGTCCCTCAGGTCAGAGGTTAATTTTAGACTATCTGGAAGCTTGTTCCATTCTTTAACAGCTTTGAATGAGAAGGCTTTATAGTTCTCCAAAAGCCCAAACAATAAATGTCTCCAGAATAACACAAAATTGTTATCAATGATAAAATCACAAACATTTTGCCAAAACTGAACCAAAGTTTCAGGGCTACTGTCACAAAAAGTGCACTTAAAATCAATATCACCTTTACATTTTACAAAGTAATGTTTCACTGGGTAATCATTTTAAATGATACCTCTTTGACTTTGTTTGTAATTAAATATTGATTAGGTATAAGCCAGACCTTTTTCCATACAATAGAGTCTATAAAGCGACTCCAATGTGAGGAAATATAAGGCAAAGACGCAATGTTTCTTTGAAATAACTCTCTTATGGATCTGTTTTGTGAGTTAAAGGAAAAACCAATATTACCTAAGAACTCACTATAGTAGGTGGAGACCATTGTTGAATGTTAAGTCTTTCTTGATGTCTAAACATACATATTTTAGGGGATATAGCACCAAAACTTTGCCATCGTCTCCTAGGCCTTCTGGCCGTGCTTATGTTGGCCGGCTGGGAATATACGTCATCATCTGTTGAGATATTAAAGTCACAGCTACACGATGTTTAGACACTCCAGAGAACGCTGAAAGAAAAACGTCTGTTTTACGAGACGCTGTTTGTCATGCACACACACACACACACACACACACACTGCACAGCTTTGACTGTAAACTCCATCACGCAAGGCTTGTTAATGTTATGAAGAACTCAAACGGTTTTGTATCATAACAGATGATTTTCAGAGCCTCATTTATTACGTTGATTAAACGCTGCTTGTTTAGCCAGTGATTGTACAAATATACTCAACACTATTATTATGAGTAGATTTGGCTTCAAGATATGATTAAGCCTCGCTCACCTCTTATTGTTACAAACGTTTGTTCTGATTATTGAGTGTTTAACAGAAAGACACCTGCTAATCGTGGCTGTGTAAATGTTCCTAATGTTGTTTTGGCTTCTTCAGCAACAAAACACACTTTAATGTTCTCATAATCTCCACTGCAGCCTCAGCTCTTCTCTCAGTGACTGAAACGCTTCAGTCTCTCTAAGCCCCGCCTCTCTGAGAGCTGCTCTGCTGTGATTGGTCAGAAAGCAAGCGCTCATTATCATATCTCAATCTCAGCTGAAAACAGCCTCACATGACCAACACCAACCAAACTATACAGTGTCAGAGACGACTACAGTGAGTGAGGGCGGGGCTAAGAGACGCTCTTCAGCCAATCAGGACCAGAGGCGAGCATTAACTACAGTGAGTGAGGGCGGGGCTAAGAGACGCTGCTCAGCCAATCAGGACCAGAGGCGAGCATTAACTACAGTGAGTGAGGGCGGGGCTAAGAGACGCTGCTCAGCCAATCACGACCAGAGGCGAGCATTAACTACAGTGAGTGAGGGCGGGGCTAAGAGACGCTGTTCAGCCAATCACGACCAGAGGCGGGCATTAACTACAGTGAGTGAGGGCGGGGCTAAGAGACGCTGTTCAGCCAATCAGGACCAGAGGCGGGCATTAACTACAGTGAGTGAGGGCGGGGCTAAGAGACGCTGTTCAGCCAATCAGGACCAGAGGCGGGCATTAACTACAGTGAGTGAGGGCGGGGCTAAGAGACGCTCTTCAGCCAATCAGGACCAGAGGCGGGCATTAACTACAGTGAGTGAGGGCGGGGCTAAGAGACGCTGTTCAGCCAATCACGACCAGAGGCGAGCATTAACTACAGTGAGTGAGGGCGGGGCTAAGAGACGCTGTTCAGCCAATCACGACCAGAGGCGGGCATTAACTACAGTGAGTGAGGGCGGGGCTAAGAGACGCTGTTCAGCCAATCACGACCAGAGGCGGGCATTAACTACAGTGAGTGAGGGCGGGGCTAAGAGACGCTGTTCAGCCAAACACAAACAGAGGCGAGTATTAACTACAGTGAGTGAGGGCGGGGCTAAGAGACGCTGTTCAGCCAATCAGTACCAGAGGCGGGCATTAACTACAGTGAGTGAGGGCGGGGCTAAGAGACGCTGTTCAGCCAAACACAAACAGAGGCGAGTATTAACTACAGTGAGTGAGGGCGGGGCTAAGAGACGCTGTTCAGCCAATCACGACCAGAGGCGGGCATTAACTACAGTGAGTGAGGGCGGGGCTAAGAGACGCTGTTCAGCCAATCACGACCAGAGGCGAGCATTAACTACAGTGAGTGAGGGCGGGGCTAAGAGACGCTGTTCAGCCAATCACAAACAGAGGCGAGCATTAACTACAGTGAGTGAGGGCGGGGCTAAGAGACGCTGTTCAGCCAATCAGGACCAGAGGCGGGCATTAACTACAGTGAGTGAGGGCGGGGCTAAGAGACGCTGTTCAGCCAATCAGGACCAGAGGCGGGCATTAACTACAGTGAGTGAGGGCGGGGCTAAGAGACGCTGTTCAGCCAATCACGACCAGAGGCGAGCATTAACTCAGTCAGGAGCTGAATTTAAGATGGAATGTAAACCAATTGGTTACATTTACAGACAACATTTACTGTCGGATCCTTATGGTTTATGGTTCATTACCTATGGCATCATTTTTAATAAGATCTGTCATCTGCAATTGAAACATTGCTAATGTTTCTGCATATCGCAGCGCATGTCTAATCAGTGTTTCTCTACACAGAACCCAATAATTAAAGAAAGCTTTTGCCTCAGGATTAAACAAGATCATTGGAATATCAAACAGTGTCTCGAGAAATCCATCTGACATTCATCCGAAATGTCATAATTTAATATCTTAGGCTATCCAAGACCTCAGGACTTTCTTTGATATATTGAATCAACAATCTCAGTTTTTTGCACAGAATGTATTTTCCGTCATAATCCCCTGAACACATCAGTGTGTGTTGCCTTCACTGCCGCTCGAGCGCTGGGACTGGGCAAGGTGCTTTATGAGGAGAATTTAATATAGCTCTAATGTTATTGATGCACGCTTCATTGAGCTTTTGGATCATGATGGTCTGTCCTCGAGGGAAGTTAAACTGTGTTGGGGACACGCATTGGAAACAGACGCCGCATGCCAGCACACACACTTCAACACAACACCGCAGCGACATTTAGATTACAGGCAGGACGTCTTCATATTTATGGTGGATGACCTGTGACATTATGGAATATGACGGTTATGTGACAGTCCCCTAACAGTTTTTCTGTCTTTGGTGTTTTTATTTTATTGTATATCAAATATACAAAAGGTTAGTGGCAGAGGTTAGTGGCAGAGGTTAGTGGCAGAGGTTAGAGGCAGAGGTTAGTGGCAGAGGTTAGTGGCAGAGGTTAGTGGCAGAGGTTAGTGGCAGAGGTTAGTGGCAGGGGTTAGTGGCAGAGGTTAGTGGCAGGGGTTAGTGGCAGGGGTTAGTGGCAGAGGTTAGTGGCAGGGGTTAGTGGCAGGGGTTAGTGGCAGAGGTTAGTGGCAGAGGTTAGTGGCAGAGGTTAGTGGCAGAGGTTAGTGGCAGAGGTTAGTGGCAGAGGTTAGTGGCAGAGGTTAGTGGCAGAGGTTAGTGGCAGAGGTTAGTGGCAGGGGTTAGTGGCAGGGGTTAGTGGCAGAGGTTAGTGGCAGGGGTTAGTGGCAGGGGTTAGTGGCAGAGGTTAGTGGCAGAGGTTAGTGGCAGAGGTTAGTGGCAGAGGTTAGTGGCAGGGGTTAGTGGCAGAGGTTAGTGGCAGGGGTTAGTGGCAGGGGTTAGTGGCAGAGGTTAGTGGCAGAGGTTAGTGGCAGAGGTTAGTGGCAGGGGTTAGTGGCAGAGGTTAGTGGCAGAGGTTAGTGGCAGAGGTTAGTGGCAGGGGTTAGTGGCAGGGGTTAGTGGCAGAGGTTAGTGGCAGGGGTTAGTGGCAGGGGTTAGTGGCAGAGGTTAGTGGCAGAGGTTAGTGGCAGAGGTTAGTGGCAGAGGTTAGTGGCAGAGGTTAGTGGCAGGGGTTAGTTGCAGAGGTTAGTGGCAGAGGTTAGTGGCAGAGGTTAGTGGCAGAGGTTAGTGGCAGAGGTTAGTGGCAGAGGTTAGTGGCAGAGGTTAGTGGCAGAGGTTAGTGGCAGGGGTTAGTGGCAGAGGTTAGTGGCAGGGGTTAGTGGCAGGGGTTAGTGGCAGAGGTTAGTGGCAGAGGTTAGTGGCAGGGGTTAGTGGCAGAGGTTAGTGGCAGGGGTTAGTGGCAGGGGTTAGTGGCAGAGGTTAGTGGCAGAGGTTAGTGGCAGGGGGTTAGTGGCAGAGGTTATTGGCAGAGGTTAGGGGTTAGTGGCAGGAGTTAGTGGCAGAGGTTAGTGGCAGAGGTTAGTGGCAGGGGTTAGTGGCAGGGGTTAGTGGCAGAGGTTAGTGGCAGAGGTTAGTGGCAGGGGTTAGTGGCAGAGGTTAGTGGCAGAGGTTAGTGGCAGATGTTAGTGGCAGGGGTTAGTGGCAGAGGTTAGTGGCAGAGGTTAGTGGCAGGAGTTAGTGGCAGGGGTTAGTGGCAGGAGTTAGTGGCAGGGGTTAGTGGCAGAGGTTAGTGGCAGAGGTTAGTGGCAGAGGTTAGTGGCAGAGGTTAGGGGTTAGTGGCAGGGGTTAGTGGCAGAGGTTAGTGGCAGAGGTTAGTGACAGGGGTTAGTGGCAGAGGTTAGTGGCAGAGGTTAGTGGCAGAGGTTAGGGGTTAGTGGCAGGAGTTAGTGGCAGAGGTTAGTGGCAGAGGTTAGTGACAGGGGTTAGTGGCAGAGGTTAGTGGCAGAGGTTAGTAGCAGGGGTTAGTGGCAGGGGTTAGTGGCAGAGGTTAGTGGCAGAGGTTAGTGGCAGGGGTTAGTGGCAGATGTTAGTGGCAGAGGTTAGTGGCAGAGGTTAGTGGCAGAGGTTAGTGGCAGGGGTTAGTGGCAGAGGTTAGTGGCAGAGGTTAGTGGCAGGGGTTAGTGGCAGGGGTTAGTGGCAGGGGTTAGTGGCAGAGGTTAGTGGCAGAGGTTAGTGGCAGAGGTTAGTGGCAGAGGTTAGTGGCAGAGGTTAGTGGCAGAGGTTAGTGGCAGAGGTTAGTGGCAGTGAGAGGAGGTTTCTAGTATTCCTAGTCCAGTGAGACCTTGATTGGTTCAGGTGTATTTAAATGAGATGAACTTTGCAGGACCTCCAGGAGCAGGACTGAACACCCTTGCCCCAAATCCTAATGTAAGTAAATCCTATTTTATTACCACATGTCACACACACGCACTCTTTCTCACACACACATACACACACACACACACACACACACACATACACACACACACACACACACACACACACATACACACACACACACACACACACACACACACACATACACACACACACACACACACACACACACACACACACATGTTGGGTTTTCATGTTTTATGGGGACTTTCCATAGGCATAATGGTTTTTATACCGTACATACTGTATATTCTATCCCCCTACACTGCCCCTGCCCCTAAACCTACCCATCACACACACACACACACACACACACACACACACACACACACACACACACACACACACACACACACACACACACACACACACACACACACACACACACACTGCCCCTAAACCTACCCATCACAGGAGACATTCTGCATTTTTACATTTTCAAAAAACATCACTTAGT
>NC_137113.1:49923224-49935724 GCF_949357685.1 Gobio gobio | reverse complement strand
TCTCCAAAGCACACTTCTTCGGTGAGCATCCGTTATAAAACACTTATTCATTCGGACAACTACGTGAATATATTGTAATGCGTTCATGCAGAAATATGATGTTATATCGAGATCCGAGAGCGCATCAGTGTTAATTTCGTTGACGAATAATTTTCGTCAACAACCTTTTTTCACTGATGAAAACGAGACGATAACTAAATAAAAACTAGTGTTTGATGACAAAAACTATGAGGAAAATCTGCTGTCATTTTTGTCAACAAATAAAAGCGAGATGTAAATGTCAGTGAGGGTGGATTAGGGAAGAGATGGGGTCAGAACTGATGTCCTGTGTGTGTACAATGAACCTTATTGTAAAGTGTTACCAAATGTTCAAAAATGTAAACGTCTTGGGGGGAAACAGAAGAGTAAACAGTTGAGAGAACATCGGATGTGTATCAGTGTATTGGATCTGTGCATTTGGTCTTAAAGGGATAGCAGCTTTGTGAAGAGCTTTGTAACTTTTCTACAAGTGTTGAAAAGAGTTTAAGGTGGTCGTTTGCTAGCATGTCGGATGGAGCCGACCATGATGGCATAGAGTGCATTTATACAACAATGCAACAATAATACAATAATGCATTGACATAAAAAATGTAATTTGATACTTAAGTACTTTTAAAAACAAATACTTCTGTACTTTTACTTAAGTTAAAATCTGTTTTTGGAACTTTCACTTGTAACGGAGTAATATTTGACTAGTAGTACTTTTACTTTTACTCAAGTAATACACTCTAAAAAAAATGCTGGGTTAAAAATAACCCAAGTTGGGTTGAAAATGGACTAACCCAGCAAGTGGATTGTTTTAACCCAGCGGTTGGGCTAAATGTTTGCTTAAAACAACCCAGTTGCTGGGTTAGTCCATTTTTAGCATTTTAGAGTGTAGCATTGTCCACCTCTGATGAAATCCCACATTGATGATATTAATCGTGATAAAAATGTAGTTTTCCGAGCACTAATTGTTCGTTGAGCTCCAATTATGAATATCAGCACATTTAATGCCAACAACGGTGGAAATGTAATTAATTTCAAAATGTATTACCGTTACCCAGGAATGACATTTACATGAGGAAAAAGAACTTAAAACATGGCTCATCACATTCGTCAGATGAGTACACAACACTCTAATAAGTGTAGAATCCCTAAAATGTGAATTTTTGGCCAGTTTTATTTATTTTTCAAACTTTAAATCCTTATCCATCATTCACCCATTCAGATAAAAGTCTCGCCAAGAAAGTGAGACAAAGTTATTTTCACAAAAAAATTTAATTTTCATGACCATAATTTCTCCCAGAATGCTATTAAACACAATACATCACTGAGATTTGGTGGAAATGACACAGTGGTGAAAATATTCATGAAAAGAAGGAACGCCAGAATTCTCCTGTGGTGCGAGTTTGTTCACTGTTGGACAAAATAAATAATGGTGACAGTATGAAAACAGAACTATCTGAACGTCCAGTGTCCGATGATCCCACAGAACGAGAAACAGCAGCGATGCATCCCAGTGAAGGTCAGTTTCTCAATCGCTTATCAGCCAGGATGAGTGTGTGTCAGTGTGTTTGTGTGAGTGTGTGTGTGTGTGTGTGTGGGCATGTTTTTGTGAAATATCAGGACACAAATGTGTATAATGACATGGGTATGACATAGGTATTACAAAAAGAGGGTGAAATATGAGGACGTTCCCCATGTCCTCACTTTTCAAAATGCTTATAAATCACACAGAACAAGTTTTTTTTCACAGAAAGTGAACTGCACAGTCTCCTGTGAGGGCTAGGTTTAGGGGCAGGGGCAGTGTGTGTGTGTGTGTGTGTGTGTGTGTGTGTGTGTGTGATGGGCAGGTTTAGGGGCAGTGTAAGGGGATAGAAAATACGGTTTGTACAGTTTGTGCCTATGGAATGTCCTCACATTTCACAAAAACAAACATGTGTGTGTGTGTGTGTGTGTGTGTGTGTGTGTGTGTGTGTGTGTGTGTGTGTGTGTGTGTGTGTGTGAGGGTCAGTGGGAGAGTGTGTGAGTGTGTGTGTGTGTGTGTGTGTGTGTGTGTGTGTGTGTGTGTGTGTGTGTGTGTGTGTGTTTGTGTGTGTGTGTTTGTGTGTGTGTGTGTGATGGGTAGGTTTAGGGTCAGTGTAAGGGGATAGAAAATACGGTTTGTACGGTATAAAAACCATTACGCCTATGGAATGTCCTCACATTTCACAAAAACAAACGTGTGTGTGTGTGTGTGTGTGTGTGTGTGTGTGTGTGTGTGTGTGTGTGTGTGTGTGTGTGTGTGTGTGTGTGTGTGTGTGTGTGTGTGTGTGTGTGTGTGTGTGTGTGTGTGTTTGTGTGTGTGTGTGCAGCTCAGTGTGTTGTGACTGATGTAGATCCTCTGATGAGCTGTTCAGGGCTCACTCTCCGCTGTAGATGTGTGTGTGTGTGTGTGTGTGTGTGTGTGTGTGTGGCTCTCTCTCCGCTGTAGATGTGATGTCTCAGATCTGAGCGATTGAGCTACAGTGACACGCGTGTTTCGCTGTCTCTGGACTTTGGGCATTTTTGCTGTGTGATGTAAATGAGCGCATTAGAAATGATCTCCTCGCTCAGAAGCGTAACTCCAGGAATGTGTGGAGTTCTTGGCGAGGCCGATGCCCTAAAGCCGTCAGCTCAGTAACAAGAGGACTGCTTGTTTATAGAAGTTGAAGTGTTCAGAAGGAGCGTATCTTCAGGGCTGATCCCATAATTAAAACCAAACGGTGGAGGCTCGCTCCGATAGCGCTGCGGATCTCTCTCTCTTCTGTAGTTTGGCAGATTGCTCTCCTTTGTCGGCTCATCCCTCGTTCAGGATCCTCCTCCAGGAACGCCCCATCAGGTACAATGTGTTTCTGATTCACGTTTTCTTTCAAGTCTTTGCTTTCTTGCCCCCAGTTGCCTTCTAGAAACATGACATCATTGAGCGAACAAAAGAACTCTTTCTATTGTCAGAAGAGCTTGATCACAGATGACCGTCCAGTTCTGGCCATTACACACAGTCCATTTACGCTTGAGACGAACTGATATAAACAATAGAATTAAGCTTTATTTAGAGCACTTCTTTATTGCACAATGCACATTTCGGTCACACTTTAGATTAGGGTCCAATTCTCACTACTTTCTAAAAAATGCTGGGTTAAAAACAACCCAAGTTGGGTTGAAAATGGACTAACGCAGCAATTGGGATGTTTAACCCAGTGAATGGGTCATTTTAACCCAGCGGTTGGGTTAAATGTTTGCTTAAAACAACCCATTCGCTGGGTTAGTCCATTTTCAAACCAACTTGGGTTGTTATAAATTATACACTCTAAAAAATGCTGGGTTAAAAACAACCCAAGTTGGGTTGAAAATGGACTAACCCAGCAATTGGGTTGTTTTAACCCAGTGAATTGGTCGTTTTAACCCAGCGGTTGGGTTAAATGTTTGCTTAAAACAACCCATTCGCTGGGTTAGTCCATTTTCAAACCAACTTGGGTTGTTATAAATTGTACACTCTAAAAAATGCTGGGTTAAAAACAACCCAAGTTGGGTTGAAAATGGACTAACCCAGCAATTGGGTTGTTTTAACCCAGTGAATTGGTCGTTTTAACACAGCGGTTGGGTTAAATGTTTGCTTAAAACAACCCAATTGCTGGGTTAGTCCATTTTCAAACCAACTTGGGTTGTTATAAATTGTACACTCTAAAAAATGCTGGCTTAAAAACAACCCAAGTTGGGTTGAAAATGGACTAACCCAGTGAATTGGTCGTTTTAACACAGCGGTTGGGTTAAATGTTTGCTTAAAACAACCCAATCGCTGGGTTAGTCCATTTTCAAACCAACTTGGGTTGTTATAAATTGTACACTCTAAAAAATGCTGGCTTAAAAACAACCCAAGTTGGGTTGAAAATGGACTAACCCAGTGAATTGGTCGTTTTAACACAGCGGTTGGGTTAAATGTTTGCTTAAAACAACCCAATCGCTGGGTTAGTCCATTTTCAAACCAACTTGGGTTGTTATAAATTGTACACTCTAAAAAATACTGGGTTAAAAACAAACCAAGTTGGTTTGAAAATGGACTAACCCAGCGGTTGGGTTAAATGTTTGCTTAAAACAACCCAATCACTGGGTTAGTCCATTTTCAAACCAACTTGGGTTGTTTTTAACCCAGCATTTTTTAGAGTGTATTAACTACAACTTTAGCCTTAATAAACTCCTAATGCTTATTAATAGTTAGTACGGTAGTTGTTAAGTTCAGGTATTGGGTAGGGTTACGAATGTAGAGTAAGGCATTAATATGTGTTAATAAACAGCCAATATTTTTGTAATATGCATACTAATAAGCAACTATAGATAGTGAGACCCTGAACTAGTGTTACCCATATTCCTAGAGATGCACTGGTTGTAATGTTCTTGGCCGATTTCTTTCAAAGATCTATAATTGACAGCATACACAAACAAACATCAACTTTTTTGCAATGCATTAAACTATTAAAAAGACTAATAAAATAAGGACAAATAAACACATTTCAAACAACAGCACAAATAAATGCAATAAAGAGAGATATGAAGTAAACACAAATTATTAATTTGTTTACAATAATAGGTTTTTATACACACAAATTCTGAGTTTTTCTGGTAATCAAATGAAGGCATAAAACATTAATTTATTTTTAATCAAATGTAATTTAAATAAACCCTTCCATTTGTTGGCAAACAGAGGTTTACTTTTAAAACTAGAACATGGAAGAACAATTGTGTGATTATGCCTTTAAAAATGAAGTTCTGATACATACTGTATTGTTATTATTATTAGTAGTAGTAGCATTACACTAAGACATACATTATACTGTACATTATACTGGCTACAGATGATCAGCCAGCAGCCATATCATCCATCATGGCCTCCTAATCATCCCTATATATATACGATTGGCTTCATCCCTCTGTCTCCTCTCCACCAATCAGCTGGTGTGTGTGGTGGGCATTCTGGCACAAAATGGCTGCCGTCGCATCATCAGGTGGTGCTGCACATCAGTGGTGGATGAGGAGATTCCCCCCTTCTATGTAAAAGCGTTATATAAGTGTAACAAACTATTACAATGGTAATATACACTCACCTAAAGGATTATTAGGAACACCTGTTCAATTTCTCATTAATGCAATAATCTAATCAACCAATCACATGACAGTTGCTTCAATGCATTTAGGGGTGTGGTCCTGGTCAATCTCCTGAACTCCACACTGAATGTCGGAATGGGAAAGAAAGGAGATTTAAGCTATTTTGAGCGTGGCATGGTTGTTGGTGCCAGACGGGCCGGTCTGAGTATTTCACAATCTGCTCAGTTACTGGGATTTTCACACACAACCATTTCTAGGGTTTACAAAGAATGGTGTGAAAAGGGAAAAGCATCCAGTATGCGGCAGTCCTGTGGGAGAAAATGCCTTGTTGATGCTAGAGGTCAGAGGTCATGGGCCGACTGATTCAAGCTGATAGAAGAGCAACTTTGACTGAAATAACCACTCGTTACAACCGAGGTCTGCAGCAAAGCATTTGTGAAGCCACAACACACACAACCTTGAGGCGGATGGGCTACAACAGCAGAAGACCCCACCGGGTACCACTCATCTCCACTACAAAGAGGAAAAAGAGGCGACGATTTGCACCAGCTCACCAAAATTGGACAGTTGAAGACTGGAAAAATGTTGCCTGGTCTGATGAGTCTGGATTTCTGTTGAGACATTCAGATGGTAGAGTCAGAATTTGGCGTAAACAGAATGAGAACATGGATCCATCATGCCTTGTTCCCACTGTGCAGGCTGGTGGTGGTGGTGTAATGGTGTGGGGGATGTTTTCTTGGCACACTTTAGGCCCCTTAGTGCCAATTGGGCATGGTTTAAATGCCACGGCCTACCTGAGCATTGTTTCTGCCCATGTCCATCCCTTTATGAGCACCATGTCCCCATCCTCTGATGGCTACTTCCAGCAGGATAATGCACCGTCACAAAGCTCCAATCATTTCAAACTGGTTTCTTGAACATGACAATGAGTTCACTGGACTAAAATGGCCCCACAGTCTCCAGATCTCAACCCAATAGAGCATCTTTGGGATGTGGTGGAACGGGAGCTTCGTGCCCTGGATGTGCATCCCACAAATCTCCATCAACTGCAAGATGCTCTCCTATCAATATGGGCCAACATTTCTAAAGAATGCTTTCAGCAGCTTGTTGAGTCAATGCCACGTAGAATTAAGGCAGTTCTGAAAGCCAAAGGGGTCAAACAGAGTATTAGTGTGTGTTCCTAATAATCCTTTAGGTGAGTGTATTTGTCACAAGTCAAACCGAAAATTTTTTTTGACGGGTTGCTGTGAAGATCTTGAGTTTCTGTGTTTCTGATTTGACAGTTTTTATCAAATTAAACGGTGAAACGCTCATGAAGTGATCTCAGAGCAGCTCTGGAGATGAAGTTCATGTCGTCATAGTAACACCGCAAGCGTCATGCGTTCTTCTGTGTGTGTGGGAAATGAAACCATTCATTCATTCACACAGAAACACACATTTATATTTAAATAGTCTTCTTGCGGTTTAATATTCACAGACATTGTGATTTAAGTGTCCTGCCCTGCTTTTGATTTATTCATCCAAAATTTTGCCAAATTCCGTGACATTCTGTGTTATACAGTAAATTATGACTGGATTCTGTCTGTGTTTTCTACATCATGGAATTATAGAGCCCTGACTTATGTGCGCTCCACTTATATAGAACAGAAGTGTGAGCGCGAAACCTGCGGGAATTAGTAAAATTATACGCAATACAAGCTCAGTCTCCGCTCTAATTCACCCCAAAGCTGTTCTATCGGGTTGAGGTCAGGACTCCAGTTCCTCCACACCAAACTCCTCATCCATGTCTTTATGGAGACGCTTTGAGCACTGGAGCAGTCATACTGGGACAGGAAGGGGCCGTCCCCAAACTGGGCGCACAAAGTTGGGAGCATGAAATTGTCCAAAATGTCTTGGTGAAGCATTAAGAGTTCCTTTCACTGGAACTAACCCCTGAAAAACAACCCCACCCCATAATCCCAAATCAGGCAAGTCCCGTTCTCCTGGCAACCGCCAAACCCAGACTCGTCCATGGGATTGTCAGACAGAGAAGCGTGATTGGTCACTCAGAGAGTAAAATACATATTGGTACTCCTTAAAAACATGATATTTATTAATGAAATCATGATATTTGTAACTTTGAAACATTTTTACTGTGCTGGTTACACAACATGACATTTTAGAGTAATTTTTCTTACATTGTATACACGTTTTATTTAAAGCGCCATGGCATGCATACAAATAAAACATTTCTAGGCACATTTTTCATATTTTATTTGTTATCATGCACTCTTATTTGTCATTTGTACCTGTGATGGAGTTTCACTCCATGTGAAATCCCGCTCTGTCATCACAGAGGCTTTTCATTTAATTGACTTTGACTTTCAGAATTTCATTTAGTTCACATTTTTTGGCTTTACTCTTTGTGAAATTTTTGGTATTATGAGAGATAGTGTCAATATTTCTCATATGTATTAGACTAAATAAGCGAGAGGATTTCGTTACTGTACCCTTTTATTGCAAAGGTGAACCAGGTGAAACGGGATACCTTGTCAATCTCAATAATTGCCAGGTTATATGAGTTAAGCCAACTAGAAACACAAAACTTCATCATAAATCATCAGTCATAAGCTAGAGAATGGAAATATAAGGATGAGTCCATATACCTGTCCAAACAGAGGCCGTAAGTCATTTCCTACTGTTTGTTTGAGTGTATGAACAATAGCATAAGTGTCATGGAAATAAGCCAGTAATGCATTCTTTTTAGTTTCTTTGTCTCCATATAAAACAAAAAAGAAATGAACCCTGGCGAACTTTAGTATTTCTTGTAATATGGCAGAAGGAATATGTCCATCATACACTGATCGATCAGATCTGGTCCAATCACGCATTGACCATTCATAGTAACAGACGGAGACTCGCCTGCAGTGTTTAAATATTTGTGTGATCCAAACAGAGTTGATGAGTCATGAAACAACAATCTGAGTAGAATGAGCGTTTTTCCTCCGAATAACGAAACGCATTCCCCTCGCATGCACAGCATCAGCTAGAACATGCCATCCACCCGAGAGAAACCTTCTATTTCGGGCCTTCACTTGCAATTTGTTTATGTCACTTTTTCTAAAAATAGTTCTATTTTAAATGATAAGGTTGTTCTGTTTGGTTAATTTGATTTTTCCTCTCACCGCAGCTGTGATTCATATGAAGTATGTGATGACATAATCCGGTTATTTGTATCGTTTCTGGCGAATCCTAGCTGATGCTCCACACATCCCTCCGATCTCTTTCCAAACCCTGATCATTACACGTCTTTAGGGAGCTGCTGTAATCCATGTCTATTCTTAACTTCTGTTCTCAAGAAGCTATTTTGTAAGAAATGACACCATTGAAGAAATAACCTGCATCTATTATCTACAATATTACCTCCCTTCTGTTTTTCAGCACGGCATGTGCATTATTCCAATCTGTTGCCACTTCAAATCCTGAAAAATACATCACAATTAATATTGCAAATGTCACAGGAACTGTTACACAACCATGAGATCCAGCTTGAGGTGTTGTATGATTTCAGAAAGGAAACTGCATGGATTGGGATGGTTGCTTAAAAATGGACACTGGTGATTATGACCGATTGATGATTAGAGAGAATATAGGGATACATGTTTATCGAAATACAGAGATCGTTAACTTATGAATTATCAGTGGCTTTTATTAAATTAGTTTATTCTCTGGATTGATTTGACAGTTAAAGTGAACACACACAGCGTGTGAAGTGAAAAATGAGAACGTTTTTCTAACTAGTTTGGATTAAAGAACTACACTGAAGTACTAACTGTGGGTTAATTAACTACACTGAAGTATTACCTGTGGGTTAACTAACTACACTGAAGTACTAACTGTGGGTTAACTAACTACACTGAAGTATTACCTGTGGGTTAACTAACTACACTGAAGTACTAACTGTGGGTTAACTAAGTACACTGAACTACTAACTGTGGGTTAACTAACTACACTGAAGTACTAACTGTGGGTTAACTAACTACACTGAACTACTAACTGTGGGTTAACTAACTACACTGAAGTACTAACTGTGGGTTAACTAACTACACTGAACTACTAACTGTGGGTTAACTAACTACACTGAACAACTAACTGTGGGTTAACTAACTACACTGAACTACTAACTGTGGGTTAACTAACTACACTGAACTACTAACTGTGGGTTAACTAACTACAGTGAACTACGAACTGTGGGTTAACTAACTACACTGAAGTACTAACTGTGGGTTAACTAACTACACTGAAGTACTAACTGTGGGTTAACTAACTATATTGAACTACTAACTGTGGGTTAACTAACTACACTGAAGTACTAACTGTGGGTTAACTAACTATACTGAACTACTAACTGTGGGTTAACTAACTACACTGAAGTACTAACTGTGGGTTAACTAACTACAATGAACTACTAACTGTGGGTTAACTAACTACACTGAACTACTAACTGCGGGTTAACTAACTACACTGAACTACTAACTGTGGGTTAACTAACTACACTGAAGAACTAACTGTGGGTTAACTAACTACACTGAACTACTAACTGTGGGTTAACTAACTACAATGAAGTACTAACTGTGGGTTAACTAACTACACTGAAGTACTAACTGTGGGTACTAATACTTCCGTTGTCTTCTTGTTATAGCAGCTTATCTTTGGAATATGCTTCTGAATACTTAGGGTTAGGGTTAAGAGTGTAATGGACAGAGAGTTAGGGTTAGGGTCAGGGTCAGGGTTAGGTTAGGGGAAATTACAACATCTCCCCCCAAGCCAGCACTCGTCTGGAAAGGTTTGTAGTAGGGAGAATGAGGAGGGGCATGGACCGACGCATGTCAGACTATACTATGTCACCTGTGATTGGCTCTCGTCTAGGAGCAATGCCTTTTTTGGCTTATGGGCCAGGTGGGTAGCTTGTTATTTTTTTCGTTAGTTAATGAAACTTCTGTTGTTTTGCCTTTTATTTACTATAATGTCAGGTTTGATTATTCTGATGGGTAAGTTTAAGTGTGGTAGTTGGGTCGTGGCTAACCTTTACTGCTGAATTTTTTTTTGGGTTTTTAGGAATTGCGAAGTTTCCGGTCTGAACTTGCTCTGGACCAGCGAACCAAGCCGAAGCCTGATAATCCTGATCCAGCATCGCAACCCCCCCAGAGGTGAAGTATTTTGGTCTATGGTGAAGGTCAAATCGTGAGAGAAATCAATCTGAGAAATCTTATTTTGAAAGGACGAATCAGAAAATGTGCGACCTGTCTGGGTCCCACATTTTCCAACGAACCTGTCTGGGTTCGATTCGTCTCCCCATCCCGTCTCTCTGCCAAACCCGGAGGTTAAGAGAGAGACCGGAGGGGATGAGGATCCTCAAACTGATTTGTGGGTCTTTTTTATTGTAATCTGTTTTATTCGGTTGGGTTAGTCTGACGGGTACGTCCTAGTGTGGAACTGGGGTCGTGGCTAACCTTTACTGTTGAAAACTATTGTTCTTATTTCTTTTTCTGGTTTTTAGGAATTGCGAAGTTTCCGGTCTGAACTTGCTCTGGACCAGCGAACCAAGCCGAAGCCCGATAATCCTGATCCAGCATCACAACCCCCCCAGAGGTGAAGTATTTTGGTATATGGTAAAGGTCATATTAGTCGTATGATTTGAGACCGTTCGGTTTAGACGTGCGGAACGTGAATTTGGATTTCTATTCTAAGGTTTTGAGAAAGGTTCTCTGGTCGACAGGTGCACTGGTGGGTAGATTTAGTGCAGAAGTGTTCCATTGATTTTTGGGTTTTACAATGGGTAGGGTTAGCGTGGGGATTGGGATTCTAGTCCGTAGGGTTGCTGCGGGTGGGTTTACAGTCCGTAGGTTTGTGACGGGTAGGGTTAGTGTAGAAGTAGGGGTCACGTTAAAGTATTTTTTGTCCTATGAAATTTGACTTAGGGTTATAATCAGTAGGGTTGACGTGGGTGGGTTTCCAGCCAGTGGGTCTGTGACGGGTAGGGTTAGTGTAGGAGTAGGGCTCACGTTAAAGTATTTTTTTGTCCTATGAAACTCGACTTAGGGTTAGGGTTAGGGTTAAGAGTGTAATGGACAGAGAGTTAGGGTCAGGGTTAGGGTTAGGGTTAAGAGTGTAATGGACAGAGAGTTAGGGTTAAGGTTAGGGTTAGGGTTAAGAGTGTAATGGACAGAGAGTTAGGGTTAAGGTTAGGGTTAGGGTTAAGAATGTACTGGACAGAGAGTTAGGGTTAAGGTTAGGGTTAGGGTTAAGAGTGTACTGGACAGAGACTTAGGGTTAGGGTTAGGTTTAGGGTTAAGAGTGTACTGGACAGAGAGTTAGGGTTAAGGTTAGGGTTAGGGTTAAGAGTGTACTGGACAGAGAGTTAGGGTTAGGGTTAGGGTTAGGGTTAAGAGTGTAATGGACAGAGAGTTAGGGTTAGGGTTAGGGTTAGGGTTAAGAGTGTAATGGACAGAGAGTTAGGGTTAGGGTTAGGGTTAAGGTTAAGAGTGTACTGGACAGAGAGTTAGGGTTAAGGTTAGGGTTAGGGTTAAGAGTGTACTCGACAGAGAGTTGGGGTTAGGGTTAGGGTCAGGGTCAGGGTTAGGGTTAGGGTTAGGGTTAAGAGTGTACTGGACAGAGAGTTAGGGTTAGGGTTAGGGTTAAGAGTGTACTGGACAGAGAGTTAGGGTTGGGGTTAGGGTTAGGGTTAAGAGTGTACTGGACAGAGAGTTAGGGTTAGGGTTAAGAGTGTACTGGACAGAGAGTTAGGGTTAGGGTTAAGAGTGTACTGGACAGAGAGTTAGGGTTAGGGTTAGGGTTAGGGTTAAGAGTGTACTGGACAGAGAGTTAGGGTTGGGGTTAGGGTTAGGGTTAAGAGTGTACTGGACAGAGAGTTAGGGTTAGGGTTAAGAGTGTAATGGACAGAGAGTTAGGGTTAGGGTTAGGGTTAAGAGGGTACTGGACAGAGAGTTGGGGTTAGGGTTAAGAGGGTACTGGACAGAGAGTTAGGGTTAGGGTTAAGAGTGTAATGGACAGAGAGTTAGGGTTAGGGTTAGGGTTAAGAGTGTACTGGACAGAGAGTTAGGGTTGGGGTTAGGGTTAGGGTTAAGAGTGTACTGGACAGAGAGTTAGGGTTAGGGTTAAGAGGGTACTGGACAGAGAGTTAGGGTTAGGGTTAGGGTTAGGGTTAAGAGTGTACTGGACAGAGAGTTGGGGTTAGGGTCAGGGTTAGGGTTAAGAGTGTACTGGACAGAGAGTTGGGGTTAGGGTCAGGGTTAGGGTTAAGAGTGTACTGGACAGAGAGTTGGGGTCAGGGTTAGGGTTAGGGTTAAGAGTGTACT
>NC_137113.1:49818224-49918224 GCF_949357685.1 Gobio gobio | reverse complement strand
CAGTTTGGGGACGGCCCCTTCCTGTCCCAGCATGACTGCTCCAGTGCTCAAAGCGTCTCCATAAAGACATGGATGAGGAGTTTGGTGGAGGAACTGGAGTCCTGACCTCAACCCGATAGAACAGCTTTGGGATGAATTAGAGCGGAGACTGAGAGCCAGGCCTTCTCGACCAACATCACAAATGAAGAATCCCCATAAACACACTCCTAAACCTTGAGGAAAGAAGAGCTGGAGCTGTTAGAGCTGCGACTCCATATTAAACCCTATAAAAGTATTTTACAGTAAATTAATGTTTTTTTTTATCAATTCATGTAATAATTTGATATACATATAGATGTATCATAAATTTATGTGGAAGACCAAATTATAATATATTAGTGGAACTTGGTGTATCTGTTTTTCAGCCACAGTAATATTGTGTTCATACACATCATTATGAATATATGAGACTTGCAAACGTCAGTAGATGTGCCACATATCAAATAACGGACGTCTTTTCCCCAAGAGCATGACGTTTGCAATATCACTTGACCACTTCCGCAGCCCACAGTCACATTTCCCCTTTATCTCTCTCTCTCTCTCTCTCTCTCTCTCTCTCTCTCTCTCTCTCTCTCTCTCTCTCTCTCTCTCTCTCTCTCTCTCTCTCTCTCTCACTCGTGAAGCGGGCAGGGGCAGATATGGCAGTGTGTAATGCAGGAATCTGTCGTCATCGTGAGTTTCATGCTGCAGTTTATTGGTTTAAAGCGTTGCATTATCAGCGGTAAATCAAGCCTGCATTTTTGTGAAATCACATTTTGAATGGTCCTGTTCGCCCGACGGCTTTGGGCTGGTGATGCTGTTCTTCTTCCAACCACACGAGCCCACACTGATCAGCAAGAGCTCAGTCTGTGTAGAACATCTGGGAGTGTATCAACATTTAATCTGTATCGTGTGAGGCTCTGTCCATGATGGTTTACCGTCATACGAAACGGATTATGTCCAGCACATTCTTCTGTTGTCCGAATCCAGTGTCTTTGCTGTGTAATGCAGGTCACCGGATCTCTGAACGTATAGCAGGGGCGCAAATACACAGTCACGAACCAACAAACATTAATATTATGATCGGATTCCAATAAAGAAATGAAAAGAAAGAACCGGTTCTCGATGCCCAATACTAACAATGTTGCTACCAAGCATTCTAGAGCGCTCTTTAGTTCCTACTAAATTGTAACATGAATTTCTAAATATCTTTTATTTATTTGTTATAATTCGGGTATAGCTATTTTATGTCATCCGTCTTATTCGTTTTTTAACAAAAGTTTAATATACGCAAGTTTTATTGTTGTTGTATTTTCATTAAAAATAGGCTAATAACGAACAAAAAAAATAAACATTCGTTTGAAAGTAATTAAAGAGGAAATTATGAGGTAAGCAATATCATACGAGCAAGAGTGCTATTCTCCAGAGTAGCCGATATCAGCGCGATTGCAAAATGCGATATTCATTTTATACACAGCCTGGTCTCATTGCGAAAATGTACCTCTGGCAACGTTTTTGCAAACCCCAAAATACGTCCCAGTATGTATATCACTGCAGTTTCAAAGTGAAATGTCCACTGGGTGGCGCCAAAAGGAACAGATGAGCGTCAATCTGACGTTTTGTGACATTGGTTTTTTAACGTACACCTACACTAAACCCTAAACCTACCCGATAGTGTTAACAAAAGCAAATGTGACAAAAATACAATATTAACCATGTCATTTTAGCTTGTGTGAACTCATCTTTGAGCTCATTTATCATAATTCGTACCTGAGCTTTCAAACACAAATCTGTACCAGCTGAGCTACTGAGCAAGCTTATTATATAAGAAAAGCCGAGCATATGGAGCTGGTTAAGTGATGCAAACTCCAAAATGTATTCATTTACATGGTACAAAAAACCCCGATAAAAAGCGCTTGCTGTTTTACTGCCTCTAGTGTTCATTTGACTTTGACACTGCAGTGATATGTACATATTAGTGCGTAATTTGGGGGTTTGCAAAAACATTGCCAGAGGTATATTTTCGCAAATGAGACCAGGTTGTTTATACAACAGTTCAATAAACAACAAGTTGTCATTTTTTTACAGTTTTGCTCTATTTTTCCAACAAAAATAGATTCAAACAAAGTGTAGGTTTCGTTCTCGAATAATTCACCGTTTTTGAACAGTCGATTAGAACGAATTAGTGGAATGATTCTAAAATCCATTACGGCGCCAACTATAGTTTCATAGGCCTGGAATAATTACAATTTCCCCAACATTTCATATTTCTATAATTAAAATATTATATTTAGAACAGAAATCTAAAAATCTCATTAGTTAGGCAATTTTAATTACAGTGTAAGTGGATTTTGTTGATACTGATTTCATTCTTATAGCAGCCATAGTGTATCGTGGTAAATAGTGAAATGACTTAAAAAGATGGTCAACAATATGTAACGTTACTTTATAAGAGGTGTGCCCTAAAAAGTGAGCATGCAATTTTGAGAACACCGAGAAAAGAGCGCGTTCTTTAGTCTGTTTGGATTCTTCAAACACAAGTTTGCATTGTCTGTTTGCTTGACCTGTTTACAGGTTAATAAGGTGTGTGTTGTGTAGTGAAATGTTCATTATCCTCCAGAAGTGTGACACACTGATGAGGAGACGCTCAGCTGAGACGGAGAAAGAGCCGCATCCTCTGAGGAAGCCCATGCTCTTCTTCCCTAAGGGATTCACTGCTGTATAATCATGACGGACCACTAACACACACACACACCACCGGCCAAAGGCTTGGAACAACGGATCATAAACATGAGTGTGTGTGTGTGTGTTCTGCTTCTGTTGGAGCCGTTACTCTAGACCTGGCCGGTCCGGTTCAGAGCCGGTTTATGACGAATTAAACAGGATTGTGCTCATTTGAACTGATTTGAGCTTGAGGAGAAATACCTGAGAGTAAAGCGTCTCATGGCCTCCACACACTCCTCATCATGCGTCTGAGGTCGCCAGGGGAACGTGTTTCGCTCTTCTCACAGTGTGTGTGTGTGTGTGTGTGTGTGTGAGTGTGTGTGTGTGTGTGTGTGTGTGAGTGTGTGTGTGTGTGTGTGTGTGAGTGTGTGTGTGTGTGTGTGTGTGTGTGTGTGTGTGTGTGAGTGTGTGTGAGGTGAACGTGTTTCGCTCTTCTCACAGTGTGTGTGTCTGTGTGTGTGTGTGTGTGTGTGTGTGTGTGTGTGTGTGTGTGTGTGTGTGTGTGTGTGTGTGAGGTGAACGTGTTTCGCTCTTCTCACAGTGTGTGTGTGTGTGTGTGTGTGTGTGTGTGTGTGTGTGTGTGTGTGTGTGTGTGTGTGTGTGTGTGTGTGTGTGTGTGTGAGTGTGTGTGTGTGTGTGTGTGTGAGTTTGAGTGTGTGAGTGTGTGTGTGTGTGTGTGAGAGAGAGAGAGAGAGTGTGTGGGCATGTTTTTGTGAAATATCAGGACACAAATGTGTATAATGTCATGGGTATTACAAAAAGAGGGTGAAATATGAGGACGTTCCCCATGTCCTCACTTTTCAAAATGCTTATAAATCACACAGAATTATTTTTTTTTCACAGAAAGTGAACTGCACAGTCTCCTGTGAGGGCTAGGTTTAGGGACAGGGGCAGTGTGTGTGTGTGTGTGTGTGTGTGTGTGTGTGTGTGTGTGTGTGTGTGTGTGTGTGTGTGATGGGTAGGTTTAGGGGCAGTGTGTGTGTGTGTGTGTGTGTGTGTGTGTGTGTGTGTGTGTGTGTGTGTGTGTGTGTGTGTGTGTGTGTGTGTGTGTGTGTGTGTGTGTGTGTGTGATGGGTAGGTTTAGGGGCAGTGTAAGGGGATAGAAAATACGGTTTGTACGTTATAAAAACCATTACGCCTATGGAATGTCCTCACATTTCACAAAAACAAACATGTGTGTGTTGGTGTGTGTGTGTGTGTGTGTGTGTGTGTGTGTTTGCTTAAGTGAGTAGATCAAACATCTGCTCATGGTCAAACGCTGAGCTCCGCTGGCCGGTAAATATTTTGATAGCAGATGCACTGTAAACATCATCATGTTCATCATCATGGCTCTGCACAGCCTGAGCTCCTCATGATAAAGAGTCAGAGCCGATCCAGAACTCCGGTCCGCTCCAGAACTCCGGCCCGCTCCAGGGCTCCGGTCCGCTCCAGGGCTCTGGTCCGCTCCAGAACTCCGGCCCGCTGCAGAACTCCGGGTCCGCTCCAGAACTCCGGCCCGCTCCAGAACTCCGGCCCGCTCCAGAACTCCGGCCCGCTCCAGGGCTCCGGTCCGCTCCAGAACTCCAGTCCGCTCCAGGGCTCCGGTCCGCTCCAGGGCTCTGGTCCGCTCCAGAACTCCGGCCCGCTCCAGAACTCCGGCCCGCTGCAGAACTCCGGGTCCGCTCCAGGGCTCTGGTCCGCTCCAGAACTCCGGCCCGCTCCAGGGCTCCGGTCCGCTCCAGGGCTCCGGTCCGCTCCAGAAGTCCGGTCCGCTCCAGGGCTCCGGTCCGCTCCAGGGCTCCGGTCCGCTCCAGGGCTCCGGTCCGCTCCAGAAGTCCGGTCCGCTCCAGGGCTCCGGTCCGCTCCAGGGCTCTGGTCCGCTCCAGAACTCCGGCCCGCTCCAGAACTCCGGGTCCGCTCCAGGGCTTTGGTCCGCTCCAGAACTCCGGCCCGCTCCAGAACTCCGGGTCCGCTCCAGGGCTTTGGTCCGCTCCAGAACTCCGGTCCGCTCCAGAACTCCGGTCCGCTCCAGGGCTCCGGTCCGCTCCAGAACTCCGGCCCGCTGCAGAACTCCGGGTCCGCTCCAGAACTCCGGCCCGCTCCAGAACTCCGGCCCGCTCCAGAACTCCGGCCCGCTCCAGGGCTCCGGTCCGCTCCAGAACTCCAGTCCGCTCCAGGGCTCCGGTCCGCTCCAGGGCTCTGGTCCGCTCCAGAACTCCGGCCCGCTCCAGAACTCCGGCCCGCTGCAGAACTCCGGGTCCGCTCCAGGGCTCTGGTCCGCTCCAGAACTCCGGCCCGCTCCAGGGCTCCGGTCCGCTCCAGGGCTCCGGTCCGCTCCAGAAGTCCGGTCCGCTCCAGGGCTCCGGTCCGCTCCAGGGCTCCGGTCCGCTCCAGGGCTCCGGTCCGCTCCAGAAGTCCGGTCCGCTCCAGGGCTCCGGTCCGCTCCAGGGCTCTGGTCCGCTCCAGAACTCCGGCCCGCTCCAGAACTCCGGGTCCGCTCCAGGGCTTTGGTCCGCTCCAGAACTCCGGCCCGCTCCAGAACTCCGGGTCCGCTCCAGGGCTTTGGTCCGCTCCAGAACTCCGGTCCGCTCCAGAACTCCGGTCCGCTCCAGGGCTCCGGTCCGCTCCAGGGCTCTGGTCCGCTCCAGAACTCTGGTCCGCTCCAGAACTCCGGCCCGCTCCAGGGCTCCGGTCCGCTCCAGAACTAAGGCCCGCTCCAGAACTCCGGTCCGCTCCAGAACTCTGGTCCGCTCCAGAACTCCGGCCCGCTCCAGAACTCTGGTCCGCTCCGGTCCGCTCTGGTCCGCTCCGGTCCGCTCCGGTCCGCTCCGGTCCGCTCCAGGGCTCCGGTCCGCTCCAGAACTCCGGTCCGCTCTGGTCCGCTCCGGTCCGCTCTACCAGAGGCTCTTCTGATGTGGAGTAAGGCAGGGATTCTCAGCTGCTCATCTGGTCTGCATCTTCAGCTCTGAGAGGTCACAGATGTTCTCAATCCCTGCACTTGTACGACATTAGTTTACTAATTGCATTTGCATAAACATTTCATGTTTCCTATTTATTAGGCATATTTCCATAAGTGGCTTTGATAGTTTGTGTTCGGTGGCCGTGAAGTGTGAACATGTGCAGCCGCTCCTCCTGTGAAATCTCATACGCAGAATTATTGAGTAAACGTCTTAATTCTCAGTCATGTGATCGTTTGCTGATGCTTCAGGTTAGAGTCCTGAGACACACTTTAATAATAACCCATATTAAAATATCATTATGATTGATTGTCTATTGAACACAGTGTATGCTCTGCAGTCATAGCTATTCTTCGAAGGCGTAACACAATAAACTTTTAAGAAACATCCGTCAAGGAAGCAGTGAATGATATCAATGCATAATTATGGTCTGGTATGATGCTTGACACATTGCTGCTCATTCAGTAAAAACATTAATATTAATAATAATACACTCTAAAAACTGCTGGGTTAAAAACAACCCAAGTTGGGTTGAAAATGGACTAACCCAACAATTGTTTTTTTAAGCAAACATTTAACCCAACCACTGGGTTAAAACAACCCAACCGCTGGGTTAAAACAACCCAATCGCTGGGTTAAAACAACCCATTCACTTGGTTAAAACAACCCAACCGCTGGGTTAAAACAACCCATTCGCTGGGTTAAAACAACCCAATCGATGGGTTAAAACAACCCATTCACTGGGTTAAAACAACCCAATCGCAGGGTTAAAACAACCCAATCGCTGGGTTAAAACGACCCATTCACTTGGTTAAAACAACCCAATCACTGGGTTAAAACAACCCAATCGCTGGGTTAAAACAACCCAATCGCTGGGTTAAAACAACCCATTCACTGGGTTTAAACAACCCAATCACTGGGTTAAAACAACCCATTCAATGGGTTAAAACAACCCAATCGCTGGGTTAAAACAACCCATTCACTTGGTTAAAACAACCCAATCGCTGGGTTAAAACAACCCATTCACTGGGTTAAAACACCCCAATCGCAGGGTTAAAACAACCCAATCGCTGGGTTAAAACGACCCATTCACTTGGTTAAAACAACCCAATCACTGGGTTAAAACAACCCAATCGCTGGGTTAAAACAACCCATTCACTGGGTTTAAACAACCCAATCACTGGGTTAAAACAACCCATTCAATGGGTTAAAACAACCCAATCGCTGGGTTAAAACAACCCATTCACTTGGTTAAAACAACCCAATCGCTGGGTTAAAACAACCCATTCACTGGGTTAAAACAACCCATTCGCTGGGTTAAAACAACCCATTCGCTGGGTTAAAACAACCCAATCGCTGGGTTAAAACGACCCATTCACTGGGTTAAAACAACCCATTCGCTGGGTTAAAACAACCCAATCGCTGGGTTAAAACGACCCATTCACTGGGTTAAAACAACCCATTCGCTGGGTTAAAACAACCCAATCGCTGGGATAAAACGACCTGTTCACTGGGTTAAAACAACCCAATCGCTGGGTTAAAATGACCCATTCACTGGGTTAAAACAACCCAATCACTGGGTTAAAACGACCTGTTCACTGGGTTAAAACAACCCAATCGCTGGGTTAAAACAACCCATTCACTGGATTAAAACGACCCAATCGCTGGGTTAAAACAACTCTATCACTGGGTTAAAACAACCCAATCGCTGGGTTAAAACGACCTGTTCACTGGGTTAAAACAACCCAATCTCTGGGTTAAAACAACCCATTCACTGGGTTAAAACAACCCAATCGCTGGGTTAAAACGACCTGTTCACTGGGTTAAAACAACCCAATCTCTGGGTTAAAACAACCCATTCACTGGGTTAAAACAACCCAATCGCTGGGTTAAAACGACCTGTTCACTGGGTTAAAACAACCCAATCTCTGGGTTAAAACAACCCATTCACTGGGTTAAAACAACCCAATCGCTGGGTTAAAACAACTCTATCACTGGATTAAAACGACCCAATCGCTGGGTTAAAACAACTCTATCACTGGATTAAAACGACCCAATCGCTGGGTTAAAACAACTCTATCACTGGATTAAAACGACCCAATCGCTGGGTTAAAACAACTCTATCACTGGGTTAAAACAACCCATTCACTGGGTTAAAACGACGTGTTCACTGGGTTAAAACAACCCAATCTCTGGGTTAAAACAACCCATTCACTGGGTTAAAACAACCCAATCGCTGGGTTAAAACGACCCATTCACTTGGTTAAAACAACCCAATCACTGGGTTAAAACGACCCATTCACTGGGTTAAAACAACCCAATCGCAGGGTTAAAACGACCCAATCGCTGGGTTAAAACAACCCAATCACTGGGTTAAAACGACCCATTCACTGGGTTAAAACAACCCAATCGCAGGGTTAAAACGACCCAATCGCTGGGTTAAAACGACCCAATCGCTGGATTAAAATGACCCATTCACTGGGTTAAAACAACCCAATCGCAGGGTTAGTCCATTTTCAGCCCAACTTGGGTTGTTTTTAACCCAGCATTTTCAGAGTGTAATAATATAAAAGAATCAGGTCTGACAGGCTGCTGGACGGTGGGCAAAGAGGCTCAAATATTGATAATGATTATAATAATTCTGCCTTTTTTAGGGTTTTTTGGAGGGTTTTGAACAGTCAAACCTTCATATAGAGATCAGGAGCTGTCAGTCCATATGATCTGCTTCAGAACCGCGGCTCCTGATCCGCTGACCCCGTGCGCCGCTGCCAGCTTAAGTGCAGTGTCCAGCGCTGACCACTAGGATTAAAGTCTGTTGTGGCAACACGTGCTCAGGCTTCAGTGGCTCGGATGACGTTTCCTGCTGAACTTCCGCCGTGGCTCAGTGATTCTCCAGCGCTGAGGAGGATAATTACACAGTTCTGTCTCTCAGGGCGGTTCAGAGAGAAGCTTATCATCATAGAGTGTGTTATTATGGGCTGTATGAGAACAAGGCAAACCCAACCAGGACAGAAAATGCCTCTGCTCTTAATTGGACAGACCTACAACCAAACTCTGATTGGTCCGAACAGCTCTGGTTCCACAACGGCTCAAGTCCAGACCGATCTCATGTTGTGGGCGGGGCTAAGCTCGGCTGGCATCCAGGATATGATATTTAATGATGACTTATAAACCGTTAAAGTTCAGCTACGAGGTTGTCAGTCGTTGGTATTCGCTACTGTTGAAACTGTCAGCCTGCATTATTTCATCTTATAATTTTTTAAATAATCATGTTTAACCCTCTGGAGTCTGAGCTGTTTTGGGGCCCTTTAGAAGTTTTGACATGCTCTGACATTTGTGCTTTTTTCAGTCGCTTATAAACACATTAATGGCAAAAGTGTAATTACACTGTATTCAGCACAAACTGGGCTACAATAATTTGAGATCTACATGTATGTACATGCTTGTATTTTTGAGAGAAAAATGTTTATGCACGATTTTTGAGAAAATGAAGGCCTCAAAACACATAATAGATAAATGTGTCCACAAGACTTTTGACTACAGGGTGTATTTGCATAGAGTTTTTGGTAACACTTTATTTTGATAGTCCACTTTAGACATTCTACTAACTATAAGTAACTTTGCAACTACATGTCAACTAACTGTCATTAGAGTATTAGTAGACTGTCTGATTAATATTTACTAAAACTTGATTTTGTTGGTCCCCCAACAGACATTCTACTGACTATAAGTAACTTGGCAACTGCAATTCAACTTATTCTACTAACCCCAACCCTAACACCTAACCATAACCTACCAGTCTACTAATACTCTAATGACAGTTAGTTGACATGTAGTTGCAAAGTTACTTATAGTTAGTAGAATGTCTAAAGTGGACTATCGAAATAAAGTGTAACCAAGTTTTTTCTTTAAACTGATGTGAGAATCATTGAGCCTACTCATTCACATAAAACAATACACTGATTTAACATTTGTAAGACAGTTTTTCTTCACAAAGCCAGTATTCGAGGAGGCGTGATATCTAATGAATAATGATGAGTATCACCTAAGAGGACAAAAGAACATAATGAGCTGCACAATGAGCTGCATAATGAGCTGCATAATGAGCTGCATCATGAGCTGCATAATGAGCTGCATAATGAGCTGCATAATGAGCTGCATAATGAGCTGCATCATGAGCTGCATCATGAGCTGCATCATGAGCTGCATCATGAGCTGCATAATGAGATGCATAATGAGCTGTATAATGAGCTGCATAATGAATGAGCTTCAGGTGTGTGACTGAGAGCAGCAGGACAAAGGACATTATATTGTACGTATCTAGTAAATGCATCTTGATTTAAGAATGTTTAAATATTTAGACTAAAAACAAGACAAAAATTACTAAGAGCTTTTTTTCTACTTCCTGAATGAATGTCTTTGAGAGAGAGGCTGCAGATCACACATCATGTTTGTTTTCTTTATTTTGCAAAAAGCAAAACATTTTGTTTTTATTGTGACTGTACACAAAAATGTTTTAACTTAACAGAATATAATGTGTAACACTTGCCTGAATGATCCCACCAATCAGATTCTAAAAAAAAAAAAAAATCACTTTAGCTCCGCCCACTCCCATCAAGCTCTGCGAATGACTTAAAGGATGAGTTCACTTCAGAATGAGCATTTCCTGATGATTTCCTCTCCTCATCTCATCAGATGTTCATGTGCTTCTTTCTTCAGTTTTTTGAGGATCATTCCAGGATGTTTCTGCTCATAATGGACTTCAATGGGAACCAACGGCTGAAGGTCCAGATCACGTCAGTTTCAGAGGCTCTGACCAATCCCAGACGAGGAATAGAGTCTGATCTAGACAAACCATCGCCACATTTACAACACACACACACACACACACATTTATACACTTTCACCTCAGACGCTCGACTTCAGTGTTGCTCGTATGATGTCATCACGTCAGAAAGGTCACATGACGCAGGTGGAACTCCATCTCATGTTCTCCTCCATCTTTAAAATCGTCCGAAGTTGATGTTTTCCCTTTATTTGTGTAAAAGGCGTTTGATTTAGTCTTTGCATGTTCGCTTTAACACTGGGTCGGCACTTCCACCTGCGTCATGTGACCTTTCAGACGTGATGACATCATACGAGCAACACTGAAGTCGAGCGTCTGAGGTGAAAGTGTATAAATGTGTGTGTGTGTGTGTTGTAAATGTGGCGATGGTTTGTCTAGATCAGACTCTATTCCTTAAACTCGATTATGCTGTTTGCAAAGCTTCATGGGATTGTAGTTCCTTCCCTCACCAAAGCCGTGACGTTCTTGTATTTTGGTCCTATTTTCTAATACTTCATCAAACTTTCACACTAGCGTTGTGATTCTCCTCAGAGCTGGTCGGTTTCCTTCATGGCTTATGCATTTTAAAATCCCTAGGGGAGAAACAAATGGACCCAGTGCCACTGGAAACAGTAAAGAGTTTCATAATAAAAGTCCTTCCAGCACACTCACACACACACACACACACACACACACACACACACACACACACACACACACACACACACACACACACACACACACACACACACACACACACACACACACACACACACACACACACACACACACACACACACACACACACACACACACACACACACACACACACACACACACACACACACACACACACACACACACACTCACACACACACACACACACACACACACACACACACACACAACTGCCCCGGCCCCTAAACCTACCCATCACACACACACACACACACACACACACACACACACACACACACACACACACACACACACACACACACACACACACACACACACACACACACACACACACACACACACACACACACACACACACACACACACACACAGACACACACACACACACACACACACACACACACACACACACACACACACACACACACACACACACACACACACACACACACACACTCACACACACACACACACACACACACACACACACACACAAACTGCCCCGGCCCCTAAACCTACCCATCACACACACACACACACACACACACACACACACACACACACACACACACACACACACACACACACACACACACACACACACACACACACGCACACACACGCACACACACACACAGGGAGTTCAGAACAGGAGGTCTTTATTCAGTGTGTGTGTGTGTGTGTGTGTGTGTGTGTGTGTGTGTGTGTGTGTGTGTGTGTGTGTGTGTGTGTGTGTGTGTGTGTGTGTGTGTGTGTGTGTGTGTGTGTGTGTGTGTGTGTGTGTGTGTGTGTGTGTGTGTGTGTGTGTGATGGGTAGGTTTAGGGGCAGGGGCAGTGTGTGTGTGTGTGTGTGTGTGTGTGTGTGTGTGTGTGTGTGTGTGTGTGTGTGTGTGTGTGTGTAGTAGTTCTGGGGTGATTATGGCCTGTGATCGAGGCTACAGAGTCGAGTTTAAGGAAAGCGGATATAAAAACAACGCAGCCAAATGGCCAAAAGGAATCAAAATGACCAAGCACACCACTTAAAAAGTGCAAATCAAAGTGTGTGTGACTTCCCCGGCCGCTGTCATCAGAGCTCTGCAGAAGAACAGCTCTTTCTCATTTCCCAGTAACCGCTTTGGTAGCTCTTATCACATGGGAACAAGCGTTCTTATCTGATGATATCAGCCTGTGCGAGCCAGACTCTGCAAACTGCCCAAATCTCTGCTTTAAACTCACTACAGTTTTTGGATGCTTTCCGCAGACTTTGAAAATATCCCAATATTAAAGCTTCTCTTTCATAAAGAGCTTCATAAAGGTAGCAGGTGGTATTTTGTACAAATGTCGAACGACTACAGTATAATTTCACTTTGAACAGAAGCTGCACATTGTGGTGGGACGAAAGTAACACAACAATACAAGCTAGATTTTTTGGTGCTACTCTTGTTTTTATTAAACATACCTGACTATGACCTTTTTAATATGTAACTGCAAACATATTTTGTCCTTTATCTTTGCAAAAAAAATATTAAATTACATTTTCATTTTATATGTTAAAGTTCATCAAATGTTTCAAATGTAATAAAACTAAGAATATTTTTTATTTGCAATGTCAATCTATTTGATGCGTTTTTTCTTCAACAGTATGAACAATATAAAAATTAAATTAAATGAAATGTGCATAATATGCATTATATATATATGATAGCGGGACAAAAGTAACAAGTGTTACTTTCGTCTCGACAGGAAGTCCTGACGTTTAAACACGATTTACTTTTATTCTGAAAAACTGTGAAAAGACAAACCTTCAGGGTGTGTAACAGCACTAAATAACCCGTAGATTGATCATTACTGTGACACATGAAACGAGAAACACAACTTGTAATTAGAAAAAAAGTACCGCTTCATTAATTTACTTGCCGTACTTGAAAACTGTATTTCGGACCTAACCGCGGGAAACGATGGCGAATCACGTGATATTTGGCAGATCCGTCATGGGTTGTGCTGAACCTGCTGTCAGAGCTTGAAATGCAAATGTATTCAGGGCTCGGAGAAAATCCCCTATGGTGTGAACGCTCCTCGTCACACGCGTGATTGGTGGAGTTCAGACAGCACTAATGTGAGCCTGAGGACATAAGTGATGTGAACATTTACATTCACGCATTTGGCAGACGCTTTAATCCAAAGCGACTTACAGTGGCCTGATTACAGGACAATCCCCCTGGAGCATTGTGGAGTAAAGAGCCTTGCTCAAGGACACTGGTTCTGAGCGCTGGGAACCAGTAACCTGAACGCTCGCCGTCACACGCGTGATCGGGCTCAGACAGCTCTGATGATGTGAGCCTGGTGACATAAGGGATGTGAACGCTCTTATCGAGTCGCTGATCGGGGATATTAGAGCAATCACTCCAGCAATTACAGAACAGTGTTGTTTACGTTTACATGGCGAGAACAGGCTTGATTCGTGATAACAGCGTCGCATGAGCCAAAACAAAACCGTTATAACACTGCTGGGAATGTCCAGACTAGAGATTTTTCAGATTCTTTTAGTTTATTTTATTTTTTATTATTTTATTTATTTAATTTAATTTAGCTTTTTTATTTTATTTACTTTAGTTTTTTTTATTTATTTAATTTTGCTTTTATTTTATATTATTTTGCTTTTATTTTATTTTATTTTGCTTTTATTTTATTTTAATTTGCTTTTATTTTGCTTTATTTTATTTTATTTGCTTTATTTTGCTTTATTTATTTTGCTTTATTTTATTTTATTTGCTTTTATTTTGCTTCATTTTGCTTTATTTAATTTATTTTATTTTTTATTTTATTTTGCTTTATTTTATTTTATTTTATTTTGATTTTATTTTATTTTATTTTATTTGCTTTATTTTTTTTTTTGCTTTATTTTTTTTTATTTGCTTTATTTTGCTTTATTTTGCTTTATTTATTTTATTTTATTTTTTTATTTTTTTATTTAATTTATTTATTTTTTTATTTTTTTTTGCTTTTATTTTATTTTATTTTGCTTTAATTTTGCTTTATTTTATTTTATTTTGCTTTATTTATTTTGCTTTATTTTGCTTTATTTATTTTATTTTATTTTTTATTACATTTTGTATTATTATTTTATTTTATTTTATTTTGCTTTTGTATTTTGTTTTATTTTATTTTGCTTTTATTTTATTTTTTATTTTATTTTGCTTTATTTTATTTTGCTTCATTTTATTTCATTTTGCTTTATTTTGTTTTATTTATTTTATTTTATTTTGCTTTAATTTTATTTTTATTTTGTATTTTATTTTATTTTATTTTATTTATTTTTATTTTATTTTGCTTTATTTTATTTTATTTTTCTTTGTTTTGCTTTATTTCTTTTATTTTCTTTTCTTTTATTTTTTATTTTGCTTTATTTTATTTTATGTTTTTATTTTACTTTATTTTATTTTACCTTATTTTTTATTTTTTATATATTTCACATTTCCCAGATCTGTTTTTTGTTTAGTTTTATTTTGTGTGGATATTACACATTTATAAACAGGAATATTTCCCAGATCTGTGTTCATTGTACTTAATATTTTTGTGTGGATGTCTTATGATATCTACGCTGATGTTCAGCTTGCGATGTCTTGTTTCCATCTCTTGTTTGTCATGACAGAAATCCCCCCCATGTCTGTTTTTGTTTGCATATCTCTCATTCCGCTGTTTCTTTATTGTTAACCTCAGACTGCATTAAAATCCTGCGTGACCTTCCTCAGCCCGAAGGGTTAAAACACTCCGAGATTTCACAGTCGTCTTCTCAGAAGTGTGTCTGTCCTGCACTCGGTGTCCAAGAATAACGTACGGCCGTTTCCACACAGCTTGTATATTTCTATAGGACGTATGTGTATGTCACAAATAAAATGTAGAAGCGCATGGCGAAAAAAGTTTGATTATAAAAACCTGGCTGTTTCCACTGATCATAAAGAGCTTGACAGTAATCTAAACACATATACACAGCGTACAATATTTAGCTTTGTTGTCCAGAGAAGAAAACCATCCGTCGGGAGCGGTTTACAGTAGGAGAACGCAGGATAAACAGGTGGAACATTCCAGCGCTCATCTGGAGACGGCCGGCCTTCGGGTTCGTCAGGTGGAAGCTGAACCAGGTTTATTTGCGCTCCTGGATGCAGATGGACTGTTGGTTTGATTGATGGGCGAGGGGTTTGCGTGGCGGCCGCACATCATGTCTCGTGAATTCAGCGATGGAAAACCTCAGCTGTGTAATGAAAGATCCCGCTGTAATGTGTCAAACATCGCTTTGAATCGTGGAACGGCATCAAAAACAAGGTGCAGATGTTGATCAGACGAAGCCCTGTCTTCACCTGTACTGTCTCTCAGGTGTGCATTACAGCATTCTCAGACGGACACATGACGTGTAACACACACACACACACACACACACACACACACACACACAAGTCAAGTCAGCTTTATTACTATAGCGCTTCTACAGTGATTCATAACACTCCAAACCACTGAATCGACTCACTGATTCATAACACTCCGAACCGCTGAATCGACTCACTGATTCATAACGCTCCAAACCACTGAATCGACTCACTGATTGAATCGACTCACTGATTCATAATGCTCCGAACCGCTGAATCGACTCACTGATTCATAACACTCTGAACCGCTGAATCGACTCACTGATTCATAACGCTCCGAACCGCTGAAACGACTCGCAGATTCATAATGCTCCGAACCACTGAATCGACTCACTGATTCATAATGCTCCGAACCGCTGAATCACCTCACTGATTCATAACGCTTCGAACCACTGAATCGACTCACTGATTGAATCGACTCACTGATTCATAATGCTCCGAACCGCTGAATCGACTCACTGATTCATAACGCTCCGAACCACTGAATCGACTCACTGATTCATAAGGCTCCGAACCGCTGAATCGACTCACTGATTCATAACGCTCCGAGCCACTGAATCAACTCACTGATTCATAGCGAACCAATCCGCTGAATCGACTCACTGGTTCATAACGCTCCGAACCGCTGAATTGACTCACTGATTCATAACGCTCCGAACCGCTGTATCGACTCACTGATTCATAAGGCTCTGAACCGCTGAATCGACTCACTGATTTATAACGCTCCGAACCGCTGAATCGACTCACTGATTCATAACGATCCAAACCGCTGAATCGACTCACTGATTCAGTGGATCCATCTGATCTGGATCCGGCTGACTCCATCATGTGTTGTGGTCGTGTCTAGAAGCAGATCCTCCGGCCTGGATTGTCTAAAAACATTGATAGCATTCCATTTCTCAGCACAGTCTAGTGTAATTGATATTTAGTGGCATTTAAGGGTTTCAAGTTTAATATATCCATCCATCTTCTTCCGCTTATCCGGGGCCGGGTCGCGGGGGCAGCAGTCTAAGCAGAGATGCCCAGACTTCCCTCTCCCTAGACACTTCCTCTAGCTCTTCCGGGGGGACACCGAGGCGTTCCAAGGCCAGCCGGGAGACATAGTCCCTCCAGCGTGTCCTCGGTCTTCCCCGGGGCCTCCTCCCGGTTGGACATGCCCGAAACACCTTCCCGGGAAGGCGTTCAGGAGGCATCCGGAACAGATGCCCGAGCCACCTCAGCTGTCCCCTCTCGATGTGGAGGAGCAGCGGCTCTACTCTGAGTTCCTCCCGAGTGACTGAGCTTCTCACTCTATCTCTAAGGGAGCGCCCAGCCACCCTGCGGAGAAAGCTCATTTCGGCCGCCTGTATCCGGGATCTTGTCCTTTCGGTCATGACCCACAGCTCATGACCATAGGTGAGAGTAGGAACGTAGATTGACCGGTAAATCGAGAGCTTCGCCTTACAGTTCAGCTCTTTCTTCACCACGACAGACCGGTACATCGACCGCATTCCTGCAGAAGCTGCACCGATCCGTCTGTCAATCTCCCGTTCCATCCTTCCCTCACTCGTGAACAAGACCCCTAGATACTTAAACTCCTCCACTTGGGGCAGGAACTCTCCACCAACCTGAAGTGGGCAAGCCACCCTTTTCCGACTGAGGACCATGGCCTCGGATTTGGAGGTGCTGATCCCCATCCCAGCCGCTTCACACTCGGCTGCAAACCGTCCCAGCGCATGCTGAAGGTCCTGGTTAGAAGGGGCCAACAAACCTGACACCCTCCGGCCCTTGGCTGCGCCTAGAAATTCTGTCCATAAAAATTATGAACAGAACCGGCGACAAAGGGCAGCCCTGCCGGAGCCTGACTTACTGCCGGCAATGCGGACCAAACTCCTGCTTCGGTCATACAGGGACCGGACAGCCCTCAGCAAAGGACCCCGGACCCCATACTCCCCCAGCACCCTCCACAGGACGCCGCGAGGGACACAGTCGAATGCCTTCTCCAAATCCACAAAACAAATGTGGACTGGTTGGGCAAACTCCCATGAGCCCTCCAGCACCCTGTAGAGGGTATAGAGCTGGTCCAGTGTTCCGCGACCAGGACGAAAACCACACTGTTCCTCCTGAATCCGAGGTTCCACTATCGGCCGAATTCTCCTCTCCAGTACCCTGGCATAGACTTTCCCGGGGAGGCTGAGAAGTGTGATCCCCTATAGTTGGAACACACCCTCCGGTCCCCCTTCTTAAAAAGAGGGACCACCACCCCGGTCTGCCATCCCAGAGGCACTGTCCCCGACCGCCACGCGATGCTGCAGAGGCGTGTCAGCCAAGACAGCCCCACAACATCCAGAGACTTGAGGTACTCAGGGCGGATCTCATCCACCCCCGGTGCCTTGCCACCGAGGAGTTTCTTGACCACCTCGGTGACTTCAGTCCGGGTTGATGGACGAGTCCTCCTCTGAGCCCCCAGCCTCTGCTTCCTCAATGGAAGACTTGACGGCGGGATTGAGGAGATCCTCAAAGTATTCCTTCCACCGTCCGACAACATCCCCAGTTGAGGTCAACAGCCGCCCATCGCCACTGTAAACAGCGTTGGTAGGGCACTGCTTCCCTCTCCTGAGGCGCCGGACGGTTTGCCAGAATCTCTTCGAGGCCAGCCGATAGTCCTTTTCCATGTCCTCACCGAACTCCTCCCAGGCCCGAGTTTTTGCCTCCATGACCACCCGGGCTGCAGTCCGTTTAGCCTGCCGGTACCTGTCAGCTGCCTCAGGAGTCCCACAAGCCAGCCAGGCCCGATAGGACTCCTTCTTCAGCTTGACGGCATCCCTTACTTCCGGTGTCCACCACCGGGTTCGGGGATTGCCGCCTCGACAGGCACCGGAGACCTTGCATCCACAGCTCAGAGCAGCCGCTTTGACAATGGAGGTGGAGAACATGGTCCACTCGGACTCAATATCTCCAGCCTCCCTCGGGATCCGGTCGAAGCTCTGCCGGAGGCAGGAGTTGAAGATCTCTCTGACAGGAGACTCGGCCAAACGTTCCCAGCAGACCCTCACAGTACGTTTGGGTCTACCGAGTCTATCCAGCTTCCTCCCCCGCCATCGGATCCAACTCACCACCAGGTGGTGATCAGTTGACAGCTCCGCCCCTCTCTTCACCCGAGTGTCCAAGACATACGGCCGCAGATCAGATGAAACGACCACAAAGTCGATCATTGTCCTACGACCTAGGGTGTCCTGGTGCCATGTGCACTGATGGACACCCTTATGCTTGAACATGGTGTTCGTTATGGACAAACTGTAACTAGCACAGAAGTCCAATAACTGAACACCACTCGGGTTCAGATCAGGGGGGCCGTTCCTCCCAATCACGCCCCTCCAGGTGTCACTGTCATTGCCCACGTGGGCGTTGAAGTCCCCCAGTAGAACGACGGAGTCCCCAGTCGGAGCACTCTCCAGCACCCCTCCCAGGGACACCAAGAAGGTCGGGTACTCTGCACTGCCGTTCGGCCCGTAGGCACAAACAACAGTGAGAGACCTATCCCTGAGCCGAAGCCGCAGGGAAACGACCCTCTCGTTCACCGGGGTAAACTCCAACACATGGCGGCAGAGCTGGGGGGCTATAAGCAAACCCACACCAGCCCGCCGCCTCTCACCATGGGCAACTCCAGAGTGGTAAAGAGTCCATCCCCTCTCGAGGAGTGTGGTTCCAGAGCCCAAGCCATGCGTGGAGGTGATTCCGACTATCTCTAGTCGGAACCTCTCAACCTCACGCACAATCTCAGACTCTTTCCCCGCCAGCGAGGTGACATTCCATGTCCCAAGAGCCAGTTTCCGTGTCCAGGGATCGGGTCGTGTAGGCCCCCGCCTTCGACTGCTGCCCGATTCGCTTTGCACCGGCCCCTTACGGTCCCTCCCGTGAGTGGTGGGCCCACGGGAAGGTGTCCCCACGTCGCTCCTTTGGGCTGAGCCCGGCCGGACCCCGTGGGGGAAGGCCCGGCCACCAGGCGCTCGCATACGAGCCCCAACCCCAGGCCTGGCTCCAGGGTGGGGCCCCGGCTGCGCCATACCGGGCGACATCACGGTCCTCCTTCTTTTTGTCATCACAAAGGGTTTTTGAACTGCTCTTAGTCTGACCCGTCACCTAGGACCTGTTTGTCTTGGGAGACCCTACCAGGGGCATATAGCCCCGGACAAAATAGCTCCTAGGGTCATTCGGGTCTTCAAACCCCTCCACCACGTTAAGGTGGCAGTTCATGGAGGAGAAGTTTAATATAATTCCATAAATAACTAACACCGAAATTAATTTGTGGATTAATTTACTAGAGTCACGGAAATGTATTTGAATGAAATTGAAGCTTTTGTTTCTGTAAATATTGCATGTAGTTAATGTCGGTTCAAAGCTCAGGGTTGTCGACCACAGCAGTGGAGTGTCTTTGAGTTATCTTCATATGGAGACTTTTTCCAGCAATATTCATATGCACAGTTAATTAAGATGATTTGATTAGGCCGGGTCACAGTGATTCATGCCATCATCAAATAATAAAGTACTAAAGTATTACATCTCAGAGATGATAACTAATCTTCAAGCTTGATATTCCACAGTTTATGGTTACCTAGACACGTCAGACATCTTTTAATATGCGACATGTAATTATTTTTGTAAAGTTCATCCAGATGAAGTGGCTATAGGCGTCCTGTTGGACGTTTATTTCCAGTCTCTGGCCGCAGCATTGTTAGTGTGTTTGTGTTATCATATCTTTTGTGGCTATCCACAACCATTTTTCATTGTGATATTCCATAAAAACATAAATAACTGACTCGCCATGGCACGCTTTAAAAGCACGCTGGCCCATTAAAAGAAAGATCTGGCATCAAATCTGTCAATTTCCACATTTTATCTGCTCTCTCTTGTAGGCCTGGATGTATCTGGGCAAGACCTGCCCACCCACGACGAGCTCTGACGGCCCGGGACTCTTGTCTCGCCAGCATATCTTGAGCGACCTCAAAGTAAATACACTCCCTTTCTAGAGAAGCATGGAAAATTATTATGACTGGGCCATTCACTTCACTAGTATAGAATGCATCACACACCACAGCAAAAGTTACTGGGCGATTATGAATGTGGAAAAGGACAAACGTGGCCAACTGTTACATCTCATGTCCAACACAGAGACGACGACGAGTTGAGCTGGTTGATGTCGTATCATTAAATGACGTCTCTGAAACACGCCAGATGCACATTTTGTATGCGAACATGTCCTATCAGTTCTACCCCTATCAGAATGGATGTGGTTTGTGGCAATCATTTATTTCATGATTTCCCCTAAGATCCGTGTTTTTTTAAATCCTCAACTTTCCCCTTGTGTTTTGACTTTTGAGGTTTCGGCATTAAAACACAACCTGAACGCCATGAAGCGAGATCATATCCCACAAGGGCAGTTCTGCGTATACTAACTGATCAGAATAGATATTTACGCGTTCTTGATATATTTTTTCTTCTTCACGCTATTAAATCCATACAGACAGTTGGAAAATGTTCCCATGACGAGGTCGCTCCAGCCTTTATTTTAGACCCGAAACTCATGGGAAAGCTATTTCTGAACTCGCTCAGAAAACACTGCCAGTTGTTTATTAACAGGTGCAAAGGCACAATGAACTAAGAATAGCGTTTTAAAGTAAACACAGATCAGAATAGACGTCTGGCATGGAGTAAATACATTAATATGAGGTTGATGAGGCTATTTTGAATCATGACTATTAATGTATGCGGCTGAAATGCTTGCCTGGGTATTTCCACATCGTGTGTAACAGGAGAAATCCCACTTCTCTTTGGTTTCATTTAGTCTTGAAAGTTCATAAAGCATCTAAACATTCTTACAACAAGATACTGTAGAAGCAAAATGACTTGAAAAATGTATTTAGTGAGTTTGTGCTTAAAACCAGAACAAATATCTGCCAGTGGGGTCAGAAAAATGAACAGTTCGAAGGATTCTTTTTCGGACCCCATTGACAGATATTTGTGTTTGTTTTAAAGGGGACACTTTTATAAGGTGTTTGAACACAGATGTGTGTGTGTAAACAACCAGCCTATGATAGGAAAATCATTATCTATCATCAATCATTAACAATCGCTCATATCGCTGCGCTTCGGCTCTAACTTCATATCAGAACACGAGAGGATGGCACTTCATATTCTGTGAATGTTTGCAGATTTCCTTCTGAATGATCTGAACGCTGTACGGCTAATACGGCTAGCGTTAGCATCGTCTCTGACTGTATTCTCAGAGACTAGAGCTGTGGCGTTAGTTTGATCCTGAAAACACTCGCCGTCTGCGGGATTCATACACACACATTTATTATGCGCTCTATAGTTGGGTGACGGGTGTGTAACACACACACACACACGAGCACCGATACAACCACAGATGAACATGACGACACATGCTAGTCGATGAGTTGAGTCAGAGTAACTCCACAACAGCTAGCGCTACATAAATGATCCTCTCAGCGTTCAGTGTGAAAGTGTGGAGCTCTTCCTGAGTCTCTCCTCTGTGTCGACTCAAACATGAACGGCTGATCTAATACTTCTGACATTAGTCTGAGTGAAATTGGCCTGTTTTGTTGTTGATGGAGTATCTGTAGCTCAGGCTCCGCCCTCTTCTGGAAGGGGGCGGGGAGCAGCAGCTCATTTGGATTTAAAGGGACGCACACAAAAAACACTGTTTTTGCTCACACCCAAATAGAGGCAAATTTGACAAGCGATAATAAATGATCTGAGGGTATTTTGAGCTGAAACTTCACACACACATTCTGGGGACATCAGAGGTTTATATCACATCTTGTGAAAAAGGGGCGTAATAAAAGCACAAACTCACTTAAAGGATTAGTTCACTTTTAAATAAACTTTTGATGATAATTGAATCACCCCATGTCATCCAAGATGTCCATGTCTTTCTTTCTGCAGTCGAAAAGAAATGAAGGTTTTTGATGAAAACATTCCAGGGTTTTTCTCCATATAATGGACTTCAATGGGCTCCAAACGGTTCAAGGTCCAAATGACAGTTTCAGTGCAGCTTCAAAGGGCTTTAAACGATACCAGACAAAACCAAACGATACCAGACAATACCAGACGATACCAAACGATACCAGACGATGCCAGACGATACCAGAAGATACCAGACGATGCCAGACGATACCAGACAATACCAGACGATACCAGACGATACCAGAAGATACCAGAAGATACCAGACGATACAAGACGATACCAGACGATAACAGACGATACCAGATGATACCAAACGATACCAGACGATGCCAGACGATACCAGACAATACCAGACAATACCAGACGATACCAGACGATACCAGAAGATACCAGACGATACAAGATGATACCAGACGATAACAGACGATACCAGATGATACCAAACGATACCAGACGATGCCAGACGATACCAGACGATACCAGACGATACCAAATGATACCAGACGATACCAGACGATACCAGACGATACCAAACGATACCAGACGATACCAAACGATACCAGATGATACCAGACAATACCAGACGATACCAAACGATACCAGACGATACCAGACGATACCAGAAGATACCAGAAGATACCAGACGATTCAATACGATACCAGACGATACCAGACGATACCAAACGATACCAGACGATACCAGATGAAACCAAACGATGCCAGACGATACCAGACGATACCAGACGATACCAAACGATACCAAACGATACCAGACGATACAAGACGATACCAGACGATACCAGACGATACCAAACGATACCAGACGATACCAGACAATACCAAACGATACCAGACGATGTCAGACGATACCAGACGATACCAAACGATACCAAACGATACCAAACGATACCAGACGAAACCAAACGATACCAGATGATACCAAACGATACCAGACGATACCAAACGATACCAGACGATACCAGACAATGCCAGACGATACCAGACGATACCAGAAGATACCAGACGATACCAGACGATGCCAGACGATGCCAGGCGATACCAGACGATGCCAGACGATACCAGACAATACCAGTCGATACCAGACGATACCAGACGATACCAGACGATGCCAGGCAATACCAGACGATACCAGACGATGCCAGACGATACGATCTGGTATCGTCTGGTATCGTCTGGTATCATCTGGTATCGTCTGGTATCGTCTGGTATCATCTGGTATCGTCTGGTATCGTCTGGTATCGTCTGGTATCATCTGGTATCATCTGATATCGTCTGGTATCGTCTGGTATCGTCTGGTATCGTCTGGTATCATCTGATATCGTCTGGTATCGTCTGGTATCATCTGGTATCTTCTGGTATCATCTGGTATCATCTGGTATCGTCTGGTATCGTTTGGTATCGTCTGGTATCATCTGGCATTGTCTGGTATCGACTGGTATCATCTGGTATCATCTGATATCGTCTGGTATCGTCTGGTATCATCTGGTATCTTCTGGTATCGTCTGGTATCATCTGGTATCATCTGATATCGTCTGGTATCGTCTGGTATCGTCTGGTATCATCTGATATCGTCTGGTATCGTCTGGTATCATCTGGTATCTTCTGGTATCATCTGGTATCATCTGGTATCGTCTGGTATCGTCTGGTATCGTCTGGTATCATCTGGCATTGTCTGGTATCGTCTGGTATCGTCTGGTATCGACTGGTATTGTCTGGTATCATCTGATATCGTCTGGAATCTTCTGGTATCATCTGGTATCATCTGGTATCGTCTGGTATCGTCTGGTATCGTCTGGTATCGTCTGGTATCATCTGATATCGTCTGGTATCGTCTGGTATCATCTGATATCGTCTGGTATCGTCTGGTATCGACTGGTATTGTCTGGTATCATCTGATATCGTCTGGTATCGTCTGGTATCTTCTGGTATCATCTGGTATCATCTGGCATCGTCTGGTATCGTCTGGTATCGTCTGGTATCATCTGATATCGTCTGGTATCGTCTGGTATCATCTGATATCGTCTGGTATCGTCTGGCATTGTCTGGTGTCGTTTAAAGCCCTTTGAAGCTGCACTGAAACTGTCATTTGAACCGTTTGTTTCCCATTGAAGTCCATTATATGGAGAACAGAAAGACATGGACATCTTGGATGACATGGGGGTGAGTAAACTATCAGCAAAAGTTTATTTAAAAGTGAACTAATCCTTTAATTTTGATACATTGTTTGCCTTGACGTCTCTGACTAAACTGAATAAATTCACAAATTAAAATCATTTCCATCATAGAAAATGTGATGTATGATTTGTACTTCAAATGTATATTTGAATAAATTAATATTCCCAGAGAATATTAAGACCCAGAGAATGACTATTACTGAAGCTTATTATGTCACTTTATATCTTGCAATTGCAACTGTATTTATCACAATGTAAATTGCTAGAAGAAAAGTCAGAATTGTGAGATAAAAAGTAGCACTGCAGAAACAGTCACTCCTATCATCACTGAACACAGAGAGATATGAGCGTGTTGATGGTTAGACCTGGGCGTGTTGAAGCTGGCGTGTTGATCTGAACACGTAAACATCACGGTATGAGTAAATTCTGCGATCTCTGTATGCTCCGCACATAAACATGTCTGCATGTCGTTAAACGCCTGTGCTCTTCAGCTGCATTTTTCGGGAATGTCTTCAAAACAGTTTTGAAAAGCTACTTGTTGCTTTTGAGGTTCAGGTCTGTGAATAGTTTGTGTATAATCGATGTATACACAGCTGTCAGCTTAAGAAACACCGCCGTCCGTTGAGTCGCAACCAGCTTTTCCCGAGCATCCCGCGCTCCATACAGGAATGGAAGGAATAGAAAATAGAGAAGGACGGAGCGGGCCGAGCCTCTGGGAGCCGCGCGACCCATGTGACTCCCTGCCGCTCTTTTGTTTTTCCCACACTGACATTCATCCGCACTACGGAGCGCTTCTGCTTTCAGATTACTTCTAGTCCTGGCGAATGATTTATGGTTCAGAGAAGGGCAGCATACTTGCTTATGATGTTACTAGCCATCAGTGGCAGGATTACAAGAGTTTGAAAGGTTAGCAAAACATTACAGCACTTCTCTTTCCCAATAAACCGATTCCTGAAGAGTTCGCAGCCAAGCTCCGTTGCTTTCTGAAGCTACAAACATCATAAATCATCACAGTGTCATACACTGCTGAAAGTTGTTTTCTTCCTCTGTGTTTTTCTGTCTTGTTGTCCGGCACAAATATCTAAACACTCTTAAATCAAGATGCGTCTACAGAAGAGGCAAAACAACTGAAGATATTTAAAGATATGAAGTCAGTTTATGCTTAAAAACATGAGCAAATATCTGCCAATGCACTCCAAAAGATAAACTTCACAGGGTTTTTCTGACTCCATTAGCACGTATTTGTTCTTGTTTCAATACACACATTTATATTATATTAGTATCTTAAGTGCATGTCCATCAGATTTGAGTTTAGCATGCAAACACTGCAAAAAATGCTTTTCTTACTTAGTATTTTTGTCTTGTTTTCAGTCCAAATATCTAAAAAATCTTACATTAAGAAGCATTTACTAGACAAGCAAAAGTTTTTGTCTTGTTTTGGGGGAAATAACTCCAAATTAAGTGAGTTTTTGCTTAAAATAAGCAAAATAATCTGCCAATGGGGTAAGCAAAATAATCTTGTTTTCTGTTTGAATTAAGATTATTTTGCTTACCCCATTTATTTTAAGCAAAAACTCACTTCATTTTGAGTTATTTCCCCCCAAAACAAGACAATCATTTTTATTTGCCTAGTAAATGCTTCTTGTTTTGAGAATTTTTAGATGTTTGGACCAGAAACAAGAAAAAAATACTAGGTAAGAAAAGCATTTTTTGCAGTGAAGTTGTGCAAAGTTGTCCTAATCCACTCACTGAGCGGGAAATGTGGACTTCACATGTCCTGGGAATGTGCATGTGTGAAATTAGACCTTTTTTCCCATGAGCCCTTAAATGTCATACGCTCAAGATCCTGATTTGCGGAAGCTCCAGGTCTGGAAAACTGATGAATGGCCGTTTTTCGTGGCGTTCTCTCTGCGGGCCGGTCCGTGCAATGGGAGCAACAAACGCTGGCATCCCAGATCTTCTCTGGACTCCCACAGGATGAGCAGAGAACATCGGCCCGGCCCGATTCCCAGATTCACAGACGTGGCTCTGAAACTCCTCGTCAGAGTGTCTGATGGCCGGTGGGTTGACCATCTGAAGGGGTTTCCCCCAGTTCTGGATCCGGTCCAAGGGTTATTTATTTGCATGTCTTCCATCATCGCTGCATTTGGATCGGCTAAAATAAGAGCGGTCGCGTTGCGCAAAAGGCCACAGCGAGGCGAGTTCATGTTTACATGTGACTGATTTAAATGCAAACCATCAGCTGAGATTTGTGGCCTGTAATCCCAGTGTTCACTCCCCGCTGAGACTGACGGATGGGAATTCACATCGACTCAGAATCAGATAAGAGCTCAAGGGACGTGTTGGAGTAGCTCCCTCACAGAAATACATTCAATCTCTTTATTTACTCACCTTCATGCCATTTCAGACCTGTTGGAGAAATGTCGGATGATGTGCAAGTCGCTCTCGCATTCATGAAGAGTCTGAGGTTTCCCAAAAACATTGTTCACTACACGGATTCTCAATCCGTAGGGTTTAATATGGAGTCTCAGCTCTAACAGCTTCAGCTCTTCTGCTCTTCTTTCCTCAAGGTTTAGGAGTGTGTTTATGGGGATTCTTCATTTGTGATGTTGGACGAGAAGGCCTGGCTCTCAGTCTCCGCTCTAATTCATCCCAAAGCTGTTCTATCGGGTTGAGGTCAGGACTCCAGTTCCTCCACCAAACTCCTCATCCATGTCTTTATGGAGACGCTTTGAGCACTGGAGCAGTCATGCTGGGACAGGAAGGGGCCGTCCACAAACTGATCCCACAAAGTTGGGAGCATGAAATTGTCCAAAATGTCTTGGTGAAGCATTAAGAGTTCCTTTCACTGGAACTAAGGGGCCAAGCCCTGAAAATGTGGAGAAGAGGAAGAGTTGTTGTAGTCGAGCTCAAGCTGTCGTCCGTCTCTCCCATTTATTGATCCAGTAATTACACTAAACTATCCCAGGTCTCTCTTCATCAGCAGATATTCTCTGGCTCATCTTTACCACACCAGCGCTTTAGAGATCATTGTGACAGAATATGCAAATCAATGACTGAAGATGGTTAACTCATAAACTCATCCTCTATTCCTTCAGAATCGTCCTGTTTCGTTCTAAATGTCGCCTGACTCCGGTTTGATCATAAAAGGCTGAACAGTTTCAGTGTGTGTGTGTGTGTGTGTGTGTGTGTGTGTGAGGTAATCAGAGCTGCTAACACAAGCTCTTGAAGCTCCGCCCTCTTCCTGAAAGGGGGCGGGGAGCAGTAGCTCATTTGCATTTAAAGAGGCACACACAAAAACGGTGCGATTCTGCTCACCCTCAAAAAGTGACCGTTTAAAATGATCTGTGGGGTATTTTAAGCTGAAATTTCACACACACACACACACACACACACACACACACACACACACACACACACACACACACACACACACACACACACACACACACACACACACACACACACACACACACACACACACACACACACACACACACACACAAACACACACACACACACACCCACACACTCTAAAAAGGGGCTTAATATGACAATTTCGTGATAATTTCATTCTACATCTTTTAGTTTGTCGAGAGAATGAAAGTGCCGTTTTTGAAGCGTCCGCATGTGTGTGAGTGCTCAAGTACTCTGAGGGAATCAGTAATTTAATAATAAAGCGTCTGGAAATAAAGTAAAATAATGGTTTGTTAATCAGCAATAATCTAACATTAACTTCATCTCTAACCATTAATTAGCAGAAGTTATTACTCCTTCACCTGTGTGACGTCATTAAGCGGTGATCGTGCATCAGATCCACTACGGCTCAGGGAAATAGTCGTGAGTATCTCGTTTATTTCTCCAATGATAATTATCACATTATGTCAGTTAAGCAATGAGTCACGTGAACCCTGACGCGTGATTGGCTCGTAGAGGAATTAGACTGATCCCATGATCTGGTCGCAGAAGCTCTGAAATCTTCACTATTTTTGTGGGGTTTTTTTGCATCATTTTTGAGGTTTGAAAACTCCCATTCATTGTAACTGCATGGAAAAGAGTAGCTTGTGCATCATTCAAAAGAGATTTTGCTTTAGAATTATTTGTGAAATTCTTGTTTAGTTATTTTATTTATTTATTTTACATGTCCCTTAAAGCTTACACTAGTTACGCTAGTCCTATCCTCTATTGTGCCGTATATCGAGATAATCGCTTGTCAAACAAGAACAAATGTAGGCGGGGCTTGAGTGTGTCTGTGGGGAATTGATTGGATGGTTGTGGTTTGCTATTGGCTGATCTCATGTGAGTGACAGGTGGCCCCGCCCTCATCCTCAGAGAAGAGATGAAGTTATTCTGACTCAGTAATGATGTGCACCCACATGAAAAAAAGATCTTCACACATTCCCAGTGGTTCTCACTTGTTTTGTTAGCAAGTCACAGAAGTCTGGAGACCCGAGATCATGTCGTCAGAGACACAAATCTCCACAGCGGGTCATCGAGTCATAACAACAGTCCACAAGCCTGACTCCCAGAATCTGGCTTCAGATTCCCCGGCGTTCATCACACTTGGCCTGCAGTGGTCAGTGGGTCCGCGCTCCTCCAGTGGAAGTGTGTTCCCGCTCAGGAAAACTCCTCTGCATTTCTTGGCGGTCCGTCCATTGACCCTCAGCGAGGCAGGATTGTGTTCTGGGACGGAGAGAGACGTGTTTTCACTCTATGAGAGCAGCTGCAATCAGTGTCAGGGGAGAATAATCGTGAGTTGACGAACTTAGAGTGTTTTAAAGCAATTATAATAGAAGACAGCGGCTTTATTCCGAATTTTTGGCATGTTTTTTTGTAGATTGAACAGCGAAAAAACAAAACCCAGTCTGAACCACTCTGGTATTATTCATTCAGGCATCATGATCAGAATCAATTTAGTTAATTTTTTTCTTTTTTTTTTTGTAGTCTGAAACAAAAACATATTTCAAAAACAAAATGTGAAATTAAATGTTTCACCAGCTGAATCCAAACGACCTCAGGATATATCTTAATTTTTGTGAATGCATCTCAGTTTGAGCAATCAGGATCCATTTTATGAGCTTTTTATCATTTATTGTGACTTTGGCTTTGGCTTGCTCAGTTGGGGACACTAAATATTCAACTATATCTCTGATCAGCTCATTTCAATTATCATAACATCATAATTAAGAGATAAAATAATGAAAATATGATTTTAAATGCCCTCATTATTAGATAACCTGTTAAGCTGCAGCTTAAGGAGATAAAAAGTCAAAAATATGTTTTTAAAAATCTTCATTATTAGATGAAAAGTCAAAAATATTATTTTAAAGTCCTCATTATTTGATAAAAAGTCAAAAATATGACATGCTAAGTCATGATTATGAGACGAAATGTTGAAATATTATTTTAAAAGTCTTCATTATTATATAAAAGGTCAAAAATATGACATGCTAAGTCATAATTATAAGATCAAATGTTAAAAATATGATTTTAAAAGTCCTCATTATTAGATCAAATTCAAAAATATGATTTTAAATGTCCTCATTATTAGATAAAAAGTAAAAAATATGACATGCTAAGTCATAATTATAAGATAAAAAGTAAAAAATATGATTTTAAAAGTCTTCATTATTAGATAAAACGTAAAAAATATGACATGCTAAGTCAAAATTAAAAGATAAAAAGTAAAAAATATGATTTTAAAAGTCTTCATTATTAGATAAAAAGTCAAAAATATTACATGCTAAGTCATGATTATGAGACGAAATGTTGAAAATATGATTTTAAATGTCCTCATTAGATAAAAGTCAAAAATATGATTTTAAAAGTCCTCATTATTAGATAAAAAGTCAAAAATATGATTTTAAAAGTCTTCATTATTATATAAAAGTTCAAAAATATGACATGCTAAGTCATAATTATAAGATCAAATGTTAAAAATATGATTTTAAAAGTCCTCATTATTAGATAAAAAGTCAAAAATATGACATGCTAAGTCATAATTATAAGATAAAAAGTAAAATATATGATTTTAAAAGTCTTCATTATTAGATAAAACGTAAAAAAATGACATGCTAAGTCATAATTATAAGATAAAATGTTGAAAAAATGATTTAAAAGTCCTCATTATTAGATAGAAAGTCAAAAATATGATTTTGAAAGTCCTCATTATTAGATAAAAAGTCAAAAATATGATTTTAAAAGTCCTCATTATTAGATTAAAAAGTCAAAAATATGATTTTAAAAGTCCTCATTATTAGATAAAAAGTCAAAAATATGACATGCTAAGTCATACGTAATTATAAGATAAAAAGTCAAAAATATGATTTTAAAAGTCTTCATTATTATATAAAAGGTCAAAAATATGACATGCTAAGTCATAATTATAAGATCAAATGTTAAAAATATGATTTTAAAAGTCCTCATTATTAGATAAAATTCAAAAATATGATTTTAAATGTCCTCATTATTAGATAAAAAGTCAAAAATATGACATGCTAAGTCATAATTATAAGATAAAAAGTAAAAAATATGATTTTAAAAGTCTTCATTATTAGATAAAAAGTAAAAAATATGATTTTGAAAGTCCTCAAAAATATACATGCTAAGTCATAATTATTAGATAAAATATTGGGGGGAGACAATTTGGCCATTTCTAATTATTTGGTGTGGACTTGTCCCTCAGTGTCTATGGTGATTACGACCCTGTTATATGTCAATAAAAGCCTAAATGAATAATATAAAGTCTCTTCAGAAGACTTGGATTATCTGTTTATGAATGTTTAGCGTCAGAGGTTTGGGTGAATAGACTGTAAATAGAGGGACAGAAATCTCTCAGATTCCATTATAATATCATCATTGGTGTTCCGGGTTTGTAATGAAATGAGTGAATGTTGAATGTGTTTGGGTGAGCTGTGGCTTTGGGCCTTGAGCTGAGCTCTAGAATGACCGCGGTCCTCCTGCTGGTCAGTGTGCTGGACATCCAGGGCTCCGCATCTCCGGCCCGGGACTGAGGGAAAATCCGGAGGGCATGCTGGGGATTAACATGGAGCGTGTGCTGCGTAATTTAATTTCATGCTTGGGCCTCCCCTCTGAAGTCGAGTACCAAAGCGGTCATTTGAAAAGAAAGCCATTAGTGAAGCTGTGAGGAAGTGGAGGATTACTGAAGTCCTCAGAGATCTTTATACGGCGCAGATTTCACACGGATAAACAGGAAAACATGGAGGATGACCCTGGAGCTGTTCTTATCTTCCACTAGTGAAGCGTTCCGAAGGCTGTGGATGCCTTAACTCACTGCCAGTAAAGCATAAATGGCCGCTATGTAAAGCCATCGAGGTCCTGGTTGTTTAGAAGACGCTCTCAAGCTGATGGACGAGCGCAGATGAGTCACGCTTGTGTGTGTGTGTGTGTGTGAAGCCAGTTCTTCAGACGCTGACATCACGAGCCAGAGACGCTTTCTGCAGCTCACCTTCCCCTGAGAGCGGCTGATTAATGCTTTAGATGACCCGAGAGTGTGTTATCCGCATTTAAAGAGGAAATGTTATGCTCCTTTTCACCAGAAGTGATATAAACCTCTGGAGTCCCCAGAATGTGTGTGAAGTTTCAGCTCAAAATACCCCCAGATCATTTATTATAGCATCAAATTTGCCTCTATTTGGTTGTGAGCAAAAACACAGCGTTTTTGTGTGCGTCCCTTTAAATGCAAATGAGCTGTTGCTCCCCGCCCCCTTCCAGAAGAGGGCGGAGCTTCAGATACTCCGTCAACAACAGAACAGGCCAATCTCACTCAGACTAATGTCAGAAATGAGCCGTTATCTGTGTGTGTGTGTGTGTGTGTGTGTGTGTGTGTGTGTGTGTGTGTGTGTGTGTGTGTGTGTGTGTGTGTGTGTGTGTGTGTGTGAGAGTGAGTGTGTGTGTGTGAGTGAATATGTGTCTGTCTGTCTGTGTGTGTGTGTGTGTGTGTGGGCATGTTTTTGTGAAATATCAGGACACAAATGTGTATAATGACATGGGTATGACACAGGTATTACAAAAAGAGGGTGAAATATGAGGACGTTCCCCATGTCCTCACTTTTCAAAATGCTTATAAATCACACAGAATTAGTTTTTTTTCACAGAAAGTGAACTGCACAGTCTCCTGTGAGGGCTAGGTTTAGGGGCAGGGGCAGTGTGTGTGTGTGTGTGTGTGTGTGTGTGTGTGTGTGTGTGTGTGTGTGTGTGTGTGTGTGGTGTGTGTGTGTGTGTGTGTGATGGGTAGGTTTAGGGGCAGTGTAAGGGGATAGAAAATACGGTTTGTACGGTATAAAAACCATTACGCCTATGGAATGTCCTCACATTTCACAAAAACAAACATGTGTGTGTGTGTGTGTGTGTGTGTATGTATATGTGTGTGTCACTGTCACATGACCGGTGATTGTGACAAATCTCTATTTTGATTCGATGCGTTTCTCAGGGCTGAATATCCAGTAATGATGTTGGTTTAGTTCTGCAAATTGAAAGCAAATAAATGTGGGAATGAATGAGTTCCTCCGCGGCCGCAGCCACTGTCCCATATCCTCAGTTTACAGCCTCATGACCACACAACCCCAGAGAACCACAGCAGAAGAGAAGAAACACTCTTCATGAACAGAGGAAACCACAGGACTTCAGATTCATTCAAGAAATTCAATCAAATGTACAGTTTTTCTGAGGTTAAAGGAACGGCCATGAATTAATTATCATACAAATAATGGCATTTAATTGTGTTTTATAACATGTGCATTAACTAATGTTAACAAATGAAAGCTTATTGTAAAGTGTTAGCAGCATTTCAGCAGGTCAATCATCATTCGCTACAAACGTTTTAGTGACTAATTTAACAAGCTTTTAAAGTCTTAACATGTTACAGTGTATAAAAATGAAACTTTGATTCTGGCCGCCGGGTCTTCTGTCACCTCCTCTGTTTAATGAGTGTGGAAGAATAGAATAAATCAGAAAGAGTGTAGAAGCGCCACATCCTCCTTCACAGTCCAGCAGGAATAATGATCCGGAGTCTTGCGTTTGTTTAAACTCTGTGCCCTGTGTAAACCTCGGCTCGGCCACACAAACGCTGCCTCTCTTCTGGAGAGGGAGTTTTATTGGGTGCTAAAACAATGCATTTATTTTTCATCCCTTTTGTGTCAGAAAGTGCTGTGTTTGTTAAATATAGTTCTGTATAGTTCTGTTAAACGAATCAGCCCTGATCTGTTTTCTCTGTTCGTTCACGTGAAACACATGTTCATATCCCAGGTCAGAGGTCAGCCGACGACACCAGGGTCAGAGCTGATCTCTGAAACTCACACCGATTTTTACCGTAAAAAATACGGCAGTAACGTTTTAGGTTTTTAGGGACAGCACCATATAATTTAAAGGTTTAAAATGTAATAATTACGTTTAAAAAATGTTTTATTTTACAGTTATTATACAGTTTTATATTGTAATGATTATGTTTACACTGTAAACAATTTACGGTAAAAAAACATATTTCATTAACTGAAATAATGTTAAATGACCAACCTATTGAAATACTAATATCTGTTATGTACCTTTGATATATACAGACAACCACCAATCACAGCGGAGATGAGAATCACATGATGAATCAAAGCTCATCACAAGCAGCTTTTAAGAGGACAATACTAATATATAGAAGATCCTCATAGTCATTCACACACACACTAAACACCATCATGGTAACACACATGACATTTAAAAACATTAATTTAACAACATCAGATGTAACATAAAACCCTAATGTACATAACTGATTAGAAAAAACAAAGAAGAAACATAGTTATTGCAATGAAAATACATCAAATGCGAAGTGTCACGCAGGGAATTCTGGGAATGTTGATTTACGGGTTTTCACTGTAAATTACACAATGGCTTGTTCTTTTTCACTTTCGAAAACTGTAAATTTAACGATATTTTACTGTAAAATGAAATGAAATGTAAGGTTAGATCTAGTACAGTTATTCACCGTATATAGTACGGAAACTTTCTGTTAACCAATTAACTGTTTTTCACCGTAGCATTTTTACAGTAAAATACCGTTAAAATCACAATATTTTTTTACAGTGTAACACATCAACTCTGAGGACAAAATGTTCACTTGCTGCCTAATATATCCCATATGGTTCATGGAGCTCTCAAAAGTTCCAAACAACTCCGCGCTGTCAATCTGTTTGAACAGGATTAAGCAGGATATACAGCAGTTTCAATATTTGCTGCAATTTCTGGTAAATATGAACACAATACGTGCATCGACTTCGACTACAGTAGCATTTTATTCTGGGGAGAGATAAAGAAGTGATCATTTTAGTTAATGTTTTTTTGAGTGATCTGGTCATTTTATTTGGGTCATGTGAGCCTATCACGGACATTTCTGTTGAAAATAATGACCAGTCATATGTTTAATTTACCAGGAATGAGAATCCATATAAAGTTTTATATAGTCTCAAAACGCTGAATGCATTTTAGTGCAGGTTTACATTTTACACGAATCTTCCCATTATCTACAAATCCTCTCATCATAACAAACAAAGCACAGAGACGATTCAAATAAAAATTTATTGTGAAGTTTTTGTTTTTCATTAGACTTTTTCATTTTCCCTACAATTAGCCTATATATTCAACACAGTACAAATACAGTAACAAAAATAGATATTTTAATATTATAAGAGTGATTTGATGATCTATAAAAATTAATTCAAAAAAAGAGAGGAAAAAATGGCTAATGAGCCAATAAGTGTTCCTCTTCCGCCATCTACTGGTTATAGTGGTCATTTCTTTTATAAAATGTTTTTAACGTCCGAATGTTAGAATAAATGGGGAAATAAAGTAACTTGCGTTACTTATTTTAAAAGTTTGTACATTTTAAAAGTAATGCGTTACTTTACTAGTTACTTGAAAAAGTACTCTTGTCAGTGCGTCACTCCCGGATAATAGAAAATAGGGTTAGGGTCAACAAACACTTCCTCATCCCATAATACACAGCCCAGCTGACTACGGCAGCTGGTTTAGTCCAAAAATGATCAGTACTTTTTGCAGTTGGGTCTGTTCGGATCACGTTCTTCTCACCACAAACCACTCCAGAGTTCATTTTAAAGCGAACCGAGACCTCCTTCGCTTGTTTGGTCTGCTTTTGGTGCACACCTAGTGCGATTGCTGCTTTCACACGTGACCAAACGAACCACACCAAAGGGAAAAACAACTCTAGTACGATTCAACCAAACTAAATGAGGCAGGTGTGAAAGCACCCTAACACATACAACTTTGAGGACAAAATGTTCACTTGCAGCCTAATATATCGCAAGACATTATGTGTTATTCACTTCACTGGTCATAATGTAATGCCTGATCGGTGTATTTCTGAAGGATTGACATCTGTGGTGGAAAACAAGAGCTTATTGATGAAAATCAGTTAGTCTGTTTTGGATTTTATTCCAATAATATTCATTTATTTATATTATTTTATTCTCTACACACTGAGAGTGTAATGGTGTCGCATGACGTACTGGGCCACGTACCATTGCAGTGCATTTTCCTTAGTGGTTAAAAGCTTTTTTATGAAATGCTGGAGTGCGAAACAAGATGTTTTATATGACAATTCCTCCGTTTAGAGCTTGAAAGCATTTCATCACAGCTGTGGTTTTTATTGAGCTTTTGCTTTACTTTACAGGACTTAAAACTTGTGCTTGAAGAGCACGGTGCTCAGTATTTTAACTGTATATAATATGCACAAATTGCAGAAATTAACAATTTTTTCAGTGTTTTTTTTCCATTTATATAAAGTCATACAGGTTTAGAATCAAATGAGGATGAGTAAAGGATGATAGAATTATATTTTTGATCTTTTGATATTTGATCCAATCTTCCTTGACAACATTTTCATGGTTTTGCTGGGCCGATATAACCAATATACAGCAGATTTAAGTCATGTCGTTTCTATAGCACTTTATACATACAGATTGTTTCAAGTTTTACGGCAGAAAAAGGAAAATAACTTCCATCCATCCATCCATCCATCTTCTTCCGCTTATCCGGGGCCGGGTCGCGGGGGCAGCAGTCTAAGCAGAGATGCCCAGACTTCCCTCTCCCTAGACACTTCCTCTAGCTCTTCCGGGGGGACACCGAGGCGTTCCAAGGCCAGCCGGGAGACATAGTCCCTCCAGCGTGTCCTCGGTCTTCCCCGGGGCCTCCTCCCGGTTGGACATGCCCGAAACACCTTCCCGGGAAGGCGCTCAGGAGGCATCCGGAACAGATGCCCGAGCCACCTCAGCTGTCCCCTCTCGATGTGGAGGAGCAGCGGCTCTACTCCGAGTTCCTCCCGAGTGACTGAGCTTCTCACCCTATCTCTAAGGGAGCGCCCAGCCACCCTGCGAAGAAAGCTAATTTCGGCCGCCTGTATCCGGGATCTTGTCCTTTCGGTCATGACCCAAAGCTCATGACCATAGGTGAGAGTAGGAACGTAGATTGACCGGTAAATCGAGAGCTTCGCCTTACGGCTTAGCTCTTTCTTCACCACGACAGACCGGTACATCGACCGCATTACTGCAGAAGCTGCACCGATCCGTCTGTCAATCTCCCGTTCCATCCTCCCCTCACTCGTGAACAAGACCCCAAGATACTTAAACTCCTCCACTTGGGGCAGGAACTCTCCACCAACCTGGAGTGGGCAAGCCACCCTTTTCCGACTGAGGACCATGGCCTCGGATTTGGAGGTGCTGATCCTCATCCCAGCCGCTTCACACTCGGCTGCAAACCGTCCCAGTGCATGCTGAAGGTCCTGGTTAGAAGGGGCCAACACGACAACGTCATCCGCAAAGAGCAGAGACGAAACCGTGTGGTCCCCAAACCTGACACCCTCCGGCCCTTGGCTGCGCCTAGAAATTCTGTCCATAAAAATTATGAACAGAACCGGCGACAAAGGGCAGCCCTGCCGGAGTCCAACATGCACCGGGAACAAGTCTGACAGGCAGTAAGTAAAATAACTTGAACATCAAATTTAATTATACTTATAAAGCAGACAACAGAGAACGTTGCGTCAATGTTCTCTCAACCTAACGAACAAATGCTCTTCCAGTAACATTAATAGAACATTTGTTCAATGTTGTCTGTTCTTTAATAATGTTCTCAAAACATTAGCATTATTTACACATTGTTTTATTTGGACGTTTGTCTAACGTTTTTTAAATGTTGTTTCAGAACGTTCAGACTACATTCAAAAGTAACACTCCCATAATGTTTGAAGAATGATACAATGTTCCCTTGACATTCACATAACCAAGAAAAGAAATGTTTTTAAAAAAAATTATGTTTTGACCGTTCAGATAAATAATGTTTTTTATCACTTAATGGGAACATTAGCAATTCTTAGGAAAAATTTTCATCAGCTGGGGTGTCATTATTCCACTGAAGCCAGTCCAATGTTGATTCAGTTCATATTTAAAGTTAAAACCGCTCAGCTGTGCTCTCAAACGCTGATGTCTGGTTGGATGTCTTGTGTAGAAGTTGAGCGTCTCTGGGCTCGAGGGATTCCGGAGTGAAGTTTCTCCTGTGACTCCGGGTCAGACTGGATTCCACTGGCAGGAGCTTTGCTTGTGTTGGAGGTTTGAGCATAAATTAAAGCGAGTGAAGAACAGATAAGCTGGCCTTACACGCGTCACTGTGCTCTTCTGCTTCCGCACGCCGCCACTCTTTGTGAGTTTGTGTGTATGCAGAGAGACGGTGTGTGTGTTTGCGTGCGTTTTCCACGATTGCCTTTCCTCAGAGATTCTGCACGCGGAGTTCTTCGTCTGACTCTTAAAGTGAAAAGAAGCACAAGTGTAGAGGGATCTATAAGGCCATACACTTATAAGGTAGTGCTATATTAGATGTGTTGGAGTGGAAATAGCCTGCGTGTTATCAAACACCAGAATAATCTCGGTTTACAGCTTCTTTGGCGAGGCGCTAGAACATTGCGCCGTTTAACAAAATATAATGCTTGTGACCTTCGCCCTGCCTTTTCTTCTGGAATACCACATTTTTTACTGTTTACTAATCACAGCCGCTTGCCAATTAGACAAACAAGACTCACCATATTAGTACTTACGCCATTTAGGCTTCTTCTAAACTTACATTTGGAGTTTGTTCCTTAGAAATTAGAGCTATTTTTTTCTATTAAAATAATACATTTCATGTCGGAGAATCAAATTGTACTTACATCATGGGCTCAAATTCCTGTGAAGGCTATCGGTATAATCTAAACATCATTTACTTTTCGGCAATCAGACGAATGATGAAACACTTTGATACGAGGTCCAAAATTAACACAAAAGTACCATATTTAGAATTTGCATATTAAATGAAGAGTTCACCAGAAAATGTAATTTCTCTAAATGTGCTCCAAACCTGTATGACTCTTTTCAAAAAATATTTTGTCCATACAATGGGGTCTGATGTTGTTTTGGACCCCAATGGGGTTTTGGACCCCATTGACTTTCATTCGTTGAAAAAAAAACTTTGAAACATTCTTCAAAATAAGTTTTTTTGTGTTCGGCAGACGAAAGAAACTCGTGCAGGGTTTAAACGACATGAGGGTGAGTCGAAGAAGAACTACTGAGAAGCCAAATGTCGCAAACCATTTTGAAGTTCCAAGTGAATTTCTGCACGCAATTTTTATGATGCTTTTTTGCCCTTTTTGGTCCCCATCCGCTTTCATTATGTAGAAGAGAGCAGCTCAGGCATTCTGATAAACATCTTCCACAGAAGAAAGGTAATCTTACAGGCTTGGGAGTGAGTAAATGATGACAGAATGGTGATTTTTGTGTGATCCCATCAAGCCCTCAAAATGAAAGAACAGGGGCGTTATTCTTGTGACCAGTGGAGTGAATGTATTTTAAACACATGCCGCCGAAGTTCCAGTGCATGAAACGTTGATATATTGTATGTGCTAACGCTACAGGATGTGAATTGCCCTATAATGAGGTTTAGATATGGAATCGGCTATGGATATTGTGGGAGGTGAAGGCCGACAGCTCAGTTCTGCATCTTACACTTGAAGTAAAGCCTGTTTGAAATGAACGTTCAAACAAATGTTCTCTAAACACCAGGGTGAAAAAATGGCAACTCTTCAAAGGTGCGCAGGGCTTTTGTTCTTTTCTTTGCACTGGTGTTCACAAATGAACGTGGATGTTGAATTTCAGCAGATCTTTCCACTTATGGTCCTCGTCAGAACGAGGAGAGGCTCTCCTGTAACGTGTCACTGAGATGTTTGTTTGTCGGATTCCACTGGTGTGCATCAGAGCGTCGGCTCTCAGTTTTTACTCATCGCTCGCTCTCAGCCTTTTATTTCTTCAGGTAATTGCTCTGGCCGTGGAAGGAGTCGGTGTGAGCTTTCCAAGACGAAAACATGGACTCCATCTATTCAAATATCACAGCGTTCTGTCCTTTGGGTTCATGCTTGAGTTCAGATTTCATAAGCTTCACTTTTCAAACTCAGAAAACTCTTAATATCTTCAATCATTTTGCTTCTCCAATAAATTTGTCTTCATGTAAGAATTTCTAGATATTTGTGCTGGAAAACAAGACAGAAATACTGAGAAAGGACAGTGTTTCCATTATAAACGATTGGCTGAAAACACGTTCTCTTATAAAGATCTATTGGGGCACAAACATCATGAGGATATTAGTTAGTAAATGCTCTGAAGATATTTTGAAAGTCAATGGTGTCCAAACAAGATTGACTTTCATTATATGAAAAATATGAAAAGTTTTGTGTTCGAAAGAAATTCATACAGGTTCGGAGTGACATAGTTTCATATTAATGTGGCCGAATCACCCAGAATTCTCCCTAAATGATGACAGAACTTTGATTTTTGGGGTTTGAGTTTGCAGTGCACAGAAAAATAGATGTTGTTTAACCCCTCACCCCCCATTTTGGCAAGTGTGGCATAAATGAAATAATCAAAATAAAAAGGCTGCTGGTCATAAGTCATTCTGAATAGACACATAACCAACATATATTTAGAAAGCACACACAGTTCAAGACTCAGAATTACTCTGTACTAGACTGTTATTAATATGGAGATATATAAGCTCAAACATAAAAAAAACTAAAATAAAAATATTAAGAATATGTTAGAAACACAATGAAGCTCAAGCCACAAGTGTGGTCATGCTTCATTTCAAATCTGAGGATATCTCTAACTGTGAATCATTTCATTAGATCATGTCAGGTGAGTTTTTAGAGAAGGCTGATAAGATGCTAATGAAATATTTTATTGACACTAATTTGCAGTCTAATGTCTGGTGAGGTGAACTGCTCCATTCACGTTTCTATGGTCCCCCCTTTGAAGACTTAATCTTCATTATTATTTTCTAGTTATTCTTTTGTTTATATTCAGCCATTATAGCCTTTATTCTGGAATTAAATACCACTTTCATCCCACTGTACATTAATCCACCTATTATCCGAAGTTTTTCTAGAAAACAAAACAAAAAAACGATTATTGCGAACTTATGTGAATTATTTTAACAAAATAGATTGTGAAATAGATAAAGCTCCTGGCACAACAGGTGCATTAGAGCTACAGATAGCATCAAGCTACATAACACAATTAAAAAAATTAAATTACACTTTTGAGAAACTTAGAACTTAGAAACACATGTTGCAAAGTTACTCATAATTAGATCAAAACTCACTTTAAACTGTGAACTAGATTTTATAATAGATAATCAGTTAAGGGAACAGATTTTTCACTAAAGATGTATATATGTGGCATGTTGTAGTATAGTTTCTAACTGTGTTGTTATTTGATTAGAAAAAAGAAAGAAAAAAGTTAACATAGGCCTGCATGGTAATGAGGAACCGTCAATGGTCTTGCTTTGTAAATAAACCCTTATTGTAACAAATGCTATAGTTAAACAATTACAAGAACTATATATTTGTTTTAAGGCTGACTACGTTAGAAAGAGCTTTAAAATATGGACCTTCTTGAATTATTGACTAAAAAATCCCCCCATAACCACGCCCCCAACAAAGCCCCGCCCCCTCTGATGAGTACCGGCACTTTATTTTTTCCACTTCAAGCACTGGAAAATGTGATAATAAATCTATATTTCTCCAAATATGCGCACTTTTGAACTAAGAGCCCTAATGGACGCTGTCTAGGGCATGTATGTGAAGAAAAATAATGTGAGTGAATTCATTTGAGTGTTGATATGCTATTCAAAATATGAAAAATTACAGATCGATTATTTTATTTTGCACTCCTGATATAAATTAAGAAATGTCACTGTAACCTAGTTTTATCATAAACAGTGGTCAAATATTGAAGCTGGAGTGTGAAGAGTGTGATGTTTTAACATACAGTGTGAAGAGTGTGATGTTTTAACATACAGTGAATGTTGAACAGTAATCTGGGCCGTTAGTGTGAATTTTGCAACCCATTTTACTTCTGTAATCGGACATATTTCCTAGTAAAACAGGATATTGAATGAACAAAAAGCATGATTCTACTCACCAGGAATGAATCGGATTATGAAAATTGAGTGTTAAATACCAGAATGAAGTCAGATGGTTCGAAAAGTAAGAAGAATTTGTAAATGCATCCTTAGGGAAGGATTACATTCAAGTGTTACCAAAATATTTTGTCTTTAATGTTTTATTTTAACTAACTTTGCAACTACAAGTCAACTTATTCTACTAACACTAACAGTCTACAAATACTCTAATGACTGCTAGTTGACATAGTTACTCATAATTAGTAGAATGTCTAAAGTGGACCATCGGAATAGAGTATACCTGATAAATCGTTGACAGTAAGACCAGGAACGTGCATTAAACATCTGTATTTTAAATGTGTGTTGACCTTTATGAGCATCTATCAGATGTCTATCATGTATCGTTGGTGGTTTTTGCGTCAGAGGTGAGTTGACGCTTGGAACGCTTCAGGCGATGGCAGGCAGAGAATGTGCTCGATGCCGCTCATAATCACAGTTTCCTCTCTCTCTGTTTACTCGAGTGTATTTGAATGGAGAACGCATTACTTCACTGTTTAAACAGCTCTCGGGCCCGGACTGCTAATATCACAGGGATTGGCTGTAAAATGCTTACTAATCTGTCACAAAAACAACATGAGTCACAAGAAAGCTAACAAGACGCTAAAAATAAAACCTGCTGTTTATGTCCTTGCTGCTTGATTTGATGTGTTTGAACAAGGGCTGTCAGTCAGGTCAAATGTTTATGCATGATTAGTATTTTTCTGATCATATTTTGATCGGAAAGAATGACCTTCGTGTAATTATTAGGATTGGCTGATGTGAATGAGTTCCAGTCACACAATGATTGAGTTCGTCAGCGGTGTTGAATCAAACAAACAGCATTAGACGTGATCTCTGTTTCTGAGACCTTTAGCTCATTCTTTAGATGACTTCTGTAAATGTCACATGGCTTTATTTGTATATGCTGGTTTGTTATTGTCAAGATAAGTGCATGACTCAGAAAATAAATACACACAGTCAGTAAAAACATAACCATTTTGATATTTCAGGCATTTTTCTCATGAAAACCTTTTTTTGTCTACAGTGTTATCCAGAATATAGTTCCAGTGAATCATGATTAATGCATGACACTGCCATGCTTGACTCTGATTGATCAGTCGAGCTCCTGTGTTTCCATAATGACTGCTAAACTTCAGTTTATTTGTTCAGCGCTACTCTTCAGCAGGTTTTCTGTGATCAGAGACGAGTATGTCAGTGGTTAACCGCTATAATACACTACATCGCCAAAAGTGTTGTGATGCCTCCTGCACATGAGCTTTAATGCCATCCCATTCTCAATCCGTAGGGTTTAATATGGAGTCTCAGCTCTAACAGCTTCAGCACTTCTGCTCTTCTTTCCTCAAGGTTTAGGAGTGTGTTTATGGGGATTCTTCATTTGTGATGTTGGACGAGAAGGCCTGGCTCTCAGTCTCCGCTCTAATTCATCCCAAAGCTGTTCTATCGGGTTGAGGTCAGGACTCCAGTTCCTCCACACCAAACTCCTCATCATGTCTTTATGGAGATGCTTTGAGCACTGGAGCAGTCATGCTGGGACAGGAAGGGGCCGTCCCCAAACTGGGCCCACAAAGTTGGGAGCATGAAATTGTCCAAAATGTCTTGGTGAAGCATTAAGAGTTCCTTTCACTGGAACTAACCCCTGAAAAACAACCCCACCCCATAATCCCAAATCAGGCAAGTCCCGTTCTCCTGGCAACCGCCAAACCCAGACTCGTCCATGGGATTGTCAGACAGAGAAGCGTGATTGGTCACTCAGAGAACACGTCTCCACTGCTCTAGAGTCCCGTGGCGGCCCGCTTTACCCCACTGCATCCCACGCTCAGCATTGTACTTGGTGATGTAAGGCTTGGATGAGCTGCTCGGCCATGGAAACCCATTCCATGAAGCTCTACACACTGTTCTTGAGCTCATCTGAAGGCCACAGAAGTTTGGAGGTCTGGAGCTCTTGACTCTGCAGAAAGTTGGCCACTTCTGTGACCCTCAGCATGCGCTGACCCCGCTCTGTGACCCTCAGCATGCGCTGACCCCACTCTGTGACCCTCAGCATGCGCTGACCCCGCTCTGTGACCCTCAGCATGCGCTGACCCCACTCTGTGACCCTCAGCATGCGCTGACCCCGCTCTGTGACCCTCAGCATGCGCTGACCCCGCTCTGTGACCCTCAGCATGCGCTGACCCCGCTCTGTGACCCTCAGCATGCGCTGACCCCGCTCTGTGACCCTCAGCATGCGCTGACCCCGCTCTCTGACCCTCAGCATGCGCTGACCCCGCTCTTTTTGGCTGAGTTGCTGTTGTTCCCAATCGCTTCCTCTTTGTTATAATCCCACTAACAGTTGAGCGTGGAATATTTTGTATAATATTTGGACTTATTGCACAGGTGTCCACTGATCACGGCCCCAGGCTTGAGTTCTCTGAGCTCCTGAGAGCGGCCCATTCTCTCACTAATGTGTGTAGAAGCAAACACACACACACACACACACACACACACGTTTGTTTTTGTGAAATGTGAGGACATTCCATAGACGTAATGGTTTTTATACTGTACAAACCGTATTTTCTATCCCCTTACACTGCCCCTAAACCTACCCATCACACACACACACACACACACACACACACACACACACACACACACACACACACACACACACACACACACACACACACACACACACACACACACACACACACACACACACACACACACACACACACACACACACTGCCCCTGCCCCTAAACCTAACCCTCACAGGAGACTGTGCAGTTCACTTTCTGTGAAAAAAAACTTGTTCTGTGTGATTTATAAGCATTTTGAAAAGTGAGGACATGGGGAACGTCCTCATATTTCACCCTCTTTTTGTAATACCCATGTCATTATACACATTTGTGTCCTGATATTTCACGAAAACATGCCCACACTCCTGAGAGCGGCCCATTCTCTCTCTAATGTGTGTAGAAGCGAACACACACACACACACACACACACACTCCTGAGAGCGGCCCATTCTCTCACTAATGTGTGTAGAAGCGAACACACACACACACACACACACACACACACACACACACACACACACACACTCCTGAGAGCGGCCCATTCTCTCACTAATGTGTGTAGAAGCGAACACACACACACACACACACACACACACACACACACACACACACACACACTCCTGAGAGCGGCCCATTCTCTCACTAATGTGTGTAGAAGCGTCTGCAGGCCTTGAGCTGGAGTTACACACCTGTGGCCATGAAGGGGTTGAACACCTGAACTCAGTGATGTGGAGGGGTGGCACAATACTTCTGGCAATATAGTGTATATCACATGCTACCTGGTTAGTTGACGCCATGTGTTAAGTTAAGCAGACATAATGAAAGTGTTAGGCTGCGATTAGAGAGGATAATATTGCAATAGGCTGTGCTGTGTGAACTGCAGGTGTGCCGTCTCACAGACGGAGGGAAGCAGACAGTGTACTTCCTGTGATGAAGACGAGACGCTCGTCCAGAGCATTAGCAGGGCAGACGCATCCGCTCCAGATCCACTACAGGTTTTACTTTTCCAGATTAAAGCTCCAGTAACACTCACGTATTCTGCTCTGATCAATAATGCATGCTTTCATTTGGATGCTTTTTAAGTGCATTAAGAAAGTGATGAACTCTTGTTTGCCAATACCAAGAGAAATGAGACAGACGCTCGATACGAACAGGACACTTCATAAAGTGTGGAAAGGCATGAATGGAAATTCATGCGCAAGATTCCAGGGAGGTCCCTGATGGGTTCGCTGCGTCAAAGCCTGTCACACAAACCCAGCAGAAGAACAGCCACTGTAAACTTTCCGGGAGCTTTTTAAACACCGATCGTGCCAGCCTTGAGAGCCAGAGCCGGAGCAGACACACACACACACACTCACACACACACAGATTATATGGTTGGTTGTATTTATATTACCGTATGTATTTAGATTACACGGCTGCTTTCTATTTCACAAGTTAAACACACACGGCGTTACTGAAGCTGGAGGGAAACCTGTAGTTCTCCAGAATGATTGGTGATGAAGACGGAGGTTAACACAGGACAACATACTATCGCTGCGATTCCTTACGGCAGAAATCAAAACACAGCGTTATTTACGGCAAACTGCCCGAGATATGCTTTACTCATATTATACAGTCCGTCTCTGAGAGTAAGCAGTGGAGCGCGGCCGTGTTCAAGTGCTGTCGATCGGGCACATGAAGGCAGTGAGAGACACCAGTCAGATCCAAAGATTAAATGACTGTCCATGAAGACTAAAGCGGCTCACCTGTGGCCGGTTCTCCACTGGTCCTCCATGACCCTGTGGCCGGTTCTCCACTGGTCCTCCATGACCCTGTGGCCGGTTCTCCACTGGTCCTCCATGACCCTGTGGCCGGTTCTCCACTGGTCCTTCATGACCCTGTGGCCGGTTCTCCACTGGTCCTCCATGACCCTGTGGCCGGTTCTCCACTGGTCCTTCATGACCCTGTGGCCGGTTCTCCACTGGTCCTTCATGACCCTGTGGCCGGTTCTCCACTGGTCCTCCATGACCCTGTGGCCGGTTCTCCACTGGTCCTTCATGACCCTGTGGCCGGTTCTCCACTGGTCCTTCATGACCCTGTGGCCGGTTCTCCACTGGTCCTCCATGACCCTGTGGCCGGTTCTCCACTGGTCCTTCATGACCCTGTGGCCGGTTCTCCACTGGTCCTTCATGACCCTGTGGCCGGTTCTCCACTGGTCCTCCATGACCCTGTGGCCGGTTCTCCACTGGTCCTTCATGACCCTGTGGCCGGTTCTCCACTGGTCCTCCATGACCTTGTGGCCGGTTCTCCACTGGTCCTCCATGACCCTGTGGCCGGTTCTCCACTGGTCCTCCATGACCCTGTGGCCGGTTCTCCACTCGTCCTCCATGACCCTGTGGCCGGTTCTCAACTGGTCCTCCATGACCCTGTGGCCGGTTCTCCACTGGTCCTCCATGACCCTGTGGCCGGTTCTCCACTGGTCCTCCATGACCCTGTGGCCGGTTCTCCACTGGTCCTCCATGACCCTGTGGCCGGTTCTCCACTGGTCCTTCATGACCCTGTGGCCGGTTCTCCACTGGTCCTTCATGACCCTGTGCCCGGTTCTCCACTGGTCCTCCATGACCCTGTGGCCGGTTCTCCACTGGTCCTCCATGACCCTGTGGCCGGTTCTCCACTGGTCCTCCATGACCCTGTGGCCGGTTCTCCACTGGTCCTCCATGACCCTGTGGCCGGTTCTCCACTGGTCCTTCATGACCCTGTGGCCGGTTCTCCACTGGTCCTTCCTTGGAGCTCTTTTGATAGAGACTGACCACTGCAGACCGGGAACACCCCACTAGAGCTGCAGTTTTGGAGATGCTCTGACCCAGTCGTCTAGCCATCACAATTTGGCCCTTGTCAAGTAATGAGTAATGATTAAGTAATGAGACCTTGTTTAACCCAGAATGCATCATGTAGGACACAAAGGCCGTATTTTCCTCCATCGGTTCTGTGTGTTCTAGATATTTGTTCATTGCTCATGTTGTGTTTCAGACAATGAAGATGCATAAGTCTGTCGTCACTTTTATGAGAACATGTAAGAGTTATTGTTCTCATAAAGTTTAGAATCTGCACACACAACTAAATCAGTGGTTGTTCTCTTGAGTGGTGTAAGACGCAGCGCTGCTCAAGGTCAGCATCAGGAGACACACATTCACAGTGAGGAGAACAACTCGTACCACCCAGAGTTAGAGAGAGGAATGGAAGACATTTACACAAGGACAAACACAGAAGGGTCTGTGTTTCTGGAGCAGAATCCGTTCAGCGCTTGATTCCCAGTGTGAAGATCTGGAGATGATTTGTGTGTTCAAACGGAAAAGGAGCGTTCAACAACATCTCAGCACCTTATCATTTCTCATGCATTGCATGATATCAATATTGCATTGTTTATTAATAATCTTGAGTCAGAATACCTTCATCTCTTCTCTGATGGCGAGGGCGGGGCCACCTGTCACTCACATGAGATCAGCCAATAGCAAACCACAACCATCCAATCAATTCCCCACAGACACACTCAAGCCCCGCCTACATTTATTCTTGTTTGACAAGCGATTCGCTCAGATATACGGCATAATAAGGGATGGTCAGTTTCATTCATGATGACTTTAAAAGATTGTAATATGCAGATTGTTAGGAAGAACGCAGCGATTAAAAGGGAACCCATGTTGTTAAGACCTGTATGGCTTAATATAACTAAAATGATGTCTCTTACTGACATATGTAGTAGAAAACCCATTAAAGATTTACGTTATTTAAAAAATCCACAGCGTTTTATATATATTTTGGACAAAGTTGATGATGAAGTCAAATGGTTGCACTCGATGAGCGACTGGCGATACTGTTGCTATTTTTCCCACAACACAACTGGAACAAAACTTAGACAATGCGGCTTTTGGCTGTAATTTTCGGTCAATAAGGGCAACAGGAGATGGTGGTCTAGTGGGTTAACCCATTGAACTGATACACAGAAGTTTGCTGGTTCGAGGTTGTCCTTGAGCAAGGCACTTTACTGGCACCATGTCCATGTCCCTGTAATAAGTTGCATAGCACTGTAAGTCGCTTTGGATAAAAGTGTCTGCCAAATGCATAAATGTAAATGTAACAGGAGAAGCGAAGTCTTCAGAGTGCTTTCCTAGCAACAATAAGAGGAGAAAAAAATGGGTAGATGCAGTGCCACCACTCCCATCACGCGCTGCGCGTAGGGCACCACAAGAAAATGCTCTCAGCACCCCCCCCCCCATCCACTTGCCACAGTGACTTTTTACCAGCCACTTTTTTTTAATCCCCGACATTAAGCCTGTTCACGTGCTTGTCCGGATTTTTGTGTGTATTGTAAATATAATTTATTCTGAAGAAATATTCTCAACAGTGTTCAATCAGCTTTGACATATTTAAATCTGCATATCTTTGATATTTTTACCTTTTATAAAGTGCATTTTTTTCCATAATCTTATTAAATATAGGCTATGCTTCAGCTCAGAGGTGGACATTTACTTAAGTACTGCACTTAAGTAGACTTTTTGAGTATCTGTACTTTACTTAAGTATTATTTTTTAGGGAAACTTTTACTTTAACTTCACTACATTTGAAAGACAAATATCGTACTTTTTACTCCACTACATTTCTATCAAGGTCCTCGAAGTCAAAAGTCGTTTCTGTAGCAGCTTTGCAAGTCAGTGAAGGATTTTTTTTCTTCTTTAACAGTTTTTTTTTTTTTTTTTGCAAAATGTAAATGTCTGGGAGAAAGAGAAGCGCAGACATATGGATGAATCTGAAAAAAGCCTGATGAAGGAGCTCAGTTTAGTCTGTTTTTTGTGCCTCTGAGATGACAGAGCACGAGAACTTTCTTTTGTGTTTTTTCCGCACTTAAACAGACCAATACACACAAAATGTCAAAATTTTCATTTTGGAAAGTATTCACGTAAACAAAGTTGATTATGTCTTAAGTGAACGTAAACAGTTGGGGGAATATCGGATGTGTATCAGTGTGTAGGATTTGTGCATTCTGCCTTAAAGTGACAGCAGCTTTGTAAAGAGCTTTGTAACTTTTAAGTATTTAAATTAGTTCAAGGTGGTCGTATGCTAGCATGTCGAATGGAGCATCACTGAAGGGCTTAAACCACCGTGCATTTATACAACAATGCAACAATAATAAATAATGCATTGACAAAAAAAAGGAAATTTACTTCTGATACTTAAGTACTTTTAAAAGCGAGTACTTCTGTACTTTTACTTAAGTAAAAATAGTTTCTAACAACTTTCACTTGTAACGGAGTAATATTTGACCAGTAGTACTTTTACTTTCACTCGAGTAATGGAGTTGTGTACTTTGTCCACCTCTGCTTCAGCTTTCAGTTTATATTTTTAAATTTGATCTATAAATTAAGTTAGAATAATAAGACACTTTAGGGCTGTTAGCAATCAACTTCGAACCCATAATTGCATGATCACATGATGTTGTATTTTGCAATGCTCTATCAAGTGAGCTATACAAAACCTGAAATATGGCGCAAATAAAAGGAAACAAAGCATTAAAATCAAAGTGTCCTGTTGTCGATAGGGAAACAAATGTAGTAAACGCTCCTATGGGTCGTATTTCAGGGACGTGACAAACCACCTCTATAGGCGTATTGGTTGGAGGACATGTTGCGTTAGGAAGCTTAATTTCCTCTTGTCATTAGGAAAGCAGTGAAGACTTACATCGCTTCTCCTGTGACCCTTCGATTGATAATCACAGCCAAAAGCCGCACAATTTTGCGTCGTCTGAGTTTGTTGGACCTGGGCAGACCTGGACCTGGGTGGACCTGGACCTGGATGGACCTGGGCAGACCTGGACCTGGGTGGACCTGGACCTGGGCGGACCTGGACCTGGGTGGACCTGGACCTGGGCGGACCTGGACCTGGGCGGACCTGGACCTGGGTGGACCTGGACCTGGGCGGACCTGGACCTGGGTGGACCTGGACCTGGGCGGACCTGGACCTGGGCGGACCTGGACCTGGGCGGACCTGGACCTGGGCGGACCTGGACCTGGGCGGACCTGGACCTGGGTGGACCTGGACCTGGGTGGACCTGGACCTGGGCAGACCTGGACCTGGGCAGACCTGGACCTGGGTGGACCTGGACCTGGGTGGACCTGGACCTGGGTGGACCTGGACCTGGGCAGACCTGGACCTGGGTGGACCTGGACCTGGGTGGACCTGGACCTGGGCGGACCTGGACCTGGGTGGACCTGGACCTGGGTGGACCTGGACCTGGGCGGACCTGGACCTGGGCGGACCTGGGCGGACCTGGGCGGACCTGGGTGGACCTGGACCTGGGTGGACCTGGACCTGGGCAGACCTGGACCTGGGTGGACCTGGACCTGGGTGGAGCTGGACCTGGGCGGACCTGGACCTGGGCAGACCTGGACTTGGGTGGACCTGGACCTGGGCAGACCTGGACCTGGGCGGACCTGGACCTGGGCAGACCTGGACTTGGGTGGACCTGGACCTGGGTGGACCTGGACCTGGGTGGACCTGGACCTGGGCAGACCTGGACCTGGGCGGACCTGGACCTGGGTGGACCTGGACCTGGGTGGACCTGGACCTGGGCAGACCTGGACCTGGGCAGACTCGGACCTGGGTGGACCTGGACCTGGGCGGACCTGGACCTGGGCGGACCTGGACCTGGGCGGACCTGGACCTGGGTGGACCTGGACCTGGGTGGACCTGGACCTGGGCAGACCTGGACCTGGGTGGACCTGGACCTGGGTGGACCTGGACCTGGGTGGACCTGGACCTGGGCAGACCTGGACCTGGGTGGACCTGGACCTGGGTGGACCTGGACCTGGGCAGACCTGGACCTGGGTGGACATGGACCTGGGCGGACCTGGACCTGGGCGGACCTGGACCTGGGCGGACCTGGGTGGACCTGGACCTGGGTGGACCTGGACCTGGGCAGACCTGGACCTGGGTGGACCTGGACCTGGGTGGAGCTGGACCTGGGCGGACCTGGACCTGGGCAGACCTGGACTTGGGTGGACCTGGACCTGGGCAGACCTGGACCTGGGCGGACCTGGACCTGGGCAGACCTGGACTTGGGTGGACCTGGACCTGGGTGGACCTGGACCTGGGTGGACCTGGACCTGGGCGGACCTGGACCTGGGCGGACCTGGACCTGGGTGGACCTGGACCTGGGTGGACCTGGACCTGGGCAGACCTGGACCTGGGCAGACCTGGACCTGGGTGGACCTGGACCTGGGCGGACCTGGACCTGGGCGGACCTGGACCTGGGCGGACCTGGACCTGGGTGGACCTGGACCTGGGTGGACCTGGACCTGGGTGGACCTGGACCTGGGCAGACCTGGACCTGGGTGGACCTGGACCTGGGCAGACCTGGACCTGGGCGGACCTGGACCTGTGTGGACCTGGACCTGGGTGGACCTGGACCTGGGTGGACCTGGACCTGGGTGGACCTGGACCTGGGCGGACCTGGACCTGGGCGGACCTGGACTTGGGTGGACCTGGACCTGGGTGGACCTGGACCTGGGCGGACCTGGACCTGGGCGGATCTGGACCTGGGTGGACCTGGACCTGGGTGGACCTGGACCTGGGCGGACCTGGACCTGGGTGGACCTGGACCTGGGTGGACCTGGACCTGGGCGGACCTGGACCTGGGCGGACCTGGACTTGGGTGGACCTGGACCTGGGTGGACCTGGACCTGGGCGGACCTGGACCTGGGTGGACCTGGACCTGGGTGGACCTGGACCTGGGTGGACCTGGACCTGGGCGGACCTGGACCTGGGTGGACCTGGACCTGGGTGGACCTGGACCTGGGCGGACCTGGACCTGGGCGGATCTGGACCTGGGTAAACCTGCGCCCAGACATGACCAACGCATGACCCTGAAGTGTCTGAGAGACCGTGATTAAACTCCCCCTGGAATTGCCTCATCGATGTCATCCTCAGTAAACCCGTCTCCGGCGTGATGACTCTGATTGTTCGAATATTCCTATTTAATAATTGTTAAATCGATATGTCATCCTCAATAAACCCGTCTCCGGCGTGATGACTTCGATATTTCGATTATTCCTATTTAATAATTATTTAATCGACACATCATCCTTTGGTTTCCTTGCCACTGTTGCCTCTGGCTTGCTCAGTTGGGGACACTACATTTTTCAACTAAATATCCAAATAAATCTAATTATTAAACTAAATTAAACATATAAACTAAATAACTGATCTAATGCCCACATTGTCACTGTATGATAATTGAAATGAGCTGATGACATCACCGTTTTCTCCAGGGCGGCTGTACGGCTGAATAAAATTATGCTGCATTATTTTCCTGTTTAACACTGTGAGCTGCTTTAAAACAATCTGCATTGTTAAAAGCGCTATATAAATAAAGCTGACTTGACTTTGTTGGAGTTGTGTTGTGTTAAAGAGCAGCGACAGTCACTTCATTTGACATCATCGACTGCACACCTAAACAAAATGGCGCCCCCTTTGTCCAAAATATATATAAAACGATGTGTATTTTTAAATAACGTAACTCTTTCATGGGTTTTCTTCTACATATGTCAGTAAGAGACATCATGTAAGTTATATTAAGCCATACGAGTCTTAACACCAGGGTTAGATCGGAATCTGTCAGAATTTAGAGTTATTTTGTTTTTATTGAACTGTGAGTGGAACTGTGAATGTGTTTCTTATGTCAGTGAAGTGTCTAGCGTCAGTGTGAACATTAAATATACATAATAAACAAGAAGAGCAAAAGTGGCTCAGCTGTATGTACGCTTAAAGAAGAAAGCCTGCCAGATGATATAAGTCCCGTGCTGGAGTTACTGCGAGCGTGTAGTCGCTGGGATTGGAGAGTCAAAGCAAAGGATCATTTAAAATAACACAAAAGGTCAGGTTAAAGAAAAGTCTACATTCTTAAACTTAGAAATGTAAACTGTTTCACTCATTACAACTATAAAATGTGTTTGGTTTTTGCCAAGAGTCGCTTGTAACACGGAACGGTCTGTTTGAAATGTTAAGGGCTTGGCTCCGCGATATGACGAGGACTCGTGCTCAGATTCATCAAAAGCTTGTAAATGAGTTGTGTGTTGTGTGCAGCACAGACTCATCTCTGTTTGTTAAGATGGTTAACCTCTTAACTCGCAGCGCGGGTTTACATAGCTAATCTCTCATAAGTCACTCCAGACCACTGTATGCATCAGCCGTCATCCGCTGCTTTTAAGGGCCTTCTAGACTAAACCACATTGGTCATAAAAAGGTAAAGTCACAAAAAAGTTTGCTCTGATGTTGAGCACATTCTGCTATTAATAACCCCAATAGTCTGATGGTGAACATCTCAAAGTTCAGGGCTGGTCAGTTCTGTGCTGGTTTCTTCCCAGTATACGGTCATTCAGTGCTGAGGAACACAACACATGACCAGCCGTGGGTTGCAGACTATATAGTGTGGGTTATATTAAATAAACCTCAGAGCATATTCATGCATTTTGCAGGTGCTTTTATCCTAAACGACTTACACTGCATTCAAAATGAACATTTGGTCAGTTCATGCATTCCCTGGAATCAGAACCCTGACCTTGGTGTTGCAAACACTGTTCTCTACTGTATGAGCTACAGGAATGTTATTGTTATCATTACTATTAGTAGTAGTAGTAGCAGCAGCAGCACTAGTTCTAGTAGTAGTGGTAGCAGTAGCTCTAGTAATAGCAGTTGTACTAGCAATAGCAGACAGTATTACTTCTACAACTACAACAGCAACAACTACTACTATTGCTAGTAGTAGTAGGAGTAGTAATAGTACTAATAGTAGCAGCAGCAGTAGTAGTTCTAGTATTACCAGTAGTAGTAGTAGTAGTGGTAGAAGTAGTTATATTTGTACTAGTAATACTAATACTGTACTAGGTAAACACCTACCAAACAACTACCACCACTACTAGTAGCAGCAGTAGCAGTAGTAGTACCAGTAGAATAAGTAGTTATATTTGTACTAGTAATAACAGTCATAATATTTTAGAAGTAGTATTTATATTAGAAGTGGTAACAGTAGTTCTAGTTATACTAGTAATACTAATACTATACTAGGTATACTACTACCACCACCACCACCACTACTGCTGCTGCTGCTAGTAGTAGTATTTCTAGTAGTACCAGTAGTAGTAGTAGTAGAAGTAGTTATATTTGTACTAGTAACAACAGTCATAATATGTGTAGTAGTAGTAGTACTTATATTACTAGTGGTAACAGTAGTTCTAGTAGTACTAGTAATACTAATACTGTATTAGGTACACTACTACCACCACCACTACTGCTGCTGCTGCTAGTAGTAGTAGTAGTAGTAGTTCTAGTAGTACCAGCTGTAGTGGTTGAAGTAGTTATTTTAGTAATAGCAGTCATGATAATACTACTAGTGGACCCACTTTATGTTAGGTGGCCTTAACTACTATGTACTAACATTTTAATTAATAATTTAATACAATAAACTTATTGTGTACATACATGTTTTTACATTGTACTTACATTTAAAAAAATACCTGCATGTAATTACATCTGTAATTCATTTCTCGGACACTTCCCTTACACCTAACCCTAAACTTACCCACACCACCACACCTGTCCCTAACCCTACCCTTAAACTTACCCACACCACCACACCTGTCCCTAACCCTACCCTAAACTTACCCACACCACCCCACCTGTCCCTAACTCTACCCTTAAACTTACCCACACCACCACACCTGTCCCTAACTCTACCCTTAAACTTACCCACACCACCACACCTGTCCCTAACTCTACCCTTAAACTTACCCACACCACCACACCTGTCCCTAACTCTACCCTTAAACTTACCCATACCACCACACCTGTCCCTAACCCTACCCTTAAACTTACCCACACCACCACACCTGTCCCTAACTCTACCCTTAAACTTACCCACACCACCACACCTGTCCCTAACTCTACCCTTAAACTTACCCACACCACCACACCTGTCCCTAACCCTACCCTTAAACTTACCCACACCACCACACCTGTCCCTAACTCTACCCTTAAACTTACCCACACCACCACACCTGTCCCTAACTCTACCCTTAAACTTACCCACACCACCACACCTGTCCCTAACTCTACCCTTAAACTTACCCACACCACCCCACCTGTCCCTAACTCTACCCTTAAACTTACCCATACCACCACACCAGTCCCTAACTCTACCCTTAAACTTACCCACACCACCACACCTGTCCCTAACTCTACCCTTAAACTTACCCACACCACCACACCTGTCCCTAACTCTACCCTTAAACTTACCCATACCACCACACCTGTCCCTAACCCTACCCTTAAACTTACCCATACCACCACACCTGTCCCTAACTCTACCCTTAAACTTACCCATACCACCACACCTGTCCCTAACTCTACCCTTAAACTTACCCACACCACCACACCTGTCCCTAACCCTACCCTAAACTTACCCACACCACCACACCTGTCCCTAACTCTACCCTTAAACTTACCCACACCACCACACCTGTCCCTAACTCTACCCTTAAACTTACCCACACCACCACACCTGTCCCTAACTCTACCCTTAAACTTACCCATACCACCACACCTGTCCCTAACTCTACCCTTAAACTTACCCACACCACCACACCTATCCCTAACTCTACCCTTAAACTTACCCATACCACCACACCTGTCCCTAACTCTACCCTTAAACTCACCTACACCACCACACCTGTCCCTAACCCTACCCTTAAACTTACCCACACCACCACACCTGTCCCTAACTCTACCCTTAAACTTACTGGTAACAGTAGTTCTAGTAGAACTACTACTAGTAGTGGTAGCAGTAGCTCTAGTTCTTCTAGTAATACTAATACTGTACTTGAAATACTAGTACTACTATTACCACCACCATCACTACTACTACTACTACTACTACTACTGTACAGTTATATCTATTACAGTCGTAATACTAATATTAGTAGTGGTAACAGTAGTTCTAGTATTAGTGGTAGGAGTAGCTCTAGTTGTTCTAGTAATACTTATAATGTACCAGTAGTAATAATAGTAATAGTAGCAGTAGTTGTAGTAGTACCAGTAGCAGTTGTAGAAGTAGTTCTATTTGTACTTGTAATAGCAGTAGTAGTAGTAGTAATACTAGTAGTAATAGCAGCAGCAGTTCTAGTTGTACTATTAGCAGTTGTAGTAGCAGTAGTAGTATATACACAATGGGGTCCAAAATTGAAAATCTAAAATTTTAAAATCCCATTAAACCTGGAAGTAAAAGTTTACTTCACGGATCATGGCGCTTGCAACACCGAGGTCACGGGTTTGATTCCCAAAGAATGCATGAGCCGTCCACATGTGTATCTTGAACGCAGTGTGTGTAGTTCAGGATAAAGTGTGTGTAAAGCTCATAACTGCAGTGGTTCCGCTGAGCTCAGTTCTCGATGTGTTTATGAGGGACGAGCGAGGACATGGAGTCTGCGTCTTTTACAACACGGCCTGCTCTGTCACTCCAGTCGACTGCTGTAGTTCTCTTAGCAAACACTTGTGTTATATTTTCCATTTGAGACGCCTGGGGTCACAGATCTAGCTGAAGCCAGATGGGGCTTTCCTATAAACAAGTGCACAGCGAGTATTTACACAGCCCATGGTACCTGACGCCATAACACTCGTGACATTCTGTTTAGCGGCCGATGTTGCCATAAGTCACTTTGCAGAATTAAGTAAATATTTTTAATATACCCATGCCATTGTTTATTATAGAATGGCAAAAGCTCTAAATCCTGCCAAATCTTCTGTTCAAAAGTCATTCAACAGCTTGTATGACACCTTTTTGCTTGGCCTGTGTGTGTTTACTTTGGGATAAACTCTGTAAACACACACTTTACTAACAGACCAACAGATCTGAGCCTGACCTCGGCTCTGCTCGGCCTTTAAACACCTCGTTCCTCAGCAGCTCAGCTTACACTCCAGTCCTCAGACTCACGGGACACGGGGATTGTTTCCCAGCTCATCAGTCGTGTGGATTTTGTTGCACCCATACACACACACACACACACACACACACCGGAGTTGTGTTGGAATGGTAAATACCTCAGGAAATGTTTGTAATTTGCATCAGCGATGGTGTCAAAGAAATGCGTTCTTGATCAGTTCTTGCAGATTTGAGCAGAATCTCATCTTCAGACGAACAGTGAAGTTTCATCATATTTATATTTACACTCGTGAGACGTGATGTGTTTGCTTTTCCAGGGGGAAAATGATGAGGTGTGTTGCCCAAACAATCGTTCTCCTGTGTGTGTGTGTGTGTGTGTGTGTGTGTGTGTGTATGCGTGTGTGAGAGAGCGAGAGTGTGTGTGTGTGTGTGTGTGTGTGTGTGTGAGAGAGATAGAGAGAGAGAGAGAGTGTGTGTGTGTATGTGTGTGTGTGTGTGTGTGTGTGTGTGTGTGTGTGTGAGAGAGTGTGTGTATGTGAGTGTGTGTGTGTGTGTGTGTGTGTGTGTGAGAGAGAGTGTGTGTGTGTGAGAGAGAGAGAGAGAGAGAGAGAGTGTGTGTGTGTGTGTGTGTGTGTGTGTGTGTGTGTGTGTGTGTGTGTGAGAGTGTGTGTATGTGAGTGTGTGTGTGTGTGTGTGTGTGTGTGTGTGTGATGGGTAGGTTTAGGGGCAGTGTAAGGGGATAGAATATACGGTATGTACGGTATAAAAACCATTACGCCTATGGAAAGTCCCCATAAAACATGAAAACCCAACATGGGTGTGTGTGTGTGTGTGTGTGTGTGTGTGTGTGTGTGTGTGTGTGTGTGTGTGTGGGTGTCTGTGTGTGTGTGTGTGTGTGTTATATTGTGTGCATTATAGAGCAACTTTTGTATTTCCTGTTGATTTGATTGGCCTTAATTTCTCAGAATGTATTCGTATTCATTAACTGATTCGATAAAGTATTTGAGATATAAATGTGTAATCAGAGAGTGTGTCCTAAAAATGGTTAAAACGATATAATAATATGAATAATAATAAAGTAGTGTCGATCTGTTCAGTGTTCTAGAAGATCCCTAAAGCGACACTGACAGTCGATTCTGGGTCTTTATCATAAACAGAGAAAAATCATCAGTGTGTTAATTCTTTCCCAAACTCATCCCTGAAGTCCTGGAGTAACCCCAGCATAAATAACGGCAGCAGTGGAGCCTCCGTCCGGCTGGCAGCCGCTCAACTCGACTGGTGGTCAGATTGAAATAAAGGGGAGGGGAGAGGAGATGGAGGGGGGGGGGTAAAAATGACAGGAGAAAAGAAAACACGGCGCATAAAACTGCCTGGAAATTAATTCATTCATGAAAGGGCCACGTTTGAGTTATGTCAGTAAACCTCAATATTAATAATTTACAGAGACGTTTATAGGGTCAGCGCTGGCCTCGCTTAAAATGAAGTGACATTGGTTGAATTATTTTAAAGTTACACAAGAATCAACTGAGCAAGATTTTAAATAATGAGTTGTGCAGCTAATTTGATTATACTTTACAATTGAATTTTGACATACACTCCCCTAAAGGATTATTAGGAACACCTGTTCAATTTCTCATTAATGCAATTATCTAATCAACCAATCACATGGCAGTTGCTTCAATGCATTTAAGGGTGTGGTCCTGGTCAAGACAATCTCCTGAACTCCACACTGAATGTCGGAATGGGAAAGAAAGGAGATTTAAGCAATTTTGAGCGTGGCATGGTTGTTGGTGCCAGACGGGCCGGTCTGAGTATTTCTCAATCTGCTCAGTTACTGGGATTTTCACACACAACCATTTCTAGGGTTTACAAAGAATGGTGTGAAAAGGGAAAAGCATCCAGTATGCGGCAGTCCTGTGGGAGAAAATGCCTTGTTGATGCTAGAGGTCAGAGGTCATGGGCCGACTGATTCAAGCTGATAGAAGAGCAACTTTGACTTTGACTTTGACTTTGACTTTGACTGATTCAAAAGTCAACTAAAAACTCATCTCTTCCGTGAGCACTTAACCTTCTAAAAAAAAAAAAAAAAAAAAAAAAAAAAAAAACTTTCCTTTCCTCTTTTCCTCCTCTTTCCCTCCCTACTCTAACCTGTGCTACACTGAGAAATGTACACGGACCAAGTATTTCAGGCACTTGTTGTGCTCACTCGACTCTTCACGACCAATCGCTTATTGTTCCCCCAAGTTGTAAGTCGCTTTGGATAAAAGCGTCTGCTAAATGCATAAATGTAAATGTAAATAACCACTCGTTACAACCGAGGTCTGCAGCAAAGCATTTGTGAAGCCACAACACACACAACCTTGAGGCGGATGGGCTACAACAGCAGAAGACCCCACCGGGTACCACTCATCTCCACTACAAATAGGAAAAAGAGGCGCCAATTTTCACAAGCTCACCAAAATTGGACAGTTGAAGACTGGAAAATTTTTGCCTGGTCTGATGAGTCTGGATTTCTGTTAAGACATTCAGATGGTAGAGTCAGAATTTGGCGTAAACAGAATGAGAACATGGATCCATCATGCCTTGTTCCCACTGTGCAGGCTGGTGGTGGTGGTGTAATGGTGTGGGGGATGTTTTCTTGGCACACTTTAGGCCCCTTAGTGCCAATTGGGCATGGTTTAAATGCCACGGCCTACCTGAGCATTGTTTCTGCCCATGTCCATCCCTTTATGAGCACCATGTCCCCATCCTCTGATGGCTACTTCCAGCAGGATAATGCACCGTCACAAAGCTCCAATCATTTCAAACTGGTTTCTTGAACATGACAATGAGTTCACTGGACTAAAATGGCCCCACAGTCTCCAGATCTCAACCCAATAGAGCATCTTTGGGATGTGGTGGAACGGGAGCTTCGTGCCCTGGATGTGCATCCCACAAATCTCCATCAACTGCAGATGCTCTCCTATCAATATGGGCCAACATTTCTAAAGAATGCTTTCAGCACCTTGTTGAGTCAATGCCACGTAGAATTAAGGCAGTTCTGAAGGCCAAAGGGGTCAAACACAGTATTAGTGTGTGTTCCTAATAATCCTTTAGGTGAGTGTATATTTAGTGGTGTAAAGTATTTGAGTGACTGTGCTTGAGTGTGTTTTTGGCTATCAAATATATCAGCAACTTTTACTCTCTTGACTCAATTTTGAGTAAGTACATGCGCTTCTTACTCCAGCACGTTTGAGTAATGCAGTTACACATTAGATTTAGAATAACACCTAACGTTTTCTGCAGCAGTATATATTTATCTGCTATACTGACGAGACCTGAAGGATATTGGTTTACTTATGGCCTTGTTGTGCACTTGAGCTGAACTGAGACTTGAGAGTTTGTAGACGTTTAAGATGCTGTTGTGTCGACCTTGATTTATTTCAATATGGAGGGGTTTCGTTTTACTTCTATTTTAGAAAATAAACATGATTTCTCATCTTACAAATCAATCGTTTCTTATTTTCACTGGCATGTCTGTGAGGTGTTGAGCTCTAGTGTATCTTTGAGCCTATATTCAGTCTGAGTAAAATACTCAAGTAATCTTAACCTGTTAGCCTGCACCCCCGCTTTTGAAAAAATCCTAAGAAATGGCATAATCAGACTAAAACCGTTACATTTAATGATTCCTTTGCACTAAAATCATAAGTATGGTGTCATTTGAAAGCAGTCACTTGGCAGTTTACTGTAAATTCAAAATTATAATTATTTTCATAATGAAAAATAGCTATAATAAGCTTCAAAGTTTTGTAAAGTTATTAGAAATATATTTGTATGAAATATCTTTATGAAAATAAAATTGAAGTTGGCATTTTAGCAATCTAGAAGTGCACTACAGCTGAAGCCACATGTCTGACCATGTTATATTTCAAATCTGAAGATGATAAGTCTAAAACTCTGAATTTTATTAAATGTTTTTCAAGATCATGTCATATGATTTTATTTTGAGATTTCTCTAAAATGTTAGGGTGGGGTTAGGGTTAGGTTTAGGAGAGAATGTAGTTGTTTAAAGCTCAAATCTGGGGTTTCTAAAGAGAGCTCCTCTCTGAACATATGACGTGGTGTGTGTGGAGTTGAACATGTGATCTGGTGCTCAAAGCTCAAACCGGTGCGCAACGTTTTGCTACGGTTTCCGGTTGAACGTCATGTTTCCTGGAAACGGTGCGCACCGGTGTGCAACAGGTTTGAGATGCGTTTTTTCTCGTTTGGTGGGTGTGTCAAATATGTCAGTCCAATCAGCAGCAACATGTATATAAACCACGCGGTATTAAAGAGACAGCTCACACAATGGGTCCAAGTAAAGATGTTTACAAATGTGTCCGCTGCAGCTCAGTATACACAACAATTGAAGATATTAGAAGACATGATTGTCGTAAGAGTTTATATATATATATATATATATATATATATATATATATATATATATATATATATATATATATATATATATATATATATATATATATATATAATCAACATGATGATGTATTTATTTATATATTTAGCTTCATTGCAAGGCAAGTTTATTTATATACCAAATTTCATATATGGTAATTGCTTGATATGCAGTGAGAAAGAAAATACAAGCTATTAAAAAAGTAAGAACTAGAAATAAAATGATTTAAATTAGAATTGATTACCAGGAGATTAAAAAGTTAAATAAATGTGATTGGGGTGTTGTCATTTATTCTGGATGGCAAGGGAAGTGATTGCGTGTATTTTGCAGTATTAAACACGTATTTATATCGATTTTATCAGACTCTGACGAAAATTCCACAAAAAGAACACAAAGAATGGCCTTCTCGGCTGCCATAGTTACAACTCTTGCGTCAACAGAACAGGGTGTTCAACGCAGCACCGTTTCCGTTTAAAAAACGTTTTGCAACGTTTTGTCGGGGCTGAACGCAGCCCAGGTGTGTGTGGAGTTGAACATGTGATCTGGTGTGTGTGTGTGGAGCTGAACATGTGATCTGGTGTGTGTGGAGTTGAACATGTGATCTGGTGTGTGTGGATTTGAACATAGGCTTGTTCGACTTCACCCAGTGATGCGCAGACCGATCGGCGGCTGACTTGAAGCAGTGCATGCCGGTTAGAAATTTTGTCCGACTTGAGGCAGCGCCGACGCCACGTGACAGTGACGTATGTCAACAAAGTGCCGCGAGAGCGATTCGAGAGCAGCCGGCGATTACAGCCGGTGCAGTTTCTCCAGAGCGACTGCATGAGGCTGAACGGACTCTGATGACGACACAGCCGTTCCACGATTGGCCAGATTCACCGCATGACAGCGATCACGTGTGTTTCGTGTTTATTCTAAAACCTTCAGCTCCACTAATGCGCACAAATCTGTTTTTTATAACAGTAAAACCTCCTTTCATGTAGTCGCGATGTTATATTGTCATGTTTATCAAAATATAACTGATTAAAAACATAGACCCCACTTCATTGATAGTGTAGGCTTATATGTTGAACTTTATTCTTGTAAAAACACACGCTGTATTAAGCAGTGCATAAAGTATTACATGACAATAATGTATCTGAAACATCTGTGTATTGCCAAATATTGCATTTATTTCACTTCAGCTGATAAAGTGTGCAAACACAGCGCGAGCGTCACCGCGGGAAGCAGAAAGTGTCCGACTTCACGTCTGTGTTTGCAGCTCCTCCCCGCCTGCACGCGGCTACTCTCGCCGATCAGTTGCATCCAGCCGCAGCCGATGTCGAACACACCTATTATCTGGTGTGTGTGGAGTTGAACATGTGATCTGGTGTGTGTGTGTGGAGCTGAACATGTGATCTGGTGTGTGTGGAGTTGAACATGTGATCTGGTGTGTGTGGAGTTGAACATGTGATCTGGTGTGTGTGTGGAGATGAACGTGGTCTGGTGTGTGTGGAGTTGAACATGTGATCTGGTGTGTGTGGAGTTGAACATGTGATCTGGTGTGTGTGTGGAGATGAACGTGGTCTGGTGTGTGTGGAGTTGAACATGTGATCTGGTGTGTGTGTGTGAAGCTGAACATGTGATCTGGTGTGTGTGTGGAGCTGAACATGTGATCTGGTGTGTGTGGAGTTGAACATGTGATCTGGTGTGTGTGGAGTTGAACATGTGATCTGGTGTGTGTGTGTGAAGCTGAACATGTGATCTGGTGTGTGTGTGGAGCTGAACATGTGATCTGGTGTGTGTGGAGTTGAACATGTGATCTGGTGTGTGTGGAGTTGAACATGTGATCTGGTGTGTGTGTGGAGCTGAACATGTGATCTGGTGTGTGTGGAGTGATCATGTGATCTGGTGTGTGTGGAGCTGAACATGTGATCTGGTGTGTATGGAGCTGAACATGTGATCTGGTGTGTGTGTAGTTGTGAGCTCCAGTGGATCAGCTCAGCTCATTAACCCGGTGAGAGCAGCCCTTCCTCGGCCAGTCCTTCTGCCGCTGGCTCTGATGTCTCTGTGGCGTCTCCAGCTATAATTCGTCTTGTGTTGATCTAACGGACGATCTTTGCTCTCATGGATCTATAATTTGTTCCCTGGCAAATCGTTTAGAATGAGGGCAAAGTGAAGTTTCATTACTTCTTTATTTTTAGGCTATAACTTTACGTTAGCGTTTTAGCCGACTAGCGCTGACTTTTAATGTTTGACTGAATTGTTTGCTTTATTTCATGTGTAGCTTATTATACCTTTTACTTATACTTTTGTATTATTGATCATACATAAACTTGCATTTAACAAAAAGAGACAGGGTTGTGTTTCATGTCATTTAATGTTATCACAGTGATAATCATATTGTCTGAACCAGATATTAATATACAGATTTTCTCCTCATTGTTGTCACTACTAGAGCAAGCTCCTGATTGGTTAACGCGGCGTGAATATCCGCCAAATTTGCGTCAAACGCTCAATTCACTCAATTCGCGCCGCCTCATTCGCGCGAATCGCACTGCAGAATGTCTATTCGCGTCTTTGCATTGACTTAACATGTAAATCACTTGCACAGTGGAGAACCGGTCACAGGGTCATGGAGGACCAGTGGAGAACCGGCCACAGGGTCATGGAGGACCAGTGGAGAACCGGCCACAGGGTCATGAAGGACCAGTGGAGAACCGGCCACAGGGTCATGAAGGACCAGTGGAGAACCGGCCACAGGGTCATGAAGGACCAGTGGAGAACTGGCCACAGGGTCATGGAGGACCAGTGGAGAACCGGCCACAGGGTCATGGAGGACCAGTGGAGAACCGGCCACAGGGTCATGAAGGACCAGTGGAGAACCGGCCACAGGGTTATGAAGGACCAGTGGAGAACCGGCCACAGGGTCGTGGAGGACCAGTGGAGAACTGGCCACAGGGTCATGGAGGACCAGTGGAGAACCGGCCACAGGGTCATGGAGGACCAGTGGAGAACCGGCCACAGGGTCATGAAGGACCAGTGGAGAACCGGCCACAGGGTCATGAAGGACCAGTGGAGAACCGGCCACAGGGTCATGGAGGACCAGTGGAGAACCGGCCACAGGGTCATGAAGGACCAGTGGAGAACCGGCCACAGGGTTATGAAGGACCAGTGGAGAACCGGCCACAGGGTCGTGGAGGACCAGTGGAGAACTGGCCACAGGGTCATGGGGGACCAGTGGAGAACCGGCCACAGGGTCATGAAGAACCAGTGGAGAACCGGCCACAGGGTCATGAAGGACCAGTGGAGAACCGGCCACAGGGTTATGAAGGACCAGTGGAGAACCGGCCACAGGGTCGTGGAGGACCAGTGGAGAACTGGCCACAGGGTCATGGGGGACCAGTGGAGAACCGGCCACAGGGTCATGAAGAACCAGTGGAGAACTGGCCACAGGGTCATGGGGGACCAGTGGAGAACCGGCCACAGGGTCGTGGATGACCAGTGGAGAACCGGCCACAGGGTCATGAAGGACCAGTGGAGAACCGGCCACAGGGTCATGGAGGACCAGTGGAGAACCGGCCACAGGGTCATGGAGGACCAGTGAAGAACCGGCCACAGGGTCATGAAGGACCAGTGGAGAACCGGCCACAGGGTCATGAAGGACCAGTGGAGAACCGGCCACAGGGTCATGAAGGACCAGTGGAGAACCAGCCACAGGGTCATGAAGGACCAGTGGAGAACCGGCCACAGGGTCATGAAGGACCAGTGGAGAACCGGCCACAGGGTCATGAAGGACCAGTGGAGAACCGGCCACAGGGTCATGAAGGACCAGTGGAGAACCGGCCACAGGGTCATGGAGGACCAGTGGAGAACCGGCCACAGGGTCATGAAGGACCAGTGGAGAACCGGCCACAGGGTCATGAAGGACCAGTGGAGAACCGGCCACAGGGTCATGAAGGACCAGTGGAGAACCGGCCACAGGGTCATGGAGGACCAGTGGAGAACCGGCCACAGGGTCATGAAGGACCAGTGGAGAACCGGCCACAGGGTCATGAAGGACCAGTGGAGAACCGGCCACAGGGTCATGAAGGACCAGTGGAGAACCGGCCACAGGGTCATGGGCGGCCGAGGCTCATTGATGCCCGTGTGGTCGATCAAACAGACGAGCTACTGGAGCTCAAACTGCTCAAGAAGTTAATGCTGGTTCTGATAGAAAGGGGTCAGAATACACAGAGCATCTCAGTTTGTGGAGAATGGAGCAGTCAGGGTGCCCATGCTGACCCCTGACCCCGCCCAAAGCACCAACAGTGGCCCGTGAGCATCAGAACTGGACCACGGAGCAATGGAAGAAGGTGGCCTGGCCTGATGATCATGTGTTCTTCTACATCACGTGGATGGCCGGGTGCGTGTGCGTGGCTTACCTGGGGAACACATGGCACCAGGTGCACTATGGGAAGAAGGCGTGGCGGCGGAGGCAGTGATGCTTTGGGCAATGTTCTGCTGGGAAACCTTGGGTCCTCCATCATGTGGATGTGACTTTGACACGTTCCACTGTGCAAAAAAGTGCACATTACTCCTCAAACTGCACATAATGCAAATATGAGATAATTGCGTAATGTGAGGAGAAGTATGCGAGCTATTGGTGTACTGTGAGTTGCTATGTGTAAAATGATTCCAAGTAACCAAAACAGAAGTGGAAGTGATTTACTACAGTACGCGACAGGTCCATCACGATAGCCTTTAATTACGTTGCATTCATCAAGAGGCGTCGTGTGTCATGTTTTACTGGCTCACAAATATTCCCCAGCCTTGGGTTTCAAGGCTTAGGTTCCCTAAACGCCGCGACTCGTATGGCCACACGGGACATAAGGAGCCGGATTGCATCTGGGACGGAGGCTTTGAAGGCCTGCCCATCAGTTAAGAGTCTTTCTTCAGTCTGTGTGGGACGGACGCTTCGTCAAATGTTGTAATTCTATGGAAGTGAATTTTGATTTGCTCTGACCTACAGTTATACAAGCCACAAGGACGAAACACGTCCCATTTCGTGAAACATTCGTAACATATTGGCAGGTTAGCAAGACTTACCAGTTTTATTCTAAACCTATGACATACTCTATCCACTATACTCCATTATTCCAAAGGTTTTATCAATGCCGTGGCTTTTTGGCTTGTCAAACGTGCAATAAATTGGCAGCGTGGTTTTGATAACAAGAGTATTTTTACAAGCCGTGACATTTTTAGGGAATTAATGTCCTTCAGACGTCTTTGTGGTTTTGAAAACACAGCTTATTAAAGAAAACAGAGATGTATGTTTGGAGTGCCCTATGCGGTTTGTTTCTGTAGATGGAGTGTAAAGAAGTCTTGGCTCGTGGAAAGGAAACCGAAGGCCTCGTTTTTTTCACAGGGACACATAGTGGAGGCCCTCAGAGCTACTGTGTGTGTTTAAGGGCCGCTCATTATGAACTCTGTAAGTGAATGTCACGGTGGAAAGGAGACGCATTTGGGAGCTTATGCTTTGTAAACAAACAGTCACTGCCGAATATCTTCTTGCTTAAACAGATTTCAAGGAAATCAATAGCAAACGGTGCTGTCTGTTTCAGAAACACATTCTTTGGCTTCAATTCAAGGCTTTAGTTGCTTCTTACACTCTTAAACTGCAGGGTGTGATGCCATAGAAAACCATTTCTGGTTCACCAAAGAACCTTTCAGTGATGACCAGTTATTTCCTCAGTGTGAAGAACATTTTAATAACCGGAAGACCCTTTTTCCACGATAAAGAACCTTTGGGGTCCATGGATGTTAAAGAGTCAAGAAACCCTAAACCAAGAATTAATGAGTGTTGAGCATCATAGAAGTCAATGTTACCATCCATTCGTTTTGATTGTTGGAGAAAACGAGTTCATTTAAAAAAATGTTGCGCTATATTCAACTTCCGGGTTTAAATTCATGAGAAGAGGCCTCGCTTAATTATTCATGAGTCTGCATGTCCTTATCCTATGAGAAGACAACTCACTTAATTATTCATGAGTCTGCGTGTCCTTATCCTATGAGAAGAGAACTCATTCAATTATTCATGAGTCTGCGTGTCCTTATCCTATGAGAAGACAACTTGCTTAATTATTCATGAGTCTGCGTGTCCTTATCCTATGAGAAGACAACTCGCTTAATTATTCATGAGTCTGCGTGTCCTTATCCTATGAGAAGAGGCCTCGCTTAATTATTCATGAGTCTGCGTGTCCTTATCCTATGAGAAGACAACTCGCTTAATTATTCATGAGTCTGCGTGTCCTTATCCTATGAGAAGAGGCCTCACTTAATTATTCATGAGTCTGCGTGTCCTTATCCTATGAGAAGAGGCCTCGCTTAATTATTCATGAGTCTGCGTGTCCTTATCCTATGAGAAGACAACTCGCTTAATTATTCATGAGTCTGCGTGTCCTTATCCTATGAGAAGAGGCCTCACTTAATTATTCATGAGTCTGCGTGTCCTCATCCTATGAGAAGAGGCCTCACTGAATTATTAATGAGTCTGCGTGTCCTTATCCTATGAGAAGAGGCCTCGCTTAATTATTCATGAGTCTGCGTGTCCTTATCCTATGAGAAGAGGCCTCGCTTAATTATTCATGAGTCTGCGTGTCCTTATCCTATGAGAAGACAACTCGCTTAATTATTCATGAGTCTGCGTGTCCTTATCCTATGAGAAGAGGCCTCGCTTAATTATTCATGAGTCTGCGTGTCCTTATCCTATGAGAAGACAACTCGCTTAATTATTCATGAGTCTGCGTGTCCTTATCCTATGAGAAGAGGCCTCACTTAATTATTCATGAGTCTGCGTGTCCTCATCCTATGAGAAGAGGCCTCACTGAATTATTAATGAGTCTGCGTGTCCTTATCCTATGAGAAGAGGCCTCGCTTAATTATTCATGAGTCTGCGTGTCCTTATCCTATGAGAAGACAACTCGCTTAATTATTCATGAGTCTGCGTGTCCTTATCCTATGAAAAGAGGCCTCACTTAATTATTCATGAGTCTGCGTGTCCTTAACCTATGAGAAGAGGCCTCACTTAATTATTCATGAGTCTGCGTGTCCTCAACCCATGAGAAGAGGCCTCGCTTAATTATTCATGAGTCTGCGTGTCCTTATCCTATGAGAAGAGGCCTCATGACCCTTTAAAGGTTCTTCATGGAACCATCAATGCCATTAAAGAACCTTTATTTTTACAAGTGTAAACAATCCAGTAAACAACACAACAATGTTAAAGGTGTTTATGTTGTTCCAAATATCCTAACCTCCTCTGTGGAACACAAAAGCAGATTGTTCAAGCTATACAAGGAGAGTGAAAGCAAAAAAAATAAGTGTCACAACAAAACAAAATCATGATTAAAGCAACATAAAAGTAGTCCATACGACTCGTGCTCCACATTCCTAAAGCCTTGTCCATTCACGTTCATTGAAAGGAAAAGAGCAGCTTGAACATTCTGCTAAATCTCTCCTTTTGTAGAATGATGAATGGGTCTGTTATGGTATCATGACCCTCACAGGCTGAATTTGACGGTGTTTGGTGTGTTTGGGCCAGGACAGACCAGCATGAGGAAGCCTGACCGCCTCACACACACAGCACAAGAACGGTGAGTTCATCATCATCATCATCCTTTCATTTAGTGCATATCAATCTGTCCTGCAAGTGGCGATATATAGGCGTGTATATATAGGCGTGTGTTTTGGGTGTAACGAGCAATAAACCAATCAGAGCCTCATCTCCCTTTCCCTTTAAAAGCCAATTGTGCTGCACCAGATTCACTATTAACATGAGGAGAGACTGAACGCTTCTCCAGAGAGGAATCCTTTATTTTAATATTTAAACGTTTGTGTGTGTGTGTGTGTGTGTGTGTGTGTGTGTGTGTGTGTGTGTGTGTGTGTGTGTGTGTGTGTGTGTGTGTGTGTGTGTGTGTGTGTGTGTGTGTGTGAACCTAAGTTGAACTTACACTAATGATTATTTTTAGTGCAGTGTTTTTACTGCTTTGCCCTTTATCATCATGCATGACGTCCAAGTGATGTGAGAGTCCTGAAAGCAGAGCCGTCCTCTCGACAGGAGGCCGTGTTTAACAGCAGTATTTGGGCTCTTGTGATCGGATCAGCTGAGATGGATCTTAATAGCAGGCTTGTATCGCTCTTTGATTACGGAGAGTTTACAGTTACCAAATGTCCCATATCTGCCTGCAAGGTGCAGAAACACACGGCAAAAAATGACTTGTTTTTTCAGCACAAATGTCTAAACATTCTTAAATCAAGATACATTTACTGGAGCAGCTAAATGACTGAAAATATTTAGTCTTGTTTACGGAAAAATGTATCAACATTGAACAAATTCCTGCTTAAAATAACAAAAACATAAATATCTGCCAATGGGGTGAGTTTCCCTTTGAATGAAGAGCATGTTTCGGACTGCTTTAGCAGATATGTGTTCTTGTTTAAAGCACAAATGGCCTGGTTCCACAGACAGGGCTTAGATTAAACCAGGATTAGGCCTTAGCTCAATTAGGACATTTAAATCGTTTGTGTGCATTAGTTCATGCTTAACTAATGCACAGATGATCATGAGTTAATGTGTGACTCATGAAGAACTAAACCACGGGTCGAAGCCACGCATCTCACATCCAGTTTTCTGCTTTAATTCATCATTTGCTAACGATTTGCAAAGGTTTCGTTATGTTATGACTTTACTTGTTGACGCACATCACTATTAACTAATTCAAAATGAATTCAAAACCCATAACCACTACTTAACGATTAGTCAAAGTATGAAAGTATGAAAAAGTTATGGAAGTTACTGTAAATGAAAATACTGTACTAAATATTTTTTATTTTATATAAAATATACATTTTACAAAAAAAATTTTACTCTAAAATTACTATAAAATCAAAGCCATATGTCCAACCAATTTGTGTTCCAAATTTGAAGTTCATATCACAAAAATTAAAGTCCCCATGAGATTTAGTTTAGGCGCTGTCCCAAAAATATCCACCGGGTGCCGTCCACTTTCCATTGATCGTTTTTTTAATGCATTTTCCTGTAAATTTCTGTCCAAATGTCACTTCCATCACAAAACAGTCACCAAATATGAAACTTTGAGACTTTCCGACGATATGTGTTTTGTCAAGATTAGAAAAGGTTTTGATGATAAAGTAGTTAAAATACATTTTGTAATATGAAACATGACTCCGCCCACTAGGGGGAGGAGCCCAGTGGATGAATTTATAATGCCGTTTCCATGGTAACGCAACATCTGATTTCAAAACAGTTTCCACAGGATGAATTTTGAGTTCGTAAACTTTCGAATGATACATAATTTATGATAATTACTCAAATATATGATACGAAAAAAGGCGATCAAAAAAAGAGCACCAGGCGTTTAAGGGGCTAAATAACAGTTACAGTAATAACAGCAAAGTATTTTTGGTCTGCTACAAAGCAGCTTCAAGGTTCAGCTTTATTTTGCAGAAATATGACCATATTCTCTGGCTAAATATTTTAGAACGCATCGCCTCATTGTTTCCATGGCGACGCGTCGCGCTTCTCACATGACAAACAGCAGCCGCAATAGTGCGGTATGATGACCGGGTTTATTTCGTCTTTCTTTTTTATTCAAAATATTTGTTAACTATATCATGATATATTCCGATTTTCGAAGTGAATGTGTCATTTAACCTCTTAACCGGATTGAGGGCGCACTCGTCCTCAAGCTTTATTTGTTTAAATTAGCTCAAATGACTGTCAGATGTAAGTAATTACAAGTGACAAACTTAACATCATTTAAAAGATCTAAGAGTCAAGCTTCCATTTTTTACCTCTGTTTTATTCTCAAAGTCTTATAGTGACAGTAATTTGTTAATATGAGCCTCAGCTGCTCTCATTCATAAAAAAACTCCTCTATTCTCCTCATGAAGACTCGCAACAAATCAACATCCCTCAGGGCTTTCAGTTCAAAAGTGTGCAGATGAGGAGAAATATTGATAGATTCTCATATGTTTGTGTCAAATTTCTAAACAGAGGAGTATTTTTTATTCAATACTTCCTCAAAATGCGCAGATGTAGCCGAATCATGAGCGATGGAGTCTCTTATGTGTTGTTTTCAATTCATACTGGCAGCTAAAGATGCAAATAGAGACATTTGAAGATAATAAACACAGAATCGCGACGATGTATGGTTTGTCTGTGTTCTTTATACCATGTTGGGTGTATTCATAATAGATTATATTTATAATGCAATGCTATTCAACATAGCTTTTATCAATATGCAGAATATTGTAAAATGATATATTTTTTGTCAGATTTTTTGATCCGAAGCCAAATGAGACCACAGAAGGTTATTTAAAACATCCCACTTGTCATATAAAGTAATTTTGGAGACAAAACATGGTTTTAATCTGTATTGTATTTTGATTGTGTGCTAAGCTAACATGCTAGCTAGCCAATGCACCTGCCACCTGAGCAAATACGTTATTTGTATTAATAATTTTGAATAGACTGAAATGAAAAAACAACTGAAATGTTTATTTTGTCAACAACGGCATTTGAGGCACTTTAGAAGGTGAAGTGAGAAGTTTGATCATAAATGAGGTTTGAATAGAACAGTTTGAATAGAGAGTCGTCAGTGATTACAATGAAGACAAAAGAATTAAGATTATAAGAGCCATAATCAGGCCAGAGAGTGTGAAAGTGTACTGGGGAGACTGGAACTGAATGGGCAGTTTGCACCTCAAAACAATAGAGACAATAAACTGAATGGTAGCTCAGAAGAGATGGCAATAAACATCAGTTCACATTTTAGAGAAATCTCAAAATAAAATCATATGACATGATCTTGAAAAACATTTCATAAAATTCAGAGTTTTAGACTTATCATCTTCAGATTTGAAATATAACATGGTCAGACATGTGGCTTCAGCTGTAGTGCACTTCTAGATTGCTAAAATGCCAACTTCAATTTTATTTTCATAAAGATATTTCATAAAAATATTTTTCTAATAACTTTACAAAACTTTGAAGTATTGTTAGACCGATATATCGGCCGATATTTGTGATTTTTACGTGTATCGGCCGATATAAAGCTGCTGCGTTGGCCGATATTTTTCCCTGCATTATTTCCAGACAGGCGTCCACAGGGCAGCTCTCACCGTCTTCAAACTCTCTCGCTCTCCCTCGCGCATATTAATCAAAATCAGCTGAGAATTGACACGATGGTAAAAGGTGGAAAGACCGAAGTTTCACGTGGAGCATTGGGAGATTTTCTCCTGAATTACCGCTGGTGTTGCTCCACAAGAGATTAAGTTAAGAGCACCTACACTCTAAACAATGCTGGGTTAAAGATAACCCAAGTTGGGTTGAAAATGGACTAACCCATCAATTGGGTTGTTTAAGCAAACATTTAACCCAACCACTGGGTCAAAACAACCCAATTGCTGGGTTAGTCCATAATCAACCCAACTTGGATTATTTTTAACCTAGCGTTTTTTAGAGTGTAAGCATTAAATGACTAGGTTGTAAATAGTTTTAAATGAAGTATAGTGCAGTCAGTGTGCACTTTATTATGCTGCTCGCTTGTTGATACTGTGTGCAATAGTGTCATTATTTTGTTTATGCTTAAATATTTATTTTCACAACTGAACTCTTTTTTTTCTTGTTCTACCTCACCTGTTTTTACTATTTGTTAAATATAGTTTTTTTAGTTCAATAAATGTTCCTTTTTTAAATTGTAAATTTTAAATTATCTTCATGATCATTGTGTCATTTTTATGATGTAAATTGAGGGAGCAAAAGCAGTATCGGCTCCAAATATCGGCTCAAGAAAATCGGCAGCCCGTATCGCTCATCGGCTAAGGCTGAGGAAAAAAAATCGGTATCGGCACTAAAAAATCCATATCGGTCGATCCCTACTTTGAAGCTATAGCTATTTTTGATTATGAAAATAATTATAATTTTGAATTTACAGTAAACTGCCAAGTGACTGCTTTCAAATGACGCCATACTTATGATTTTAGTGCAAAGGAATCATTAACTGTAACGGTTTTAGTCTGATTATGCCATTTCTTGGGATTTTTTCAAAAGCGGGGGGAAGGCTAACAGGTTAAAAGTGAATTGTTTGTACCTGATTGCATGTGTTTTTTCATAGTGTGATTGTATTGAATCCGATTAGGGTCAATTTGACCCGGACCATAACGAGTGTAGCCAGAAATCCAGCAGAGCACGAGGGGTTAAACTCTTGTTAGTGAACTCGAGGGAATATCTCCAGTCATTAGTAAACCTGCACATGGACTGCACTATTTCTCTAAAGCCCACGGGGTCACTGATAACCTCATGCTTTATGAAACTTCATTATCTGAACACGTGAATATTCCTCTTCAAGAGCAGTGTTTGTTTTGCCAATATACATACCAGGTAAATAGGTAAGTATGCACGCGCGGCTCTGCCAAGAAACTCCCCCGGCCAGATAAAACACCAGCGTTTGAACGTTTTATTAGAAGCAGCTGATGACTAATCCACGCGCTCCGCTTTTCCACTTCACAGTCTAATCAAACCAGCTTAAATGCCACTTGAATCACAAGGTTTAGAGATGAAAGTATTCGCGGAATGCCGCGATAGAAACTGTATTTTTAGAATGATGGATCCCTGGACTCCGGCTCATTGTGAGATTCAGACACTGCCGGTTTTCCATGATGTCATGTGTGGCGTTTGGCCGGTTCTCCTGCTCGTCAGATGAGCTGGAGGAACACACTTTACCGGACATTGTAGCCGTTACATCACGGTTTGTGCATGCGCACACACACATGTGGATTTGTGCACGATTAACCCACATCAGCGATATATCAATAGCCAATCAGAATCCGCTGAATGCCAGTCCACATGAGGGCATCGTTCACACGGCACATCATCCAGAATAACATGTTGAGCTGCAGGACTTTCTTCTCTCTGTGCAATTTAAAAAGAGATGTTTAGCAATATGAGGTGTGAGGAATAAAGCTGATCCGGCATAACATTATGACCAGTGAATAACACTGTTAGTTAGGCAGCAAGTGAACATTTTGTCCTCAGAGTTGATGTGTTAGAAGCAGGAAAAATGGGCAAGTGTAAGGATTTGAGCGAGCAAAGGCTTTCCTGGGGAACACATGGCACCAGGTGCACTATGGGAAGAAGGCGTGGCTTACCTGGGGAACACATGGCACCAGGTGCACTATGGGAAGAAGGCGTGGCTTACCTGGGGAACACATGGCACCAGGTGCACTATGGGAAGAAGGCGTGGCTTACCTGGGGAACACATGGCACCAGGTGCACTATGGGAAGAAGGCGTGGCTCACCTGGGGAACACATGGCACCAGGTGCACTATGGGAAGAAGGCGTGGCTCACCTGGGGAACACATGGCACCAGGTGCACTATGGGAAGAAGGCGTGGCGGTGGAGGCAGTGATGCTTTGGGCAATGTTCTGCTGGGAAACCTTGGGTCCTCCATCATGTGGATGTGACTTTGACACGTCTCACCTACCTCAGCATTGTTGAGCCCATGTCCAGCCTTTCATGGAGACGGTTTTCCCTGTGGCTGTGGCTCTTTCAGCAGATAATGCGCCGCCACAAAGCACAAATGCTTCAGGAATGCTTTGAGGAGCACAACAACCAGTTTGAGTCCAAATTCCCAAACGAGATCTCAATCCAATCGAGCATCTGTGGGATGAGCTGAACAAACATGGAGGCTCCACCTCGCAACTTACAGGACTTAAAGGGTCTGCTGCTAACATCTTGGTGCCAGATACCACAGATCACCTTCAGGGGTCCATGCCTCGACAGGTCAGCAACACAATAATAGGTCATAATGTTATGCCTGATTGGTGAAAGGCTGAAGAAAGCTGTGTCTGCTGAAGTGCTACTGTTCTCCTGGAACTCCAGCCATTGTTTGTTAGTTGATTTGTCAGTGAGTGTTTCACTGCAGTGGGTTTTCAGTGTGTGATGTTCTGCTGTCATCAGGCTCATTTATCCTCCATCTGGGGAACGTCTGGGGAACATCTGGGGAACGTCTGGGGAACGTCTGGGCTGACGTCATGAGACGAGGAGCGAGCCAATCAGAGTCAGCTCGTTCATTACAGCAGCATCACTGAGCTCCTGTGCTTCATGCCAACAATCAGAGGAAAGATCAGTTACAATGAAGCACACGACCTGTCAATCCCACTACAGTCCGCACACACTCCACTCTTCTGAAGAGGAGAGGAAGAAACCTTTGAAAGTTTGCTTAAAGGGACAGTTCACCCAAAAATTAAAATGACCTTATGATTTACTCTCACTCAACTCATCTTCGGTGTGTTTCAGATGAACACAATTAGAGTTATATTAATAAATGTCCTGACTCTTCCAAGCTTTATAATGGTAGCCCAAAAAAGTGCATCTATCCATCATAAAAGTGCATCTATCCATCATAAAAGTGCATCTATCAATCATAAAAGTGCATCTGTCCATCATAAAAGTGCATCTATCCATCATAAAAGTGCATCTATCAATCATAAAAGTGCATCTATCCATCATAAAAGTGCATCTATCCATCATAAAAGTGCATCTATCCATCATAAAAGTGCATCTATCCATCATAAAAGTGCATCTATCCATCATAAAAGTGCATCTGTCCATCATAAAAGTGCATCTATCAATCATAAAAGTGCATCCATCAATTATAAAAGTGCATCCATCCATCATAAAAGTGCATCTATCCCATCATAAAAGTGCATCTATCCATCATAAAAGTGCATCTATCCATCATAAAAGTGCATCTGTCCATCATAAAAGTGCATCCATCAATTATAAAAGTGCATCTATCCATCATAAAAGTGCATCTGTCCATCATAAAAGTGCATCTGTCCATCATAAAAGTGCATCTATCCATCATAAAAGTGCATCTGTCCATCATAAAAGTGCATCTATCCATCATAAAAGTGCATCTGTCCATCATAAAAAGTGCATCTGTCCATCATAAAAGTGCATCTGTCCATCATAAAAGTGGTAATCGTCACGCCAGTTACACTTTTTTCGTAAGTTGAATACGGTAGACGGTCCGCCGGAAGCTAGATATTGTGTTAAATATGTATATTTTTCTTACACACACCCATTGATTCGCTTCAGAAGGCCTTTATTAACCCCTGGAGTCGTGTGGGGCAGTTATATGATGGATGGATGCACTTTTGGGCTTTTTTGAGTTTCTGTGTTTATGATATGATGACGATAGATTTTCTCAAATGAAACGGTACAATGCTCATGAAGTGACTCTGGAGATGAAGTTCATGTGTTCATGTCATCATGTAGTGTGTGTGTGTGTGTGTGTGTGTGTGGGGGGGGGGGTATTCTGGGGGTATTCTGGGGGTATTCTGGGGTATAGCTGTATTCTGACCTGCTTTTTATTATTTCATCAAAAAAAATTACAAATTCATGATTACATTTACATTTAGTCATTTAGCAGACGCTTTTATCCAAAGCGACTTACAAATGAGGGCAATAGAAGCAGCTAGAGCAGTCCAAGGGCAACAATATCAACAATATGCAAGTGCTGTAACATGATTACATGATCATAGTCAAAAATATGAAGAATATGTATAGAGAATATGGTATGTGCTAATTTGCTAGAAAGCTTTAGTTAACACTTTTAACTACACACATAGAAGAGAAGGAATAATTCAATTGTTGAGATGAGAAATGTTCATAATGAAGCAGGCGGTGGAGAATGATGAGTTCAGCAGCTCTACAGAACAAGTGCTGATTCACCAACTTTTGGGAATAAATGACCAGCGAGGAACAAACAAAACCTGCGGCTGATCTTCAAAGCTTTCGCTCGCTCGCGTGGACCCAGATAACAGCGGCGGCGCTGCTCGCACAGGAATGGATCGACTTTCCCTCTTTGTTTTATAGGCATTTCATGCGAACCCAGATTTCGCTTGATGCTATCGCAGACGTGAAGCGCAGCGGCGGAGGGAGGGAGGGAGAGCCTCTGACAAAAGCCTTTTTGGCCCTCGTGTTCAAACCAACACCTGCCATAAAATACTTACTTTTACAATCTGGAATGGGTGGAAATCTTTCATGTGTAGCAGCGATGGCGAAGAGATTATGCTCATCTGTTTGGAATTGCCGGCTTGATCTACAGAGTTATGACCATTTCTCTGAATGCAAAACAATATGTCGATCCCAAACATCCTGTTGTGTCTGTGTACAATTATCCCATCGCATCCGCGGAGATCTGTTTCCCGCTTCACGAAAAAGGGAAAAATGTATCGGAAGGATCTGCCAAGAGTTCTGATATGATCGGCGTAAAATAAAAAGCAAACATCTCATTAAGCAGCAGGTGGAACGAGCCGCAGTTTATCCGGGATCGCTGCATTTGAAGGAGTCGCTGGTGCACTATTATCATTTTTAATGGCTGTAATTGATATCACATTGAGTTATATTACAGTGAACATGCTCTGGGGTTGAAAACATAACTCGGGCATCGTTATTTTGGGTTGCAGGGTGTTTTGCACATATGGCACCGCTCACCGCACTGGACATTGGTGCTTGATTTTGTTGTAAGCTTTGAAATATTCATGCCCACAGCCAAGAGTTGTTCACCTATTAGGAATGTACAGTTGAAATTGGTTTGTAGCTAATATAAATACGGACGGCTGCTGGTTCATACACCAAACACATAGCAGATCACGCTCAATGGTCAGAGACGTGTGTGTGTGTGTGTGTGTGTGTGTGTGTGTGTGTGTGTGTGTATGAGCATGAGCTCATCTGTCGGACGTCTTGATTCACGGATGGACGAATCATATGTCTAAGAATATATCTCTAAATTACGGCTCATGCTCTCATTAACAGTGAGTTGAGTCGTTGATGAGCTGTAGATTATTGTAATGTTCATGAGCTGTAGATTATTGTAATGTTGATCAGCTGTAGATTATTGTAATGTTCATGAGCTGTAGATTATTGTAATGTTGATGAGCTGTAGATTACTGTAATGTTGATGAGCTGTAGATTATTGTAATGTTCATGAGCTGTAGATTATTGTAATGTTGATGAGCTGTAGATTATTGTAATGTTCATGAGCTGTAGATTATTGTAATGTAGATGAGCTGTAGATTATTGTAATGTTGATGAGCTGTAGATTATTGTAATGTTGATGAGCTGTAGATTATTGTAATGTTGATGAGCTGTAGATTATTGTAATGTTGATGAGCTGTAGATTATTGTAATGTTGATGAGCTGTAGATTATTGTAATGTTCATGAGCTGTAGATTATTGTAATGTCGATGAGCTGTAGATTATTGTAATGTTCATGAGCTGTAGATTATTGTAATGTTGATGAGCTGTAGATTATTGTAATGTTGATGAGCTGTAGATTATTGTAATGTTGATGAGCTGTAGATTATTGTAATGTTCATGAGCTGTAGATTATTGTAATGTCGATGAGCTGTAGATTATTGTAATGTTCATGAGCTGTAGATTATTGTAATGTTGATGAGCTGTAGATTATTGTAATGTTGATGAGCTGTAGATTATTGTAATGTTCATGAGCTGTAGATTATTGTAATGTTGATGAGCTGTAGATTATTGTAATGTTGATGAGCTGTAGATTATTGTAATGTTGATGAGCTGTAGATTATTGTAATGTTGATCAGCTGTAGATTATTGTAATGTTCATGAGCTGTAGATTATTGTAATGTTGATGAGCTGTAGATTATTGTAATGTTGATGAGCTGTAGATTATTGTAATGTTGATGAGCTGTAGATTATTGTAATGTTCATCAGCAGTAGATTATTGTAATGTTCATGAGCTGTAGATTATTGTAATGTTCATGAGCTGTAGATTATTGTAATGTTGATGAGCTGTAGATTATTGTAATGTTGATGAGCTGTAGATTATTGTAATGTTGATGAGCTGTAGATTATTGTAATGTTGATGAGCTGTAGATTATTGTAATGTTGATGAGCTGTAGATTATTGTAATGTTCATGAGCTGTAGATTATTGTAATGTTCATGAGCTGTAGATTATTGTAATGTTGATGAGCTGTAGATTATTGTAATGTTGATGAGCTGTAGATTATTGTAATGTTGATCAGCTGTAGATTATTGTAATGTTCATGAGCTGTAGATTATTGTAATGTTGATGAGCTGTAGATTATTGTAATGTTCATGAGCTGTAGATTATTGTAATGTTGATCAGCTGTAGATTATTGTAATGTTGATGAGCTGTAGATTATTGTAATGTTGATGAGCTGTAGATTATTGTAATGTTCATGAGCTGTAGATTATTGTAATGTTGATCAGCTGTAGATTATTGTAATGTTGATGAGCTGTAGATTATTGTAATGTTCATGAGCTGTAGATTATTGTAATGTTCATGAGCTGTAGATTATTGTAATGTTGATGAGCTGTAGATTATTGTAATGTTCATGAGCTGTAGATTATTGTAATGTTGATGAGCTGTAGATTATTGTAATGATGATGAGCTGTAGATTATTGTAATGATGATGAGCTGTAGATTATTGTAATGATGATGAGCTGTAGATTATTGTAATGTTGATCAGCTGTAGATTATTGTAATGTTCATGAGCTGTAGATTATTGTAATGTTGATGAGCTGTAGATTATTGTAATGTTGATCAGCTGTAGATTATTGTAATGTTCATGAGCTGTAGATTATTGTAATGTTGATCAGCTGTAGATTATTGTAATGTTGATGAGCTGTAGATTATTGTAATGTTCATGAGCTGTAGATTATTGTAATGTTGATGAGCTGTAGATTATTGTAATGTTGATGAGCTGTAGATTATTGTAATGTTGATGAGCTGTAGATTATTGTAATGTTGATCAGCTGTAGATTATTGTAATGTTCATGAGCTGTAGATTATTGTAATGTTGATCAGCTGTAGATTATTGTAATGTTCATGAGCTGTAGATTATTGTAATGTTGATGAGCTGTAGATTATTGTAATGTTGATCAGCTGTAGATTATTGTAATGTTCATGAGCTGTAGATTATTGTAATGTTGATCAGCTGTAGATTATTGTAATGTTGATGAGCTGTAGATTATTGTAATGTTCATGAGCTGTAGATTATTGTAATGTTGATGAGCTGTAGATTATTGTAATGTTGATGAGCTGTAGATTATTGTAATGTTGATCAGCTGTAGATTATTGTAATGTTCATGAGCTGTAGATTATTGTAATGTTGATGAGCTGTAGATTATTGTAATGTTGATCAGCTGTAGATTATTGTAATGTTCATGAGCTGTAGATTATTGTAATGATGATGAGCTGTAGATTATTGTAATGTTCATGAGCTGTAGATTATTGTAATGTTCATGAGCTGTAGATTATTGTAATGTTGATGAGCTGTAGATTATTGTAATGTTGATGAGCTGTAGATTATTGTAATGTTGATGAGCTGTAGATTATTGTAATGTTGATGAGCTGTAGATTATTGTAATGTTGATGAGCTGTAGATTATTGTAATGTTGATGAGCTGTAGATTATTGTAATGTTGATGAGCTGTAGATTATTGTAATGTTGATGAGCTGTAGATTATTGTAATGATGATGAGCTGTAGATTATTGTAATGTTGATCAGCTGTAGATTATTGTAATGTTGATGAGCTGTAGATTATTGTAATGTTGATGAGCTGTAGATTATTGTAATGTTCATGAGCTGTAGATTATTGTAATGTTGATCAGCTGTAGATTATTGTAATGTTGATGAGCTGTAGATTATTTTAATGTTGATGAGCTGTAGATTATTGTAATGTTGATGAGCTGTAGATTATTGTAATGTTCATGAGCTGTAGATTATTGTAATGTTGATGAGCTGTAGATTATTGTAATGTTCATGAGCTGTAGATTATTGTAATGTTGATCAGCTGTAGATTATTGTAATGTTGATGAGCTGTAGATTATTTTAATGTTGATGAGCTGTAGATTATTGTAATGTAGATGAGCTGTAGATTATTGTAATGTTGATGAGCTGTAGATTATTGTAATGTTGATGAGCTGTAGATTATTGTAATGTTGATGAGCTGTAGATTATTGTAATGCTCATGAGCTGTAGATTATTGTAATGTTGATGAGCTTTAGATTATTGTAATGTTGATGAGCTGTAGATTATTGTAATGTTGATGAGCTTTAGATTATTGTAATGTTGATGAGCTGTAGATTATTGTAATGTTGATGAGCTTTAGATTATTGTAATGTTGATGAGCTGTAGATTATTGTAATGTTGATGAGCTGTAGATTATTGTAATGTTGATCAGCTGTAGATTATTGTAATGTTCATGAGCTGTAGATTATTGTAATGTTGATGAGCTGTAGATTATTGTAATGCTCATGAGCTGTAGATTATTGTAATGTTGATGAGCTTTAGATTATTGTAATGTTGATGAGCTGTAGATTATTGTAATGTTGATGAGCTGTAGATTATTGTAATGTTGATCAGCTGTAGATTATTGTAATGTTCATGAGCTGTAGATTATTGTAATGTTGATGAGCTGTAGATTATTGTAATGCTCATGAGCTGTAGATTATTGTAATGTTGATGAGCTGTAGATTATTGTAATGTTGATGAGCTGTAGATTATTGTAATGTTGATGAGCTGTAGATTATTGTAATGTTGATGAGCTGTAGATTATTGTAATGTTGATGAGCTGTAGATTATTGTAATGTTGATCAGCTGTAGATTATTGTAATGTTCATGAGCTGTAGATTATTGTAATGTTGATGAGCTGTAGATTATTGTAATGTTGATCAGCTGTAGATTATTGTAATGTTCATGAGCTGTAGATTATTGTAATGTTGATGAGCTGTAGATTATTGTAATGTAGATGAGCTGTAGATTATTGTAATGTTCATGAGCTGTAGATTATTGTAATGATGATGAGCTGTAGATTATTGTAATGTTCATGAGCTGTAGATTATTGTAATGTAGATGAGCTGTAGATTATTGTAATGTTCATGAGCTGTAGATTATTGTAATGTTCATGAGCTGTAGATTATTGTAATGTTCATGAGCTGTAGATTATTGTAATGTTGATGAGCTGTAGATTATTGTAATGTTGATGAGCTGTAGATTATTGTAATGTTGATGAGCTGTAGATTATTGTAATGTTCATGAGCTGTAGATTATTGTAATGTAGATGAGCTGTAGATTATTGTAATGTTCATGAGCTGTAGATTATTGTAATGTTCATGAGCTGTAGATTATTGTAATGTTCATGAGCTGTAGATTATTGTAATGTTGATGAGCTGTAGATTATTGTAATGTTCATGAGCTGTAGATTATTGTAATGTTGATGAGCTGTAGATTATTGTAATGTTCATGAGCTTTAGATTATTGTAATGTTGATCAGCTGTAGATTATTGTAATGTTGATGAGCTGTAGATTATTTTAATGTTGATGAGCTGTAGATTATTGTAATGTTGTTGAGCTGTAGATTATTGTAATGTTCATGAGCTGTAGATTATTGTAATGTTGATGAGCTGTAGATTATTGTAATGTTGATGAGCTGTAGATTATTGTAATGTTCATGAGCTGTAGATTATTGTAATGTTGATCAGCTGTAGATTATTGTAATGTTGATGAGCTGTAGATTATTGTAATGTTGATGAGCTGTAGATTATTGTAATGTTGATGAGCTGTAGATTATTGTAATGTTGATGAGCTGTAGATTATTGTAATGCTCATGAGCTGTAGATTATTGTAATGTTGATCAGCTGTAGATTATTGTAATGTTGATGAGCTGTAGATTATTTTAATGTTGATGAGCTGTAGATTATTGTAATGTAGATGAGCTGTAGATTATTGTAATGTTCATGAGCTGTAGATTATTGTAATGTTGATGAGCTGTAGATTATTGTAATGTTCATGAGCTGTAGATTATTGTAATGTTGATGAGCTGTAGATTATTTTAATGTTGATGAGCTGTAGATTATTGTAATGTAGATGAGCTGTAGATTATTGTAATGTTCATGAGCTGTAGATTATTGTAATGTTGATGAGCTGTAGATTATTGTAATGCTCATGAGCTGTAGATTATTGTAATGTTGATGAGCTGTAGATTATTGTAATGTTGATGAGCTGTAGATTATTGTAATGTTCATGAGCTGTAGATTATTGTAATGTTGATGAGCTGTAGATTATTGTAATGTTGATGAGCTGTAGATTATTGTAATGTTGATGAGCTGTAGATTATTGTAATGTTCATGAGCTGTAGATTATTGTAATGTTGATGAGCTGTAGATTATTGTAATGTTGATGAGCTGTAGATTATTGTAATGTTCATGAGCTGTAGATTATTGTAATGTTGATGAGCTTTAGATTATTGTAATGTTGATGAGCTGTAGATTATTGTAATGTTGATGAGCTTTAGATTATTGTAATGTTGATGAGCTGTAGATTATTGTAATGTTGATGAGCTTTAGATTATTGTAATGTTGATGAGCTGTAGATTATTGTAATGTTGATGAGCTGTATATTATTGTAATGATGATGAGCTGTAGATTATTGTAATGTTGATGAGCTTTAGATTATTGTAATGTTCATGAGCTGTAGATTATTGTAATGTTGATGAGCTGTAGATTATTGTAATGTTGATGAGCTGTAGATTATTGTAATGTTGATGAGCTGTAGATTATTGTAATGTTGATGAGCTGTAGATTATTGTAATGCTCATGAGCTGTAGATTATTGTAATGTTGATGAGCTGTAGATTATTGTAATGTTGATGAGCTGTAGATTATTGTAATGTTGATGAGCTGTAGATTATTGTAATGTTGATGAGCTGTAGATTATTGTAATGTTGATGAGCTGTAGATTATTGTAATGTTGATGAGCTGTAGATTATTGTAATGTTGATGAGCTGTAGATTATTGTAATGTTGATGAGCTGTAGATTATTGTAATGTTGATGAGCTGTAGATTATTGTAATGTTGATGAGCTGTAGATTATTGTAATGTTGATGAGCTGTAGATTATTGTAATGAGCTGTAGATTATTGTAATGTTGATGATCTGTAGATTATTGTAATGTTGATGAGCTGTAGATTATTGTAATGCTCTACTGGGTGGTTGCCCTGCTCCCCTAATAAACAAACTCCAGCAGGTCCAAAACGCAGCAGCTCCAGTTCTTACTAGAACCAGGAAGTGTGACCATATTAGCCCAGTTCTGTCAACACTGCACTGGCTGCCTATTAAACATCGCATACATTTTAAAATCTTGCTTATTCCTTAAAAAGCACTAAATGGTTTATCTCCAATACTTGAGCGAGCTCTTAACACATTATCCTCCATCACGTCTACTGCGCTCTCTAAACTCTGGCCAGTTGATCATACCGAGAATATCCAAATCAACTCTTTTCCTATTTATTTCCTAAACTCTGGAACTCTTCCTAACATTGTTCGGGAAGCAGACACACTCTGTCAGTTTAAATCTAGACTAAAAACACATTTCTTTACTGTGGCATACACATAAAACACTTTCTCAGTTAAATGATTGTTAGGCTGCATTAACTAGGTCAGCCGGAACCGGGAACACTTCCCATAACACCTGATGTACTCGTGACATCATCAGAAGAATGGCATCTACGCTAATGTTAGTCTCTCTGTTTATCCCGAGGTTTACTGCAGTCAGCCGGATCCAGGCCGGATCCAGATCAGATGCTGGACATGACCAACACATGACCCTGAAGTGTCTGAGAGACCGTGATTAGACTCTGAAACTGCCTCATCGTCACGGCATCCTCAGTAAACCCGTCTCCGGCGTGATCTTTTGAATATTCCGATCTATTATGACCTTTGACCTGTAAAGTTGCCAGAATAATAATCATACGCTGTTTGTTAATTGGCCAGAGGAGAACTGCCCCCCCGACTGAGCCTGGTTTCTCCAAGGTTTATTTTCCTCCATTCTGCTCCTGATGGGGTTTGGGTTTCCTTGCCACTGTTGCCTCTGGCTTGGCGCGCTCAGTTGGGGACACTACATGTTCAACTAAATATACAAATAAATCTAATTAAAGGTGAACTATGTTAGATTTTTGCAGTAAAATATCCAAAAACCACTAGGCCAGTGTTATTTATTTTGTTCAGTTGAGTACTTAGAATATCCCAAATGTTTCCAACTATTTGTAAATCGTGAGAAATTGCTATTTTACCCAAGGAACCGGGACGTGTGAGCTATGCGTGTGAGGGAGTCGCCTGTCGATTGCGTCATATCTGCGTCACCCTCGGTTTCCGGTTTTATTCTGCAGAAACGCTTTACTCTCACTGCAGTGTGAACAAGTGTCATAGCAGCCGCCGAGCGAACGTCATAACTTCCTTTTCAACACACTCAGATATATCTAATACGATAAACAGAGTTGCGTTACCTCAGACTCATGACTGGAAAAGAGGAAGTGGCGCCGGCAACTGTGTCATAATAAAAGTCCCGCTCTTCAATCGCTCCTGCGGCCTTGCTCAGCTCCACAACACTCGGCCCTGCTCTGCTTCATACTACAGTGATGTTAATAATCGCATACATGAACATGATTTCTGCCCGAGTCCTATCCTGACTGTTTCCCACCGGCTGTGAGCTGAAGACCACATGTCCCAAGATTCTGCGCTCAAACGTGGCGTCATCAAACTACGCCTTTGTTTTGAACAGGCGACCTCTAGTGGACGGAAAAGTTACATAGTGTAGCTTTAAGTAAACTAAATTAACCATATAAACTAAATTACTGATCTAAAGCCCACATTGTCACTGTATGATAATTGAAATGAGCTGATGACATCAGCGTTTTCTCCGGAGTGGCTGTACGGCCGAATCAAATTATGCTGCATTATTTTCCTGTTTAACACTGTGAAGCTGCTTTGAAACAATCCGCATTGTAAAAGCGCTATATAAATAAAGTTGACTTTGATTATCAGTGTGATTCTGCGCTCGGGAGATGCAAGCGTGTGGAAAAATAGTGCGGTGGAATGGAAAAATGTGTTCCTTTTTGCGGAGTATATCGTGTCCCTGCCAACCAAAAGCGTACCAAAAGAAGCCAAAGCAACAACCATGAAAACGTGAAATGTTGTTATCAAACTAGAGGAGCAGATCTGAATTAATGCCATAAATACTGAAGACTGAACGTGTGCATGAATTCCGGAGGACAAACTCTTTGTCCCATTGGTGAGTTGAGTTACTTTAACCTACTCTGTGATCTAATACTGTTAACATAACACACAAACCCACAACACTATCAAATAGCCTAATTCTTTCACTGTTTACAGCAGATGATAAGAGCTTTCTGCTGTATAATATCCTCGGTCTTGAGCGGTGAAACCGGAAAAGATGAGGTCATCGCATCCAGGGCTCTATTAATAGACATTTAACGGCTGCATATTAAACAAAGCACTCAAGAAATTCAATTAAGAGAGCACTCGAGCACAGTGACCTGAAAACAACCCGCGGGTTACTCAGAAACACGCTCGCATGCGCTGCAGGGATGAGTGGAGTTTAAAGCGCGGATTTTGGGGCGGCAAAGATTAATGGACAGTTTCTTTTTCCAGGTGTTTTATTGTGGATACAAGAGATTTGCGTTGTGAATTTTACCAAGAGAGAAATCCTTTCCTTGGAAATGAAAACAGTAACACAATATACAGCCCTTATCCAGCTCAGCTGAGAGACGAACTAGCCACCCGGGTTATTAAACACAAATGAAATAAATGCTAACAGAAATCAAATAAAACATATATTTCTTATTTTTTATTTTTTTTTACTTTAGTTTGTTTATCTTAGATGTTTCTTTAACAAACAACTGATGGTCAAAAGTTTGTAATGTTTCTGAGAGTCTCTTCTGCTCATGTGATCATAACTCCAGTAATCAGTGAAATATTCCTGCATTCCTGCTGTTCTCTATGTGAATATATAGTAAAGTGTCATTTATTCCTGTGATCAAAGCTGAATTTATCCAGTCTTCAGTGTCACATGACCCTTCACTAATCATTCTCATATGAGGATCTGATGATCAACTCACATTTATGATTATTATCAGTGTTGAAAACCGTTCATATTTCTTTGGAAACTAATACATTTTATTTCTCAGGATTCTTTGATGAATAGAAAGTTCAAAACAACAGCATTTATTTGAAATATAATCCTTTATAATTTTATAAATGTCTTTACTGTCACTTTTGATCGTCCTTGATGAATAAAACTATTAATTTCTATTTTTATTTTAATGACCCCAAACTTTTAAATGGTAGTGTGTCAAGTTTACACAAAAAAATGAAGCAGCGAAACATCTAAGGAAGTAGATCCAGTGAGACGTGAACAAGGTGGGGCCGGTAGGGGGAAACCCCAGGGTGGAGCTGATGGAGGGTGGAGCAGAGGATGATGCAGGGCAGAGCCAGGACGAAGGCCCACTGCAGAACCAATGGAACCAGGGACCCGACCAACTGCGGTGGAGACGTGAAGGTGGAGACCCAGGCGAAGATGACCACTTGTAACTGGGCTAAACCAGCAGAGACAAAGATGACTTGAAACTGGGCTGAACCAGCAGAGACGAAGACCACTTGGGACTGGGCTGAACCTGCAGAGACGAAGACCACTTGGGACTGGGCTGGACCAGCAGAGACGAAGACCACTTGGGACTGGGCTGGACTTGTTCTAACAGGAGGCAGACTGCGGGTAAGTCTATTGTTTTTCCTCTTCTATACTCGTGTTGATGGTCCTGCGTTCTGTCACGTATTGGCTGTGTAGTTTAATCTAAAGATCATGCGTGACAATATTTTAACTTTAATGAACTCTGAGAGAACACCACACATTACACTTTTACATTGAAACAGGAGAACTAAGAAAACAGAAGACTTAACTAATCAGTGTCTATTTTTAGAAGGGTCTATATTTCACTCACAGTGCCTTTGTGAAATAAAGAAAACAAACAGGACGCCGAGTGAGTTTCCTTTTCGTGAAGTTTGTGGAGCGCGTCACCAAAATGAATGGAAACTCTCGTGTGCATCTGAACTCTTGTTTTGGAGTGTAGATCGTCTCTTCTTCTGCTCTTTTTCCTGTCGTGAAACGGCGTGTGCGTCCCCTTCTGGACGGGAGTGGATGGCCTGTGCTGACTGTATGCACAAATACATTACACCTCGACTAAAATAACACTAGCCACTAGGGATGCCACAATACTCATTATAATATTGAGCCGTTCGGTACGGCCTTCACGGTTCAATATGGCTTGTGAATTGCGGTTTTTCGGTTTTGCATTTAATTAAGTATTTTTCTACAAATTCTATCATTTGCCTCCATCCCAATATACTGAACAACGCGACATACATTCACATCACACGTTAGTGGTAGAGTTACACTCACTGAACACTAGAGTTATTCACAATCACCAAAGTTCATTATTTGCATGCGTTTTAAAGCCTTGTCAGCTCAGTCGCGTGCTTATGCACTGTTTTAACATGTGCTTCTCCAAGTGCGCGCACTAAACGCCTGTCAAACATGTGAATACTGGACTAAGTAGTCGTCTTACTGCGCTAATACTGTCAAATACACAAAAGGTTAATATAAACACAGTCGGTTATGTCTAAAGTGAAAGTAAAATCGCTTGTGTCTGTATATCAGATGCACATAGGTCTTACATTGACAGCGGCGCAGCCTATAGTGAACACGCTGGCCTTAGAGGGACAGTTCACCTCTAAAATTATGTAATTATTTACTCACTCTAATATTGTTCCAAACCTGTATTAATTTCTCATTTTTGAGTGAACTATACATTTAATGTTAATACAACAACAAAAGACAAAGAGAAAATCACTCACTGCTCTTGACTGATAAACTAATACAGTAGCTTTAATAAGAATCAGTGTATATTTTACAGGGAAGTCTGTGAAGTGTTTTATTTGTAGATTTATTCATTCAATTTCATACTTAAATGCTGCTGTACAGCTCTGAGCTGCCAGTGTAAATCTTTATATATATATATTTATTTTTTTATATTATACAATACACTAGGAATGTGTACAAGGGTTTTTTTTAAGTAAAGTTTTAAGTTTAAGTAAGGTTTTTCAATTCTTTTAAGTAAAATAAAGAAAGCGTATAGCAATTAAAAAATAGTCTTTTTTCTCCTTAACCTCTTGCGGTTCCTGTCGCTTAAGAATAGAATAGCAAAAAATGTATGTGACAAGCCATCAGAACCGAACCGAACCGAAAACCGTGGTTAAAAACCGAGGTATGTATTGAACCGTGGACTAACTGTATTGTTGCATCCCTACTAGCCACAGTGCGTTCCTTTCGCTAAAGCATTATCTCTATACGATCTGTTGAGCAGAACTGCAGATCCAAATCAGGACAGTTGAAACGCATCTCATCTGGTGTGCTGAGCCCAGTGTGACTTCATCTCGCTCTGCTGTGCTCACACACATAGTTCCAGTGTACTGTGACCGTTTCAGCACGATTGAGACCCGGCCAAATTTGTGAACGCTTACCGAAGCCATAGACTCTAATTCCCTTCTTTTCCAGATAAAAATAAACAGAGACATTCTTGGTCATTTCTTTATGTTCCTTCTTTGAGACGGATCCTGTGTTCCTCCTGATGACGAAGCAGCCTTTTTAGGGGAAAGAGTTTGGAGGTGATCATCCCTCTATCCTCCAGCTTCTGACCGCTGAGAGAGATTCAGGCCCACTTCATTTATATTTCAATCCCAGCCGCTTTCAAACATCTGCACGATCCCAAAGTGAAATAAAAGAATTAATTTGCGAGCAGGTATGTATGGGAGTCATGGCGAAGGTAAGTTAGAACCACATGTTAATTTGAAGGGAAAGCATCTGGAGATGATGAGGCTTGCGCTGTTGATGATAGGAATGCTTCGAAACACGGGCAGCGCGAAACACACTCGTTTAAAGAAAACAAAAGCACGCTAATGTGTTGCAGCTTTGCATCAACAGGCTCCCCGAATAACAGCACAACACTTTAGGACTTTATTGCCCAGCGTTGTAATTCATCTCGCTGCCAGCTCAGAGACTCTCAAAACAAGAAGGGACTTTATTATTCAATAAAGGAGCAATATAATCCACTTTACAGTTTCCTTCCCAACCAGAGAACATGCGTTGTGTACCTGCGCTGTGTTTCTGCGGGCATCGTTGTCGGTGGTGGTCCTGCTTTAATGAATCCAGCGGGAAGGTTTCGTTTCAATAGGAGCCAAAGGCCTGCATTAATAGATGAATAATTGGTAATGCTTCATTTGAAGCGCTACACAACATCCTGATGACGGTGGTCACATGACCTGCTCATGATGATGATGTCAGCTGGGAAAAACGTTGAGCTGTTGATATCAAACCTATTTATAGATGAAGGACGTAATGTTGAACTTTTGCATACAACGGTCGATTGTAACAGATGGTATAAAAAAATGGCATACAATAATATTTGTATATAAAGTGAGGAAAATAAGTATTTGAACACCTGCTATTTTGCAAGTTCTCCCACTTAGAAATCATGGAGGGTCTGAAATTGTCATCGTAGGGTCATGTCCACTGTGAGAGACATAATCTAAAATCCAGAAATCACAATGTATGATTTTTTAACTATATATTTGTATGATACAGCTGCAAATAAGTATTTGAACACCTGAGAAAATCAATGTTAATATTTGGTACAGTAGCCTTTGTTTGCGATTCCAGAGGTCAAAGGTTTCCTGTAGTTTTTCAGCAGGTTTGCACTGCAGGAGGGATTGTGGCCCACTCCTCCACACAGATCTTCTCTAGATCAGTCCGGTTTCTGGCCTGAGTTTGAGCTCCTCCACAGATTCTCTATTGGGTTTAGGTCTGGAGACTGGCTAGGCCACGCCAGAACCTTGATCTGCTTCTTCCAGAGCCACTCCTGGTTCTCCTGGCTGTGCTTCGGGTCATTGACCCAGCCTCGACCCATCTTCAGCTCTAACTGAGGGAAGGAGGTTGTTCCCCAAAATCTCATCCTCTCCTTAATACAGTGCAGTCGCCCTGTCCCATGTGCAGAACCCCCACAGCATGATGCTGCCACCCCCATGCTTCACAGTACGGATGGTGTTCTTGGGATGGTGTTCATCATTCTTCTTCCTCCAAACACGTTTAGTGGAATTATGACCAAAAAGTTGTATTTTGGTCTCATCTGACCACATGACTTTCTCCCATGACTCCTCTGGATCATCCAAATGGTCATTGGCAAACTTAAGCCGGGCTGGACATGAGCTGGTTTAACCTGATAAGCTTCATGAGCGCGTGCACGGGTTGAAGCGCTATTTTTAGCACGAGTGTAATGTTTGTTAATAGATTTAACGTAAAAAAACATCATTAATCTTGACAAACTATATATCATTCTAAAGGTCTAAACCTCAAGCATCGAGGACAGACCACTGTTTTTCATTGAAAAGCTTATAACGGCTGTATTTTTGCATCAATGTAAGCAATACACATCAACGTACAGAGTACATACCTTTTGTGTCCTAATTACGAGCCACACACGCATCCATTGCAAACAATTCCAGAACGAATGGAAAGGTGAGGGTCCACTGAATAACATCCCATAGAGCATTTTAATCCAACGAAACAATAACGGTGTAATATTGATGGTTAATCCTTTGTTTACATTGCATTTCTGCGGAGCGAAGTATCATACTAGACTGTTATGCAATAAAATAATGCACCAAAAACAGTCTCCCGGTAGAATAAAGTGGCATGGGTTTAAAGCTTAGAATGTTACGAACAAAATCCAACTAACCCCACTCAAAAACATGCAAAGATAGCCGCGATATAGTCAAAAATATCCAACCATAGCGATCGTTTTATCTGATGTCATGACGTGCTCATCCAATGATAATGTCTGTTTATCTGGAGCCAATAAAAGCATTGAATCGTCATGACTGACAGAAAATGTAGCCAATGAGCACACGATTCCAACGAGACCTTGCATGTGTATGTTTGTCACATGGGCGTGAATATTTATTCATCTGAATGTGCCAATGTGGCGCTATCTCCGACGAGATGCTGCGAGCCTGACACCCCCCATCTGACAGCTAAAAGCTAACGCGCTAGTAAACAAACAGAGGTCTCTTTGTAGTAACTGTTTGCTAATCTTACTAACTGGACGGAATGTATTATCCAATGGATCGTCAAAAGAAGTTTTTATTGTGCTGAAGATGCTTTATTTGAGCTCACTCGAAGCAGCGATGTGAAAAAGGAGAGTGAACACAGCGGTGACGGTGCTTGTTGACAGAGAAGTTGATCCAATAACATACCGGTGAGTTGCTATGTGTAGTTGTTTATGTATATTGAGAATGTGTGTGAGAATGTATGTATTTTATTGTTTCTGTGTGCTAGAAAAAATGCAATATACCAGTATGCATTATACATATGCTGATATTTTGCATTTTTCCTAGCACACATGGGGAAAAAGTATATAATTTTTCCCCATGTGTGTGTAAATAAAACATATATATATATATATAACACATGTAATTGTTATATATATATATATATATATATATATATATATATATATATATATATATATTGAGACTGTATTTATTTTATGTTTTTCCTGTGTGCTAGAAAAATTACAATATACCAGTATGCATTATACATATGCTGATATTTTGCATTTTTCCTAGCACACATGGGGAAAAAGTATATATAATTTTTCCCCATGTGTGTGTAAATAAAACATATATATATATATAACACATGTAATTGTTTATATATATATATATATATATATATATATATATATATATATATATATATATATATATATATATATATATATATATATATATATATATATATATATTGAGACTGTATTTATTTTATGTTTTTCCTGTGTGCTAGAAAAATTACAATATACCAGTATAGATTATACATATACTGATATTTAGCATTTTTTCTAGCACACACAGAAAAAAAAAAATATATATATATAATATATAAAATGCATTTTTTTCCCCTGTGCTACAAAAACAAATTGACGAAAAAAGAAAAGTTCTGGACGGCCGACCATCTGTGTGATTGTTGAATGCTCACTGTTTCACCGGCCATTATATTGATTGTAGGGCTGTGTGCGAATGTATGGGCCGCCGTCAATATGAATGCTCACTGTATAGCCGGCCGTTAGATTGATGCTTGGGCTGTGTGAGAATGTATGGGCCGCCGTCAATATGAATGCTGTCTAACCGACTGCCCATCAGTTTCATTGTTCATGGGATGGCCTGTAATTAGAGTGAATGATGACAGTGTGATTGTTGATTGAATGGGCAAACTATACAGAAATAGGACATGCAGTGCTAATTCTCATTCCTTTCCTTGCCATTCTACAGGCATCAGGTTGAGTCTTCAGATGAGCTATGGCATCCAAGCACCAGCCAACCAGCAGAAAAGAGAAGAACGCTTTCAGATTCTTCAAGATCTGCACTTGCTGTTGTAGACCTGAATCCGCCAGTAAAAGGCCAGTAAATGTTTTTTTTTTTTACATTTGCAAATTGTGTGTGTTTTTATAGCTATATATTTATATTATATTGTTATTTATATTACTAGTTATATTTATAGTTATTATACTTATATTACTTGTTGTATTTTCAGTTGCAAAGAAGTTTAGCTCTTTTTTATTAATATTTCATTTTTATTATATTTTTATAAGTTCTGTTGTACAAATAAATCACTAATACAAAGTCTTATGGTTCTGCCTATTATTTTATAGTTGAAAAAGCATTCAAGCATCATATATGATGGCTAAAACAGCTTGCAGTACACTTCATAACATTAGGTTATCAAGTCTCCTGTAGGTTTCTTGGCACCTGGACATATTCTTAGAAAAAAGCATGCAGGAACCCCATTTTTCATGATATCTTCGTCAAATTTTAAATATAAACTGATGAGACTTTTGCCTTTCAATTCATTAACTAACTGGATTCCTCCAGGCTTATTTTCATATATTTTTACATCAAATAATAAAGTGTTCATTGTAGCACAAATCATCTTCAAGACACTTCAACTTCTATAACTGTTTGTCTTTCTAAGTTTTTTTCTACTTTAATGTTTGGGTAATAAACTGTAAAGTGTCTTCTTTTTAAAGATGTCTAAATTGTGCATGTAGTGCAAATTGTTTAGCAACTGCAATTGTTTTAGTTGGGAGATGTCATTTCTGGGGATGTGCCTCAAGCAGGCGGAGGGAGAAATGGAACAGACATAGTCTTGGAAAAAAGCTTGCAGGAACCACATTTTTCATTATATCTTCCTCAAACTTGAAATATAAACTGATAAGTCGTGTGGCTTTCAATCCATAACTGAACTGGATTCCTCCAGGTCTATTTTCATATATTTTTACATGAAATAATACAACATTCTGTGTAGTGCAAATAATTTTTGAGGCATTTCAACTATTATAATTTTTTATCTGTTTGAGAATTATCAACTCTGATTGCTTTTTAGTAGAGTCCCAAGTGTCTTCTTTCCAAAGATACCTTAATTGTGCCTGTAGCACACTGTTCTCAGGAGCTATAATTGTTTTAATTCAGGTAGGTCGTTTTCAGCTGTGAGCCCCAAAGTGGGGTTGCAGTTTAACAGGTTAAGCAGGGGAACCTTCCGTGTCATGCATGATTTCAAACCATGACCATGTCTTAGTGTATTACCAACAGTAACCTTGGAAACGGTGGTCCAGCTCTTTTCAGGTCATTGAGCAGCTCCTCCTGTAGTTCTGGGCAGATTTCTCCCCTTTCTTAGGATCATTGAGACCCCACGAGGTGAGATCTTGCATGGAGCCCCAGTCCGAGGGAGATTGACAGTCATGTTTAGCTTCTTCATTTTCTAATGATTGCTCCAACAGTGGAGCTTTTTCCCCCCAAGCTGCTTGGCAATTTCCCCGTAGCCCTTTCCAGCCTTGTGGAGGTGGACAATTTTGTCTCTAGTGTCTTTGGACAGCTCTTTGGTCTTGGCCATGTTAGTAGTTGGACTCTTACTGATTGTATGGGGTGGACAGGTGTCTTTATGCAGCTAACCACCTCAAACAGGTGCATCTAATTTAGGATAATAAATGGAGTGGAGGTGGACATTTTAAAGGCAGACTAACAGGTCTTTGAGGGTCAGAATTCTAGCTGATATACAGGTGTTCAGATACTTATTTGCAGCTGTATCATACAAATAAATTGTTAAAAATCATATATTGTGATTTCTGGATTTTTTTTTTTAGATGATGTCTCTCACAGTGGACATGCACCTACGATGACAATTTCAGACCCTCCATGATTTCTAAGTGGGAGAACTTGCCAAATAGCAGGGTGTTCAAATACTTATTTTCCTCACTTTAAATGTTATTGGCAGTGATGCCAGTAACGCGTTACTTAGTAACGCGTTACTCTAATTTGACCACTTTTTCCAGTAACGAGTAATCTAACGCGTTACTATTTCCAAACCAGTAATCAGATTAAAGTAACTTATCCAAGTCCCTGTGAGTTACTTTTTTTGTCATTTTCCTTAGTAAAAATATATATTTTTGCTTTCTTGTTTAGTCTCAGCAGGGTTTTCCTGCATAGAGAACTACGAGGCGGCCGCCTCCGTCTTTCGACAAAACTCAAGACAGGCAGTCACTTGCTCAGATTAGGCATGTCGTGATAATTAAATAATCATCAGAAATATATATTGTCACATTATCCTTCAGCAATCATTATTAGAATATTATTATTTGCTAGTAGCCTACAAAGTCATCTAAAGCCATTCCATAGCTGAATGTCTTTCCTCCGCTGTAGCTGTCAATCATTCTCCGTTCAGCAAAACTGCGCGTCGCATTCGGTTCCAGTCAGCAGCTGCACGGTAAAGCTCACTCCATATGATATATTCCCGTTATAATACTTGATATGTTGATAAAATAATTTATCTTCCAGGAGTTTATCTAGCGGTTTCTGAAAGATGTTGTGCTCGCTACTCAGGTGACAACACAAGGACTATTAATTAGCATCGCACGCACAATAACCAGAATTAAAAACTGTGAAGAAACAAATAATCAGTGAATGTTTGGACCGATATAGGCTACATAGTAGACTAGGATTTGTGGGCTCGACGCTCATCTTCTCTTTATGCCGTGGACTTTTCAATGTGCACTCGCGCTGCACTGCACACTCTGATTCCATGTTGCTTTAAGCGCATCATTCTGCACCCGGGATGCGCATAAGCGCTTTGTTGCCGCTCTGTTTTGAAGCGTTTCATATATTTTCATAGTTTTGTGCACTTAAAGATTATTAAAAAATATATTGTTCTCACGGATCGATCAAATATTTGTTGTCCCTTTACAGAGCTGCACATTATGTTTACAATAAAATATAAATCTTGTAATTTTATATTATTTGTGTAGGCCCATATCATTATTTACATTCATATATAAATTAAAAATGTTTTTCATAATTGTATTTAATAAGAACACAAAGTAATTTGTACCTTTTCATTAACATGTTTAGGGTTTTATGTTTAGTGTTTTATGTTTAGTGTTGGCAAAAACGGTTGTCATTTTTATGTTGAGGCTGCAGAGGTGTTGTTGGCAACTGATGAATGTAACTAATAAAGTAACTTGTAATCTAACTTAGTTACTTTTAAAATCAAGTAATCTGTAAAGTAACTTAGTTACTTTTAAAATCAAGTAATCTGTAAAGTAACTAAGTTACTTTTTCAAAGTAACTGTGGCAACACTGGTTATTGGTAAATATATTTAAATTCTGTTTATAAAATTAACAATTCTGACTTTTTTTTACAATTATGACTTTTTTACAATTATTAAATTTGTTACAATTCTGACTTTTTTTTACTATTATGATTTGTTTTTACAATTATGATTTTTTACAATGACGACATTTTTACAATTATGACATTTTTATAATTATTACTTTTTTACAATTATGACTTGTACAATTATTAATTTTTTACAGTTATGACTTTTTTTACAATTATGACTTTTTTACAATTATGACTTTTTCAATTAAGACTTTTTTTAAATTATGACTTACAATTATGACTTTTTTTACAGTTATGACTTTTTTTTACAATTATGACTTTTTTTTTACAATTATTACTTTTTACAATTATGACTTTTTTACAATTAGGACATTTTTACAAATTCAGATTTTTTTACAATTATGACTTTTTTACAGTTCTGACATTCTTATAATTGTGACATTTTTACAATCCACATCTGGATAAAATTCCAATTCTGTTTATAAAATAAACAACAGACTTTTTTTTACAATTATGACTTTTTTAAAATTATTATTATTATTTTACAATAGTGAAATTTGTTTACAGTTATGACTTTTTTACAATTATGATTTTTTTACAGTTATGAATTTTTTACAGTTATGACTTTTTTTTAATTATACTTTTTTACAATTAGTACTTTTACAATTATTACTTTTTTACAATTATTACTTTTTCAATTATTACTTTTACAATTATTACTTTTTTCAATTATTACTTTTTACAGTTCTGACTTTAGTAAAAAATGTCATAATTGTAAAAAAAAGTCAGAATTGTAAAAAAAAAAGTCAGAATTGTTTATTTTAAAATTGTGACATTTTTACAATTCAGACTTTTTTTTTACAATTATGACTTTTTTTACAATTATGACTTTTTTTACAATTATGACTTTTTTCAAAGAGCACAAGTCACAATTACCTTTTTTAATTTGGTGGTGATCAAAGTTTCTATAGAGTTTAAAGGTTAAAGTTTATCATTGTACATTGAACATCACTAAACATTCATATATTCATGAATGGGGTACAAAAAGACTAAAGACTCTCTTAACGAGATTTTATTTTAATTAATAATAAAACATTTGTTTTAAATATTATCCAAGAAAGAAAACTTGTGGACAGATCCGCTGGAGAACTGGGGTGTCGTGTTTCCTTTATTTATTGTATGTTTATATAAGTGTGTCTCTCTGGTTTCTGCTGCTGTAATTAGATGAATGATGTTCTTGATTATTTCCGTTGGCTTTCCTCTGGTTTTCTTTCAATAGGCATTGATTGATCATTGCTGGATGATCAGTTCTGTGGCTGTGGTGTGTTCAGATAGCTCACGCTCTCATTAGATGTGCAGGTTATGTGTTCGCCGAGCTGGATGTGGTATTCATTAAAGCGTAATGCGCTGAATCAATCAAACGCTGCCTTACATTTCTTTTGAAAGCTGCCTATCCCAAAAGCCAAAGAAAACACTGGAGATGGGGTCATATTTTTAAAGGTTTCCACTGACATACCAGCAGCTATGGGAATCAGCTAGAATACAAACAACCAAATACCGCTGTTATATTGAATTTTTAGCGAGAGCCAACATCTATCAGAATCAGCTCCGCGAGGTCAGAGCGTTCAACCAAACCATGAAAAACATACAATCAATCACTTCACAAAACCCTCTGTGTCTGCGAACCACGATTGTGTGTTTCAGGTGTAGATTCTGCATCTCCAGCACCCAGTGCAACTGAAGTCTGTTCGTTTGAGTGACACACTAACAGCACTGGCTCAGCCAATGGAGTGTGTTTGGGGGCGGGGCTACCGGTTCAGCCAATAGAGAACCAGTGTTTCTACAGAGCTTAGTTCTACCAGATGTAGAATTATTGTTCTTAGAGGAAGGGCCTTGTCAGCCAATGTCTTTGTGAGTGAATTATTGAACATTTCTGTGTATAAATGTGCTTATGGACAAACACTGAGATGGCC